>NW_009952796.1:6307452-6336719 GCF_000747805.2 Chaetura pelagica
GCCTTTTACAATGTTGTGACTGGACGGATAGAGGCAGGGAGACCAGTGGATGTAGTCTACCTTGACCTTAGCAAGGCTTTTGACACTGTCTCCCATAACATCCTCATGGGCAAGCTCAGGAAGTGTGGGATAAAAGAATGGACAGTGAGGTGGATTAAGAACTGGCTACAAAATAGAGCTCAAAGAGTGGTGATCAATGGTGCATAGTCCAACTGGAGACCTGTAACCAGTGGACTCCCACAGAGATCAGTGCTGGGTCCAGTCCTGTTCAACATCTTTATCAACGACCTTAATGACAGGACAAAGTGTCTTCTCAGCAAGTTTGCTGATGACATGAAGCTGGAAGGATTGGCTGATCCACCTGAAGGCTGTGCGGCCATTCTGCAAGATTTGGACAGGCTGGAGGGCTGGGCAAAGAGGAACCTAATGGGATTAAACAAGAGCAAGTGCAGAGGCCTGCACCTGGGAAGGAACAAGAAAATGTACCAGTACAGGTTAGGAGGTGAGCTGCTAGACAGCAGCTCTGTGGAAAAGGACCTTGGAGTCCTGGCAGACAACAAGTTATCGAAGGGACAACAATGTGCTGCTGTTGCTAGGAAGGCAAATGATATCTTGGGGTATATTAAGAGAAGTGTCTCCAGCAGATCAAGGGAGGTCTCTCCACCCCCTCTACTCGGCCCTGGTGAGACCTCACTTGGAGTATTATGTCCAGTTCTGGGCTCTCCAGTTCAAGAGCGACAGGGACCTACTGGAGAGAGTCCAATGGAGGACTACAAGGATGATTAAGGGATGATTAAGGGACTGGAACATCTGCCTTACGAGGAAAGGCTAAGATATCTGGGGCTTTTCAGTCTAGACAGAAGAAGACTGACGGGGAATCTAATTAGTATCTATAAATACAACAGGGCTGGGTGTCAAGAACGCAGGGACAACCTCTTTTCTCTTGTGCCCTGTGATGGGATGAGGGGCAGTGGATTTAAACTAGAGCACAGAAGTTCCACCTCAACAAGAGAAAGAACTTTACTGTGAGGGTTATTGAGCACTGGAATAGGTCCCCAGAGAGCTTGTGGATTCTCCTTCTCTGAAGACTTTCAAGACCTTTCAAGGCCTTTCTGAGTGATTTGCCCTACTTTTTGTTCCTGCTCTTTGGAGGTCCCTTCCAACCCCTAACATCCTGTGATTCTGTGACATCTATCTAATTTTATTTGAAAATGTGTTTAGAGTATTCATCTGAACTGTACTCTTTACCATTTTGTGATTTAAATGCAGTAACAGTTTTCAAGCTATTGAAAACATCATCATCACTTTAAACATCTCCGGCCACATTCTGACTCCCCTTACATGCAGTCAGAAACTGACTGCAAAATTAGAAGTTTTTCATACTCCCACTCACACAGTTGACAGCAACAAGTTCAAGGAATGGAGAATAAGGACTACAATATACTCAATACATTTTAAAGCACAAATAGTTTGTGGAAAAGCTATACTAAGACAAGCAGAGGCTGAACTGAAGGCTAAAATCTAGCTACAAAAACACTGTATGGACTGCTTCCTGGAGGGAAACCTGATCTATTTAACTCAAACGGACCATTTACATCATAGTGGATCAATAGGAAAAACAAGCTTTAAACAATACGAGCCATTACTTCACGTTTTGCAGCTGCATAGCTTAGTGAGGTCTTCTGGCATTTCAATGGTCTTTACACATTGCTTCAGGATACATACACATTTGCTCCAAATGCTGCACTCACTAAACTCAATGTCCTGCAGTAACATAGCAGAGGAGCAAGGTCAGGTTCAAAATGAGATAGTGGAACGACATGCACTGAAATCCCAAAGGGGAAATACATTTTGAGGTAAACATGTATAATTTAGTTGGGACTTATATTTTTAAAAATAAGTAATTAAAGGTAGTCTAAGGAAAGGACATGGCTTAATAAAAACATGATGTTTTAAGAATGTGCAGGTAACCGTAACACCTACTTCCGTATGGTGACTGTCTAACACCTTTAGGAGGATCAAAGACATTTTTTAATTATACCCCCATTTTTACCATGAGATACTGAAATTCTCTCAGTCATCCTTAATTAAACATGGCTTTGGGTAATTTTCCTTTGCTGATGTATGAATAGACTTCAGGAGCTCAATGTCATTGTAAAACATTCAGCTGAATTTCTACTATGACAAAATCTATGAGAAAGCTGGCTCTTGTTAGTATCAGCATAACCCTGCAAAATCCTTTAAATGTTTGAGCCAGACGTGCTAATACAGCATTTTCTCTAACACATCAAAACAACCATTGCTTTTTCCACCCTTAGGATGCAGAATGGCAAACTGGAGAAAGAAGATGCCATCCTAACAGGAGATAGTTAGGAGAAAGAAAGATGTTAAAAAAAAGAAAAACAAAATAATTTAAGTGTAAGAATTTTATTTCATGCACAAACAGTTAACTACTGAACTTGTTACTGCCAAACATGCTGAATTGCCTAGACGTATTTGACACAAAAAGTTTAGGCTTTGCAACACCATCTATCAGAAATGCAAAATGTTTTAAAGGTATTTCACATTTTTTTCCCCACAACGAAAAGTTACTATTAAGACCATAACACAGATGGTGCAGTACAAGAGAGAGCTGGATGGTATTGTACAGTGGCTTACAGAACTAGAGTAATATACTAAACAGAGAATATTTTGAATTGATGTAAGTACAAATTCCACATAGATGTTTTCCTACATGCCATTTTCAACAGGACAAACAGTGCAAGAGAGAAATAATGCATCCCATGGCACACAGATAGATGCCATAGCTCTGCCTTGGAAGTCTTCCTCTCTCTCTCCCTCTCATGCACAGAGACGCACACAGAAACCCCAAAAAAATCACCACACAGCAGTTCATTCATGAGGCAGTTGTGAAGCTGAATAGCACAATCTGACTGCACTGTTGTAAATATTACTGTATGTGTTGACATGTATATAATCTGCTACGTATACTATAATTGCAACAATAACAGACATCAAGTTTTGCACTTGAAGAAAAAGAAGAAAAACCATCAAATACTGCAATAATAGAGCAGGTGGCAAGGGAAAATTTACTATTTAAGTAATATAATCCGAAATGAACATAACATTGAAAATGTCAGAAGACTTCAGGCTTGTCTTTAATGAGATTAGTCTTTCATTACAAGTGCTATTTTGTATTGCTTCAAGGCTTGCATCTTGCCTTTTGCAGATGGTAATAATAATTTATCTTGGTTAAGAATATGAAGAATCTTAGTTAGGATTTTGACACTACTAGCACCAAGTTTTATTGTATAAATATATGCCAAATGCAACACAGTATGCAAGACAATCTTTGTTATTAAAATCCTATTAATTACAACTCATGTGGATTACAGTGTTATTCCTCTCCATGTAATAATTTGCTGTTTCTCAGGTGGAAAGAAAAGAGTTGAGAATTTCAGTTTCATTATGCTACCTAAATATTTAACATGCAAAATTTAGTCTAAATTTGTTTGAAATCAAGTTACAAAAGTTGACACTTATGTTGATTTTATACTTACTGTATAAAATCCCAAATCATAGAGTAAAAAAAAACACTTAACATTCTTGGCTTACTTGGTTCTGCTCCTAAAAACACATACATGTGAGATCAGTCTCATAAATATTAAGAAAGTCTTCATGCTCAATGTTGTTCTTGTGCAAAAATGTCTCAACTTCTGGCTGAGAGGTAGAATACACTGTTACTTTTCCTTTACAGGTGTATCAGTTGACATTTGTTGTGGAGGAAATCACCCTGCTTTTGACTTACATGCTGAGGAACAACACAGTACACAAAACACTTCTACAGAAACCTGCATTGGCTGCAGGTTTATCTTCAATTACTCAACCCTCCTACCCGAAAAAAAAAAAAAAAAAAAAGCTTTTAACACATAAAGTTATAATGGAAGCAATTTGGTAAGAAATTATTAAGAAATACTTCAGTAATCAGTGAACACACTGACCTGAAAAGTACCTTGGGCAAAAACTTTTCTGGACAATAATGTGATGCATGTTTACATTAGTATTCAGAATCAACTGAAGTCACAAAAATCTGAAAACAATCAAACAGATTCCAGTCCTAATTGACTAATAAATATGAAGGTGTTAATATCAAAATAGACTAACCTTTAGTCCTTCCACTTCACTTTCCAACTGTTTAGAGTATTGTTCACTTCTCTCTCGTAATTTCCTATCTTTGGATGCCTCAGCAGCTGCGGCCTCAGCTTGGACTTCCAGCTACAAAAGTGAATACGTTTTTAATGGGTAGAATTCTCAGATCTTTTTTTCAAAATCTTTTGACAACTTTCAAAATAAAAGATACATCTTCAGCACTTAACTGGATGCTTCAGATTTTTAGAAAACAAAATAGTTAGTTTGAAACAATTGAAGAGTTAAAAATTTATAGATAACATGAAAGAATTACTTCGTCAAAACACCTTCTACAAAACTGCTGTTTCATAGATTATAAACAATCTTCTCACCACTTACTTCTTTTTTAAGTCTCTCTGTTCTGCGTAACTCTTGCCTTAAACTTTCTGCTTTTTGCATCACCACTTCCATTTCTTCCTCCTTATCTCGGAGCTGGCGGGCAAGCTTTTGTTTTTGAGAGTGCAAGTCTGTCAGCCGCTCATTCATCTCTGAGAACTCCTGCATTGCCAATTTCCGCTGGCTGTGTGCATCTTTCAGCTCTTTGGCTTGGGATTTTAACCTGTCACTAGACTCTGCCAGTTCCTACAGTTTAAAAAAAGAATTAGGTAATAAACCTAGAAAGCTGCAAGGCCAACTTTTGTCTTTAGGTGTGCATCTAACGACTTATCCAGAGTGAATGAAAACTACATATTAATTTCTTTTCATGAAAGCTTCTACAATACAGATTGTATGGCTCTGTAAATAAAAGAGGCCAGTTTTACACTAGCAAAATTAGTAAAACTGCATAAATGTAAAGCAAGTTATTATATATAAAATATACATTATACATTATTATATAATTATATAATTATAATATTATAATATATAATATAATAAGTATAATATATTATTATATATTATTATATATTGTTATTTAGGGTAAACACAAAGGCTTTCAAGCATTTGCATTAAACTATAAAAATACTTTGCTTTCTTAATTAAAGAATGTCAGCAGCATAGTTTTTCAAGGACTACTTAAATTAATAAAAATAATAGTACTTAGCTGCTCAATGATTCAAATAAGTTTTTACATTGATTGAATGGAAGACGCTGCTCTATTAAAACTTCTACTTTAGAAACTTTTGGAAGCTGACATGCAATGGCAAGTATGATTTCCCCACACTATACAATAAAATAAATTACTACAGAACGCCTTAGGCAATAAACACTGCAGTGATTAACAGCAATAGATTATAATCATTCATTTAAAAGAAACCTCTTGAAACAACACTGCTAGTGCTGTGGTAACTCTACAGCACAATACCTTCACAAAGTTTGCTGTGTCCTAGATCTGTGCTACTACGCTACAAATGGTGGACCACAACAGTTTAAATGGTTTAATGATGTTCAGCCAAACAAGAGCAGAAGAGGACAAGGAAAAGCGAGACTGAGGATGAAAAGAAGAGCAGCAGGAAAAATTAATATTTGGCACTGTTGACATCTACACAAATTTAAAAGCATTTTCTAAGGTGATTAAAAAAGGGGTCCTAATCACTACAAGTTGTTTTAGAAGAGAGAAGGTCTTTCTTGGACAAACTGGCAGCTTTCAAGGTTTTAAGAACCTTAAGGGTGAGAAGAAACAGTGTTAAATACAGCAGTCACAACAACATTGCATGTGGACTCTAAAACACTGGGCCAATATAATAATGATGAGAAACAGGCTAGTGTATTTGACACCTGATTACCAGGTGACTTACCCATGAATACAAAAAAGAGCCACAGAAGACAGTATGTTACAAATAAAATAACAAGAAATCAGGGGAATAAAGAAGATGAAAGAAAACCCAGTATTCTTTATCAGTAGCTATTTCAAATTACTTCTAAATCGTCATATTTGGGCATTTTTTTACATATCTCTTCTGGAAACACTTCTGTGACACAGCCTTAATACCATATTTTTGACATTTTTCACCTCCTACAGTATCATCCATTTTTCAGATTAAATTAGTTCTCTGGTATAGCTCTTTTCTACTCAGTCTTCTAACCACTACCATGATCGCCTCAGTCTGAAGCTATAAAACATTTGCAATTTGGATCATGGAGTTGTTCACTATTTGGAAAGCAGTCACCTAGAACCACCCAGCAGCCACATATACATGGAATAAATAATGCCCTTGTCTTAAAAAAAGAAGCAGAAAGCAAAGTAGGTCATGCTACACATTTGTTGTCTGCTCATTGATTCTACACTTGAAAGTTATTTCAAGCAAAATGAACAAAAATAACATAGTATTTGGGGCTTAGAAGAGTTACGGACAGCATGCTTTTTTACCTTATTAAGATCTTCCCTCTCTTGCTTCAGCATTCTGACCTGTTTCTCAAAAGCCTTTATTTGTCTGGAAGCATCATCCAATTCTCGCCTTGCAGTGCTGACCTCCTCAAGTTGCTGTTCTAGCTGACCAGAATCTAGAAAATGTGGCAGATTTTTAAATATATTACAGAAAAAAAAAATATTCTAGCATAGCAAAGTCTAGCTGCTTGAAGTCCCTTTCAGTATCTGTTCTGGTTTCCATTTAATCACAAAACAATGAAATTCTTATTTGGTTTAGAATAGAGAGTAGGGAATGTTTCAAATGCCACTGCCTGCTTTTAACAAAACAGAATAAAAGGTCACAGCTTCCTAAAAAACAACATAGGAAACTATAGCAACGTATTTTTTTACATTATAATAATACGCACTATATATAATACTGTAAAGTATGCATTAACAAGATCTCTACATTTCACTTTTATGCACAGTGATGTAATATATCATGTATCTTTTATTGCACTGTAATTATAAACAGTCTCCCTTCTCTGCCAAATTCATCAAGAAAGAAACAATAACAGGTCACTCTAGAGCTGGCAAGTGTTCTCTTGTTGATACACTTAAAATTAACTTCAGATTATTTTAGTAATTTCTACTGTGGAAACCACTTGTGTTTATGTGATCTGCTTTATTACTACTATAAATATAGGAAAACTTTTACAGCCAGTTTCTTACCAACTGTCAGTTACTAAATGACAGTACATTTCTACACCGCAGCTAAATATCATACAAATATGCTCAAATGCTACAACAAAAACTGAAAGCCATAAAAGATGACAAGTGAAAATTTCTGGCTAGAGGGTGTTTGTTTCCCCTCCTAGTCTTTCACTTAAAAGCAAGAATTTACATGAATGTATATATGAAGGTAAGTTAATTCCAAGTGCTATGAAATCATTGGACAATTTGACTTTATTTCAGTTGTGGCATGTCTTCAGACCACATGTATTTACCCACAGAACAGGAACCCATCTATACTCTTAGTAAGAGCCTTTTACTACAGTTTCATAAATGCAACCCTAAGATACTAGCTCTTGGATAAATAAAATATAAACCCACATATATTTCTAAGAGCTGTAATTTCTGAAACACAATAATTTTATAAGCAAATTAATATCATTAACTTATACAAACACAAATATTCACTATTGTTTTAAGTTTAAAAATTTGTTTAAAGATTTAGAAGAATGCATTTAAATAAGAAATGTAGCTCAAAGCTAGAAATTACTAACTGTTCTCTTATGAAGTCTACTCTGAAGTTACCAGCAAAAAAAAAGTTTATATATTGCTCTTCTGAGCCAAGACAAATCTCCTTTCCATGCATGAAGTACTTTGTATCATGGCTCTGTTTCTTCTTCCATCTCTGCCCTTTACATATTTGGCAATATGAAAAATTCCTCAAAACTTAATCATATGTAACTTAGGAAACACAAATTATAACTTTGACCTAAAAAATTGAAAGTGTATGCTAGCTTGTTAATTCCTGGAAAACTACACAGACAAGATAAATGTATTTTTCTCAATTTAACACAATTTCATGTTAATTTTTATTACCTTTTTAAGCAGGTGTTTACTCTTACAGCTCCAGAACAGGCAGTAAAGCAGGTTAAAGAATATAACCGAAGGCTAGTTGTGACATATGTGCAGTGAATGGTAATGAGCCTAACTGTTGCTAAGAATTTAGCAAATATATGAAAAACACTCACTATAAGATGTTATTGCAGTATATTTAATTGCCCAAGAAATGAGCCTAAAGCTTGAAGCTCAGGTCTGCACCTGAACTGAACCTTCTTACAGTTCATCACATCTAGATTAGGATATACACATATTTTAAAGGCCATCAGGAAAACTTAGAACTACCTCCCCTAAATGTGGAAGCATTCAGATGCGACCATCACTCGGTTTATGTCTGCATTCTGTTCTTAATTTAGTTCTAAAATCACACTAAAAACCTCCATAAAATCAAGAAAAATACAACATTCTTTTTTCCCAGTTTTATCAAATTAGCTTGTATCAGTAACAACTCAAGTGCATTTTAACTAATTGCTGTATTGTCTGGACCAGACAAGGCATTTAAGTATATACTGGGAAAGTTGTGTGGTGATTGGGGATGGATTAGAGAACCCTGCAACTTCCTCATGTGATCACATTATTCACTTCCAACCCAAAACAGAAAAGCTGAATACTTAAGGGATAACCTTCTCTATATTAACTGGCTTCACCAGGCACTGACTTTTTTAAATTTGAAAGGGATATCAGTTATGTTGGGGAATGTTTCCACACCCGCATTTTATTTTATTATAATTTTTTTTAATTTTTATTACCAAAGGAGGAGTAATACCTTCAGCATTGAAATAAAATTTGCAGCTCAACAGTCAGAAACAAATAGCAATTTGAAGCTGATTTTGATCTTCCTCTGTGAAGGGCTGGTCCCATTCAAAATCTGTTTTTGTAAATGTTTGTCCCAGTTTGAGCCAGGATGAAGACAATTTTCTTTTTAATATTTTTTTTTCTTCAGTGAACTCTCTATTAAGCAGCACAAAAGTTTTCCAGCTAGTGGACCAATAACGCTTGGATGTTTCTAGTTAGCATGGAGAGACCAAGGACACTTTGCTCTACTTGCTGTATTTCCTACTTTGGACATTTCTGAAGCAGAAGACTCATATCTGCAACCCTCCTAGGAAGGAGGGGACTAGACAGACAGCAAAATTGGTGAACCAAAGCATTCCATTCCATATATCTATGTAGACCTTAGTATAAAGTCAGGGATCATGAAAGTCAAGCCTTTCTTCTTCCCTTCTCTTCCATTCATGGCTGATGTTCAGGGAGGACTTCATCTATTCATCCCCAGGCCTGTGCACTCCCGACCCTCACAACTCTCCCCTCAGCTCCTGTCTGCTCTGCTGCTGTCTCCAGCAGCTCTGGGACCTTTTGGGACTGCTCATAGCTCAGGAGATGCCGCCGTGGGAGTTGGTGAGGGGAGGCAATAGGGTTGTTGCACATTCCTGCACCTACTTGTATATATTTGTATGTATCTTTTATAATTAGTATTTCATTAGAGCTGTCTAGTTTGGTTTTCAAACCAGAAAGTCTCTCACCTTGTTCTCTCTATCCTGGTTTAAGCCAGAATAAAGCACATTTTCCTTTAACTGATTTCTTTTCCTTTAGAGAACTCTCTTTTAACTAGTAGCAAGTTTTCCAACTAGTGAACTGATAACGCTGAAATGTTTATGTTACTGCTGAGCCATCAAGAGCACTTTGCTCTAAAGCCTCAGATGCTAGAGAAGCAAACTCCCCCATAGGGAGGAGTGGACTTGATGGACAGCAAAATTGATTGAAGTATTCCATTCTATGTATCTATGTAAGATCAGTGTAAGGTCAGGGATCATGGAAGTCAAGCCCCTTCCTGCTTCTTCTTCCCTTCTGTTTCGTCCATGGTCGGCATCCAGGGAGGACTCTTGATCTCCAGGCCTGTGCGTTCCTGACCCTCACAACTCTCCCCTCAGCTCCTGGCTGCTCTGTCGCTCTCTCCAGCAGCTCCCGGACATTTCAGGACTGCTCACAGCTCAGGAGATGCCACAGGAGTTGCTGGGGGTGGGGGGAGGCAATAGGGGTTTTGTACATTCCTGAACATACCTGTATATAATTGTACATATTTTCTCTTGTCATTAGTTTTTAATTAAAGGTGTTTTCAACCTAGAAGTCTCTCACTCTTTAATCTCTCTCCTTCCCTACCAGGGTGAGAGGGGGAGGGGATCGAAAGCATTGTTGTCACTGGTTTGATTGCAGATCCTGAGTCAAACCGTGACAATAATTTAATGGTGCCCAAAAGTGACACTGTATCTTAAGCCCAGGCTGTAACTTCTCACTAAGTGGTTAATGTTTAAAATTCCATCTCTGATGGAAGGAATCCCTCAGATAGCTAAGGGCAACGCTTCTGCTGAATATGTTGATGGGTTGGAAACAGAACTGACACTTTCTACAATGTTTCTGATGGGCCTTTTTCCCAACATGCAGTCATACATACTGTGTGCAGCCAGGCTAATTTTGCTCTGTGTAGCTGGTCTTGTTATTGTTTTATGGTTTAGTGACAGGACTATAGCCATAATCAACCGTGCAATAACCTTTCTAGTGATCATAGGTGTTTTGATACTGATCTGTATGGTGACACTGTATGTGTACAGTACAAATTCGCATGTGATTCCACGTGGTCAATGTTGGTAATGGCAGTAGCAGTTTTATCTCTCTATGTTCTCTCAGTCTGAATCTCCCAGCTCCTGATCTAAATAGCATTGTTTCAGTAGGGATGCTTCTGCTGAATGCTTATAATGTATTGTGGATGCATAAAAAAAGGTGTTTTCCACTCACTGGCCCTCCTCCACAGGCAAGGCTGTTGCCACTACTGCTACTTCTCCAAAGACCAAGGCCACCCCCACTCAGCCCAAACGAGCAAAACTTACAAGAGCAAATCAAAGAAACATTGAACAGTAGAAGATCCCGTTTTAAAAGCAATGTTAAAAGAACTAATCAAAGGAGACTAGGAAGAGTGATGGAGAAGATTCTTCTCAAAGAGATAAAGGAGCAGGCTCTTCTAAAGTACATAAAAAAGCAGGCCACTCTCAAGCAGGTGACAACGATCTTGTCCAACCTTTCTCTCTAAAGGAACCGCACCTCATCAGAAGGGACTTTACCTGCAATGAAAGTGTGAACTGCTTCTTTGTTGGCTGCACTGATGCTTTTATAGTGGGGCTGATACCTATGACATGGACAAAGAAAAGCCAAGCAGTTGGAATCCCTGGTCAGAGATGTTGGCATTGATAGAGCAATTGGTAGTAAGCCAGGAAGTACCACCCAATGGAGCCAACTTCTTTCAGCTGTAAGGGAGAGATACATGCCCATAAGGGTGACACCCACTTTGGTATTTTGTTTGTTTGGTTTTTTTTTTGTTTGTTTGTTTGGTGTTTTTTTTGTTTGTGTTTTTTTTCCTGTTTGTTTGTAAATTTTCCTAAATAAAAAACCATATTGCTATACCTCCTGTCTTCCTCTTTGAAGATGTCTCTGTTCTTAAGATCCTATTTCGAATAAACCATTCTGTCGACTGGACCCATCACACAGGGAGGTCTGTTGCCTCCCTGGGGCTCTGATTAGAGATGTTAAAAGGAAACTCCCTAATCTTGTAGAGTCCTCTGATTACTACCCGCTGCTGATTTTTCAGGTTGGCAGTGAAAAAATTATTACAAGAAATGTAAGGGCAATGAAGAGTGACTTCAGAGCCCTGGGACGGCTAGTTAGGGGGTCTGGAGCACAAGTAGTGTTTGCCTCCATTCCTCCTGCAAGAATGGGTGGGGAGGTAAATAGGAAGAGTTTACAGGTCAACGAATGGCTAAGAGACTGGTGCCAAAGACAGGGTTTTGGTTTTTTTGATCATGGGCTGATATATGAGACATCTGGCCTGATGGTGGCAGGTGGGATGCACCTGTCCCAGAGGGGGAAGAGGCTTTTGGGGCAGGACTTAGCAGGGCTCATCGAGAGAGCTTTAAACTAGATGTGAAGGGGGGAGGGGAGAAAACTGGCTCTGTTAGGGACAAGCCCAAGAGGAACAACAAGAGGAGCATACCATGGCCAAAAGTCAGGTCGTCTAAGGAGGATTTAGTCCCACCAGTCTGCTCTGTTTGCTTCCTGAAATGCCTGTATGCTAATGCATGCAGCATGGGGAATAAGCAGGAAGAGTTAGAGGTCAGTGTGCAGGCTAAGAGTTATGATCTGGTAGCAATAACAGAGACATGGTGGGACAGCTCACATGACTGGAATGTAGCCAAGCTGTTACCTGTCCTACCTTACTCCTAAACACTGAAACCCAGAAAGAAAAAACAAGGGACAAAAAAACCAAACCATTTTACACTCCTACAAAATTACACATATTTATATTTCAAAGAATCATTGCATTCTAATTATTCACAGTACTGCTATGACTTTTCACTCTACTTTGAATTTCTTCCCCTTAATAGCAAGTCTCCTTGCTTTCTCTTTTAATGTAGCAATACTACAGAATCTAAAAGAAGAAAGGTAAAGAAAGAGAGAAAGAAGGATAGACTGAGAGTGAAAAGCCTGACAACTGTGTAACAAACAAGAACATAGTAGAAAAAAAATGTATTGTACTGAAGCTGAAAATTCTTTTTGAAAAATGTCAGAAGACCAGGTAGATTATTAAGCAATACAGTAAGATAATTATTTGTTTGCCTTGTTTGTACAATATTAACTACCTAATTTGTAAGGCATGGTGATAGAATTTAAATGCTAATAAAATCTTAACTGAGCTGATGTAATCACAACAAAACAGATTTTATATGAGTACATATCCTGTGTGGAAGGAACAAAATACCCAGCAGGACCAGAACCCTGGACTTCCACAGGGCAAACTTTGGTCTCCTCAATCATCTATTAAGGGAAATCCCATGGGACAGGGTGCTAGAAAATAAAGGAGCTCAAGATAGCTGGTCAACATTCAAGGACCACTTCTTGCAAGCACAGGATCAGAGTGTCCCAATGGTTAGGAAATCTAGTAAGGGTGCTAGGAGACCTGCATGGTTAAAGAAGGAACTACTGGGCAAACTTAAGTGGAAAAGGAAAATCTATAGATCATGGAAGGAGGGGCTGGTCACTTGGGAGGAATATAGGACTGTTGTCAGAGGATGTAGGGAGGCAATTAGGAAAGCTAAGGCCTCCTTGGAACTTAACCTTGCAAGTCAGGTTAAGGATAATAGAAAGGGCTTTTTCAAGTACATAGCTAGCAAAACTAGCAATAGAGGCAATATTGGCCCATTGAGGAATGAGGTGGGAGCCCTGGTGACAGAGGATATAAAGAAGGCAGAGGTGCTGAATGCCTTCTTTGCCTCTGTCTTCACTCCTGCAGGGTCTCCCTATGAGCCCCAGATTCATATAGCCCCAGAAGAAGTCAAGATAGAGGAAGAGTTTGACATGGTAGATGAGGATTGGGTTAGGGATCAGTTGAGTAATCTGGACATCCATAAATCAATGGGTCCAGATGGAATGCACCCAAGGGTGCTGAGGGAGCTGGCGGAGGTCATTGCTAGGCCACTCTCCATCATCTTCAGTAAATCATGGGCAACAGGTGAGGTGCCTGAGGACTGGAGGATAGCAAATGTCACTCCAGTCTACAAGAAGGGCAAGAAGGAGGACCCGGGTAACTATAGACCGGTCAGCCTCACCTCCATCCCTGGAAAGGTGATGGAACAACTTGTTCTTGTGACTATCTCCAGGCACATCAAGGACATGGGGGTCATCAAGAGCAGTCAACATGGTTTTATCAAGGGTAAATCATGTTTGACTAACCTCATAGCCTTCTATGAGGAAATTACTAGGTGGATAGATGATGGTAGAGCGGTAGATGTGGTTTATCTTGATTTCAGTAAAGCATTTGACACCGTCTCCCACAGCATCCTTGTGGATAAGTTGATCAGGTATGGGTTTGGTGACCAGGAAGTGAGGTGGATTAGGAACTGGTTGAAAGGAAGGAGTCAGAGAGTTGTAGTCAATGGGGTAGAATCTGGTTGGAGGTGTGTTACTAGTGGAGTCCCACAAGGGTCGGTGCTGGGACCGGTGTTGTTCAACATCTTCATCAACGACCTGGATGAGGGTATAGAATGTACCCTCAGCAAGTTTGCTGATGACACTAAGCTGGGAGGAGTGGCTGACACACCAGAAGGCTGTGCTGCCATTCAGAGAGACTTAGATAGGTTGGAGAGTTGGGCGGGGAGAAACATGATGAAATTCAACAAGGGGAAGTGCAGAGTTTTACATTTGGGGAAGAACAACACCATGTCCCAGTACAGGTTGGGGGCTGAACTGCTGGAGAGTAGTGTAGGTGAAAGAGACCTGGGGGTCCTGGTAGACAGGAGGATGGCCATGAGCCAGCAATGTGCCCTTGTGGCCAAGAAGGCCAATGGCATCCTGGGGTGCATTAGAAAGGGGGTGGTTAGTAGGTCAGGAGAGTTCTCCTCCCCCTTTATTCTGCCTTGGTGAGGCTGCATCTGGAGTATTGTGTCCAGTTCTGGGCCCCTCAGTTCAAGAAGGACAGGGAACTGCTTGAGAGAGTCCAGTGCAGAGCTACAAAGATGATTAAGGGAGTGGAACATCTCCCTGATGAGGAAAGGCTGAGGGAGCTGGGTCTCTTTAGCTTGGAGAAAAGGAGACTGAGGGGTGACCTCATCAATGTTTACAAATATGTAAGGGGTGAGTGTCAGGGAGATGGAGTTAGGCTTTTCTCAGTGATGACCCATGATAGGACAAGGGGTAATGGGTGTAAATTGGAGCATAGGAGGTTCAAGGGGAATATCCGAAAAAAATTTTTTACTGTGAGAGTGACAGAGCACTGGAACAAGCTGCCCAGGGAGGTTGTGGAGTCTCCTCCACTGGAGACATTCAAAACCCACCTGGATGTGTTTCTGTGTGATGTACTCTAGGTGACCCTGCTCTGCCAAGGGGGTTTGGACTAGATAATCTTTCAAGGTCCCTTCCAACCCCTAGGATTCTATGATTCTATGATTATGGATCAGGCAAGCAGAAGTCCTATGCTACATCAGAAAAATCCATTTAACTTAATTTAGAGCACCAGATCAAGACTACTGAATTAGTAGTATTAGTACCTAGCTTTTAAAATAGGCTTAAAAATATCCTAGCTAAACAGACAGGAAATTGATTCACTCACAGCTATTATCAATGTGGTGTTGCAATGAGGCATGAATTGGCAGAATCTAGGAGACTAAGGCTGGAAAAAGATGGAAAGGGATATATCAGATTTCTCTGAATTTTTCCCTAAATGTCTCCAGTAGCCTCTATAACGACACAGGATGCTAGGTTAAACAGATCTTTGCTTTTTTAATTGTTTGGGAGTTCTAAAGAAAGGCAGTATGACATTAAAGAAATTCAGCTCTTAATCTGAACAGATTTTAAGCACACTATTAAAATGTAAAGTACTGAGATACTTGATAGCTAAATTTTTATTTATCATAAAATCTTCATGAACTCTCAGAAGCAAAGGAATTAAATGTAAAGGAATGAAATGTTTCATTTTGTAAGAAAGGATAGCTGTGCTCATGACAGCAGAACTGAGAGGTGGTTCTTCTGCCTTTCCTGTCCCTTTCCTCATATGCTTCTATTGCCTACTTTGTGCTGTCTTATCAGATCCTATGTGGATAAAATTCTCTCTATCTAAATAGTTTTTTCCTTGTTTAATTCAGTGTCAAGGGAGTTTAATGTCAAGAGAGAGTCCAGGGCATGTACAGAGAGAGGAGAGGCCACACAGCTGTGAGCAGGAACCATTATGGTAGCAGAAGTTTTTTTGGTCAGTTCTGCTGCTCATGAAATTGCAGCATACATAGTGTCCTCTTGCATGGAAAACACATTTCACTTCTTCCTATCACTTGAAAAACTCAGTATCAATGTCGCTTCATGCACACAGCCCACCTCTCAGATAACCTAGAGTTTTAGAAAGGTTCTCTTCCAAGAAAATACCCTGAAAACCATGTCCAGCTTGCACTAGCTTTTACTCCACATCCAGTTACAATGAACTAAGCAACAGCACACTATAAACTTCTGTGGTTTCAAAGAGAATACAATAAAAATACCCTTCTAAGGAAAATTCAATAGAAAATGAGATAACAAAAAATATCAATTATTAAATCGTAACAAGCCATTCTTCCATCAAATATTTTTAAAAGCATTAACATTGCTAGGCTAAAGTCTTCACCCTCGTGTTTACTCAAGTAAGCAAGAAACAACACCTTCCTTTAGAAGTAAATGAGAAGTAAAAATAGACTGCACGACTCTTAAATAGCATAAGTAGCATTGCCTTAGGAGAAAAAATCTTGTAAAAATATTGTTTCCTGTTACAGTGTTTACATTATTATTAGAACATACCTGTTACCTGTTTCTTCAATGTTTCAATTTCTTCTTTTAAACTTTTGATTTCTAAATCTTTGCTTGCTGTTATTGGGCCATCCATTGTTGAATACTGCAGAGCCTGGACTGTTTGGGTGGACTCTAGAAAAAGTTGGAAGAGAGAGGGACAAACTACACTCCTGACATCTGAGGAGGTAAAGAACATACTAGTGATAAATTAAGACCTGAAAAAAGATATTCCACTGAGGATTCTGCAATTTATAATTTCCAACCACTAAGTGCCAATTTTTCAGTAATTGTCAGCTGGACAAATTAAGTTCTTAGAGGTTTCAAGAATGAAATCTTTATGCCACAGTAACCAAGGCACAGTGCAAACAAAGTTACCATAAGAAGTTGCATACTCTGAATATTTCAAGTATAAAGAATAACAGAAGTTTAAATTTGTCAATGGAAATAATGAAGAGAATACTCTTCTACTAGAAAGCATTCCAAGAGGTGTATTTTTTTTTCCAAATTATAAACCATACCGTACAAAGCTGCAAGCTAACCCAAGTCAAAAAAAGTGATTGATTAATATTTTTTTTTTAATTAATATACCTTGCAGTTTTCTACTAAGTTCAAGCTTTTCCTGTTCTAGACGTCGTATTCTCCTCTCATAAGCCTCTGTTGCTAAACTGTCTTCTAAAGTTCTTTGAACGCTGGCATCAAGATCCATGGAGTGTGGTCCAGCTGTTAGTCTTAGACAGCTGCGGTCTGAAAGCACACTGGGGAAAAAAACAGGCTGTTTTAAAAAACTGTAAAACATAAATCAACAAATAAATATGATCAAGGACTTCCTTGTGACTGCTTAATTTAGCAGTAGACAAACATGACAAATAGCACAGTAATACCAAAAATCAATAAAAGTACAATTTCCATTTAGACTTACAGGAGTTTCAAAGGACTAGAAATATAACTGTTTTTAAAATCTAATAAGCTAAGTTCTCTCTGGGTCCACAAATCTGCTCTTAACTTTTGGCATATGCAGTTAATATTATACATTGTCTGAAAACCTTTTGGACCAAAACTCTGAGAACAGATGCTTATCTTTAAATTCACACCAATTTCATCTGCAGAGAATTAGTTCTTTTGGACAGACAGCATTTTAAGTTACAGTCTAGTAACTTCCTCAATAAACCACATTCTTTGGTATCTGTCTGCAGTTGTTTCAGAGACACAAGATATAATGTACCTATTCTACAGACATTTTTAACTTACCAGCTACTTGTATATGTGAAACCCACAAATGGTAGATGATGGCCAGAAAATGCAGTGTGTGACGGTGGAGGCATTGTTTCCTAGAAAGATAATAGGGCAGTTGAGTCAGTAACACCCTACTGGACTTAAAGGTATATATTTCTTTTGTATAATCATATGTGAAGTGTCTGTGATAATACAATATTAACTATATTCACATTCACATTAGCTACAGCCCAAATATGAAACGACATCACCTAAACCTATTTATAATAGCATGCAATGTACAAATATATGCTGGCACAAAAATGCTTTTCTCATTAAATAGGCTGCTGCTGGAGGAAATCAGAATATCACATATATGAAAAGCCAATTTTTAATATTTTTTTCCAAGAAGGCCTTAGTACAAGGAGTATTACTTTTTATTTCCTGCTATACTCCGCTCTGCTATTTAGTCAGTAGGGCTTCTTGCCTCTAGATTTACCAACCCCACTTCTGCATGGTTCACCCCATTTTTGGAGAAAACAACAGTCAGATATTTACTAGGAAAAAGCAATACAACAGAGTTTTCTAATCCCATCAGTGCTTTGACCATTTCTTCCTTCATTGCTCCTTTTTCCTGCCAAAGAACTACAAACCAAGACAAATCCTTGAACTTCTACTTAGGCTAAAATCACCCTGTTGCTACATTATTAAAAAAGTTATAAATTCTAGTATTCTTTAATATACTGTTAAAAATTCCCTGCTTAACCCCGAGACACAAGGTTCATACTGCTATACTAACAGTCATCAAGAGAAACTCCCTAAGAAGATTATTATATTGAAGTGCTAAACTGTTCTAAATTTTAAGAAAATATAACAACAATTTTTTTCAAACAATCAAACACAAAGAGGCAGTTGTGTATTTTTACATGAGAAAAAGCCTGTATTCAAAAGAAATCCAAAAGTACCTTTTTGGTAGTGACTTCGGCTATTTTGCATCACAATCTTGACCTTTTAGCAGACAAAAATATTCACATCGAAAAAGAGTTCCCAGAAGAAAAAGCAACACCAATGATGTGGCTAGAGTTTCTAAGTAGACCAAGTCTATACTGTTGGGCATTTTGGAAACCAAGGACAAGACCAAATGACAAAGCCTTAACTTTACACTAATTCATAATAAGAATATCAATCATTCACACAACAGTTAGGAAAAAAATGTTTACTTATCTTTTATATTTTGTTTTCATAAGTCACACATTTGAGTTTTAAAACTGTCTTTATGAATAACTTTTAAGAAGACAAAATGCACAATGGTGTGTAACAGCGCATATGACAGTTTTCATTTACAAAGCAGGTAACAATGTTGGCTCTAAAATATTGTACCTATTGATAACAATGTAAGATTCTGTAAAAGAATTTGCTTCTTTGCTGATTCTCTGGCAGAGATCAAAATACTTATTTCCTGCCACTTGTATTCCTATACTGACAAAATTATAACTATGTCTGTGATGCCTAACAACAAGGCTAAAGATAGAAACCTGGTGAACTTAGGCTGCCTAATAACACTGTTTTGCCCTTTGTGTTTATGTGCGCTTTTAACATCCTGTTTGAATTTCATTATTACACATAAAAAACTTCTCCATGGGACCACAGTCTCATTCCAAGCTCAGGCAGAACAATAACAATCATGGCTTTTCAACATTGCCTTCTTAAATCTCACAAATCAGGTCAAGGACAATAGAAAGGGCTTCTTCAAATACACTGCAGATAAAACTAACACTAGAGGCAATATAGGCCCACTGCTGAATGAGGTGGGTGCCCTGGAGACAGAGGATATAAAGAAGGCAAAGGTGCTGAACGCCTTCTTTGTCTCTGTCTTTACTCCTGCAGGATTTCCCCATGAGCCCCAGAAGAGGTCAAGATAAAGGAGGAGTTTGCCATGGTAGATGAGGATTGGGTTAGGGATCAGTTGAGTAATCTGGACATCCATAAATCGATGGGTCTAGATGGAACACACCCATGGGTGCTGAAGGAGCTGGCAGAGGTCATTGCTAGGCCACGCTCCATCATCTTCAGTAAGTCATGGGCAACAGGAGAGATGCCTGAGGACTGGAGGAAAGCAAATGTCATTCCAGTCTGCAAGAAGGACAAGAAGGAGGACTGGGGTAACTCTAGACCAGTCAGCCTCACCTCCATCCCTGGAAAGGTGATGGAACAACTTGTTCTTGGCACTATCTCTAGGCATATCAAGGGTGAGGAGGTCATCAAGAGCAGTCAACATGGTTTTACCAAGAGAAAGTCATCTTTGACCCACCTCATAATCTTCTATGAGGAAGTAACTAGATGGATAGATGATGGTAGAGTAGTAGATGTGGTTTGATTTCAGTAAAGCATTTGACACTGTCTCCCACAGCATCCTCGTAGACAAACTGAGGAAGTGTGGTCATGATGATCAGGTAGTGAGATGTATTGTGAACTGGTTGAAAGGAAGAAGTCAGAGAATTGTAGTCAATGGGACAAAATCTAGTTAGAGGTGTGTGACTAGTGGAGTCCCTCAGGGGTCAGTACTGGGACTGGTGTTGTTCAATATTTTCATCAATGACCTGGATGAGGGAACAGAGTGTGCCCTCAGCAAGTTTGCTGATGACACAAAGCTGGGAGGAGTGGCTGACACACCAGAAGGCTGTGCTGCCATTCAGTGAGACCTGGACAGGCTGGAGAGTTGGGTGGGGAGAAACATGATGAAATTCAACAAGGGAAGTGTAGAGTCTTGCATCTGGGGAGGAATAACCCCATGTACCAGTACAGGTTGGGGGCTGACCTGCTGGAGAGCAGTGCAGGAGAAAGGGACCTGGGGGCCTTGGTGGACAGAAGGATGACCATGAGCCAGCAGTGTGCCCTTGTGGCTAAGAAGGCCAATGGCATCCTGGGGTGCATTGGAAAGGGTGTAGTTAGTAGGTCAAGAGAGGTTCTCCTCCCCCTCTATTCTGCTTGGTGAGGCCACATCTTGAGTATTGTGTCCAGTTCTGGGCCCACCAGTTCAAGAAGGACAGGGAACTACTTGAAAGAGTCCAGTGCAGAGCCACAAAGATGATTAAGGGAGTGGAACATCTCCTTCATGAGGAAAGGCTGAGGGAGTTGGGTCTCTTTAGCTTGGAGAAAAGGAGACTGAGGGGTGACCTCATCAGTATTTACGAATATGTAAAGGGTGAGCGTCAGGACGATGGAGCCAGGCTTTTTTCAGTCATGACCAGTGATAGGACAAGGGGCAATGGATGCAAACTGGAGCATAGGAGGTTCCATGTGACTATCAGGAAGAACTTCTTTGCTGTGAGAATGACAGAGCACTGGAACAGGCTGCCCAGAGAGTTTGTGGAATTTCCTTTGCCAGAGACATTCAAAACCCACCTGGACAAGTTCCTGTGTGATGTGATCTAGGTGACCCTGCTCTGGCAGGGGGTTGGGCTAAATGATCTTTCGAGGTCCCTTCTAAACCCTAGGATTCTGTCATGATTCTCTAATTCTCTAATGCAGTTATGTGAACTTTCCTCACAAGATGTGTATGAAAGATGGCAGGGGAAGCACCTCGAAGTTACATGTAAGAATTTAAGGGAAAGCAATCTTAAATACAATGCCCACTAGTTGAAGCAAAAATGTAAAATATCCTCAGTCATGCATGGCTTTAGGCTAGGTTTTTTTTTCAGAGCTGCTAGATGTGAAAAGAAACTGTAAAAACATAATCTTCACGTTTCAAATGAGGAAAATGAAAACAAGGCTCCACCATCTTAAACAGCTCAGTGGCATTGCTTTTCACCCCCTTAATTTTAATGCAAATTAAGAATCAGACTGTTTTCACAGCTGCATCAAATAATTAATCACAGGAGCATTCTTCACCTGCATCTACACACTTTTTCACAATGGGAAAACATTCACAATTGGCAGGCACCTTTTGAGTGCCTCAGGTGGCAGATTAGGCACTAAAAAGGAAGACCTCTGGAGTGGCTAACATTAGAATGTATGAGTAACCTCCAAAAACTGTTTCAGCTTCACAAAGACTTGCTACACACCATTCATTCCTGCCACACAACCCTGATAGCTGTTCCTGGACAAAATAGCGTGCAAATTAAGTTGTAAAGAAAAGTAGGCAACACCAGATGCAAGCAAGGAAAAAAAGGAGGAAAAAAATTAATAAAATGAAAGTTATTCTATGCAGCTACAGTGATTTGCTTAATTTGCCTATATGAAAGGACTCTCAGATTTCATGCTCCACAGTGCATGTATCTACTACTGGATTTCATCTAGTCAAAGTTTTCCATGTTTTACCACACAGCTGGAGAAAAGAGAATGCAAACATGATCATCTTGCCACTATCAATTCATGCTGTCAGGAAGTGACACTGAGATACACAGACAGTTCAGAAAACAAAAGCAAAAGTTGTGAAAATGCTTCACCTCACATGTAATCAAACAGCAGGTTTCTGAATCTTTCAACAAGCATGAAAAACAAAAGTATTTCCAATGAGACAACACAAGGCATTGCTCTGATGCTAAGATGACAACATGTTGGAAGTTTCTCTTCAAAAGTATAGAAACACTAAGTTTGCTAAAAAACAGTAGTTTCAAAGCTTTTTAAGCAAAAGGCAAAATATTTTTTCTCACTAGGATTGCTACTGAAGAAATGTCTGTAATACTTTTCCAAAATTTCTCAAAACTCAAGTCAGAAAACAAGCTGGAAAAATTTTAGTGGGATTGAGCTGAATGGAATCTGACAGAGATATGAGGAATTAAAACAGAGCACTACAATAAAATGCTTTATGCAAACATTATGCATAAGTCTCAAAAATGCTGTGCTAGAAATACTGCATCTTACAGTCCATCTAGATACAATTATATTATTCTTTATAAGACATGGACACTAAGAACTTGTCACTGTAAATAACAGATGTATGTGTTAAATACATGTGAAGTTACAATGAATCTGCAAAATACAACTGCAGTAATCAGTTCTTACGCATATATGTTTGGAGGAACAACCTTCAAACTGTGCACGTATTCCACCCCAGTTCTTCAAAGCAGCACTTTGCTGCTTATGCAGAACGCAGTGAACACACTGAAATAAACTATCACTTATATATCTTTTTGTTGTAAAGTATCCCACAAAAGTATATTTGTCAAAATGTTAATTCTATACTTACAGAATTTTTTAAGCAATCATCATCCACATCAAAGTTTGATGTATCAGTGGGGCTGCTGACTTCTGGGATGTAAGGTGCCTCACAGTTTCTAATGTTATCCCAATCAATCCCAGCAAAAAAAGGATGGTTCTTAAAGTCTTCTATCCCATTTTGTCCAAGTCGATGCTCTCTGCTACAAATGAGCCTTCGGATGAGGTCCTTTGCACTTTCAGAGACATCTGTCACTTGAGTAGGAAACTGAAACCTCTCCTTAAAGATTAGAAAAAGAGAGAAGAGTTTATAAGAAAGAAAGAAAGATCACCCTTGTAAATTAAAATGATTATGTAAGAAAATAAATGTATAAATAGTCCAGCTCTTATATATATGCAGTAAGGTTTCTAGGAAAACTACTTCCCCAAAGGACAGACACTATTTAAAGTTTTTTGCCTCCTAGTTTTTCTTCTCTATTTAAATTTCTCTTAACACTGTTGAATTCTACAGCTACCTCCATATGGAAGAATATTTAAGAATCTTCTGCATAAGCCAGCCAATGAATCTCGCCAGAAGAAAGTAACACATAAGGAGTGATGTAATACAGCCAAGATTTAGTTCAATCTATGGAGTAACACCCATGTTTACAAATCCAGGTTTTTAGTTTTTAACTGCTTTATCCTAAAGCAAAGACATCTGCAATCCATAACTATACACTTAAAATATGGAAACATATTTTTTGTTCTATATATATGAACATTAAAGTAATTAGTACATTAAACCCCATTTAAAAATAAGCCTCCAAGTTACCCTATTGCTTATTTTAAATTAGCTTAGAGAGCGACAGAAAGAGAAAGTGCACTAACTTTGTGGTTCATTATTTTCCCATATGTCTCCACCAAGGACTCAGCATAAAAGGGCGTTTCTCCGTAGAGCATTTCATACATGCAAACACCGAGGGACCACCAGTCACACTCGGGCCCATACTTCCCTTTTCCATCTTCCATGGCCTGCAAGATTTCTGGAGAGATGTAGTCTGGTGTTCCAACTGCCACTGACGATTGGACCTGTAGAAGTTACATTTTCTGGACTAAAATAAACTTCCATCACTACATACGCTGCTGTTTGTGGCACTGTGCATGTATATACAAATTTAGCCTGGAGTTCCAGTTATAAAAGTAACAACACAATCAAAAAGGCTTCTAAATTCATAAAGAAATAAAAAAGCATCCAAGGAACTACATTAAAAGGTATCCCGAAAACATACTTCTGCTAAACTCAGAAATATTTAACAACAGAGAAAGAACAAAGCATCAATGCTTAGAGTTGTTATTAACTAGCTATAGATTAGGTAATCATATATATTCACTCAAATACTTTGTAACACTCTGGGACATGATTAACACACAGGAATTACATTCTAGGCACACCTAATATATACTGTGCAAGTTTAATATACTACTAAAATGTTATGATATGCTAAAAATAACTCATTCTTCTTGGACTAAAGCTTACATTTGCAATAAAGATTAGACTTCAGAGTTCAAAACTTAGAGATTCATATTTCCTCAACAAACCTACTCAGTACTGAGAGTGCAGCTTCTCTTTTTTTATTAATGAGTTGACTATATGCATCTAAAAAGCTTTTAATATACTGTAAATCCAAACAAAGTGCAGTCTGAGGTTAGTTACATACCAACACCATTACAATTCCATTTTGTTTGACATAAGGCACCTTTTCTCTTTATTAGTACATGCTTTAGCAGCCAGCAAAGGACTTAAAAGGTGTTTAGGAATGTAGAATTCTTTCTAATTTACCGTTCCATCTTCCATCAGTTTCAGACAAGAACCAAAATCTGCTAATCGAATATGTCCGTTCATATCCATCAAAATGTTGTCTGGTTTAATATCCCTGCAAATAAACACATTTCTGAATTACCAAAAAAATTGCATAACACAGTCCAAGCATTAACTGTACAACAACTTATCATTCAAACCCAGCAACAAATCAGTAGATGGAACACAACCACTCATCTTACGATTAAATTTGAATCAGGGACATTTTATAATGGGTGCTGTAGATCAAATCATATACTGCCTGCTCATTTTAGCAAGAATTTTGTGCTCAAACTCCTCTCATCTCTCACAGGGAGATAGAACAATCTTACTTGCTTTTAACTTTTGTACATAAACCTTTCAAATAATTTAAACAATTTGAGTGAACAGCTCTCAGGTGAAAGATGCATGCTTATACTGGAACAATCAATAATCTCTAAGTTTTACTATTGAACAATGATTAATGAAACCCTAAAATAATTAAACAATTATAAAATGTAGTGTCTTTCATTCACATTTTCCTCTTATGTGCCTCTCAGTTTACTATGTATATCTATCATACTTCTGCTGAAATGACCAACAAAGCCACGGTGCACACTGCTGCCGCTCTGCTTGGCCAAATTCTGCAGCTGTCTCATTCAGGTCATGATACACAAAGAAAAATCTTTCTCTGCAGGCAGCACAGTAAATAACCCTAATTTTGAAAATCTGAATATTTATTTTTTGCCTCATGTTTTACAGATACCTAAGTATACTGAAATAGAGATAGTGAATGTCATTAAAGTACAGTTATTAGAAATACCCATTAACCTACATCTTTTAAACATATGACATTTTACATTCTTACTCTAACCTTACCTTATATATTTAAAAGTTAAATTATGACTGTATGAATAAAGCACTACAAATACTTTCTCAGTGAATATTTATAAGCCAAAAGATAAAATCCCCTAAAAAAAAAACCAACAAAAAACAAGTGAAGCCCTGACTTTGCTTCATTCCCTGGACAACTTAAAAATTTATGTCATCTGTCAGTTTGCAGATAAATTTCAAAATACTCACAAGCTAAGATATTGATATTGCACTTGACAGCAAGGTTTTTTAAATTAAAAAACAACTTGCAAATGTTTACTGAGAATTTATAATGGCAAAAAAGAAAACACTGCTTAAGAAACCATACTTTTGCATCTTGCAAATAAGCTAAGGGCAACTCTTTACAAAGCAAATAATAAAAATTAACTAAGTTCATTCTCCAAATAACATTCTTCCACTTGATTTTTGATGACTCTGAATATGCCAAAGAATTGCAACTTCCAGATTGAGATAGTTTTATTTCTTTTACATTCACCCACCAAAAACATTCCTTAAACATGTTCCTAAATAAAAACAACCACATGCTATTAATAGTTGTGGAATTATAACTTCAGTTTAAAACACTTTGAGAAATCATGCCCCTTAACATCATGTTCCTCTTAGAAGCTGGACCTAGTTTAAGCAAACAAAAACATGAGTCACCCCTGAGGCTCTATTATCCATGTTCTATATTTTAATATATTCCCAAGAGAAATAATAACAATAATCATCCCACCCTCCCCCATTCGATCTCACAAAGCAGCAGCAAACATGAAAAATCTCAGTCTGTTGTCAACACTGCAAAAACAAACCTGTGAACAACACTGAAAGCACTCAGAGGAACAAGTATTTCTTGCAAAGTGAAGTTTCTAAGGCTCAGTAATAACCTCACAAGAACAATTTTTATAGCTAAGAAAAAAAAGAGACCAACTTGATGCATGTAAATTCTTTTCAGCCCTTGCAACAAAAGGTACAGGTTATGAACATCTCCTCTGGATTCAACTGAACTGCATTAACAAAATAGTTTACAGTTTAAAAGACAAAAATTGCTGGCATCTGCAGAGCAGAGTAGCCTACAGGCAAAGGGGAAGTTCAGAAAATGATGAGCCCCAGAAGGGAACAAGGAAAGGGAGCAATTACTGCCTGCATAACTAAAGAGTTCAAAGATGGTGATTATGGGGGAAAACGATATATCAAACCCCATAACTCTACTGAGCCTGCAGTTGTTAGATTCCATTAAAATTATTAGGTTTGTTTCATGTGGGTTTTTTTGGATGACATTTGATGATGCTTCTTTAGTGATATGAACTGATTCTTCTCCTGTTCTAAACAGAGCATGGTCTTCCCTCTTCACACTCCACATTCCCTGTGTTATCCCAGTTTCTTCACTGCATAAACTTGTTTCCTCTTCCCATGCTTCCATCTCAGTGGTAGCTTTATTTCTATCATCCCTTGCCTCCAAGACTCACCTCAAAATTTGAGACGTCCAATGCTCCACGGCCTATCAAACCTAAATCTCCTTCCTTTACTTCCTTCTTTCACTCTCAGTTTCTTCACTCCTGAGCCCTTGCCTCCAGGCATGTGCCCATTTAACTATTTTTTATTTTTTTTTCTCCCATCTCAGTTCTCAGCAGCCAGTATTTCCCCAAAGACACTTCCCAGATTTCCTTCTCATTCTCACTGGCTTCCTTTTCCTCTAATCCTTGCTATCCTCTTTCATCAAGTCCACTTTTTGTCTGTTGCACGGGAATCATCTTTGGCACGAGAAGGCGGAGAGTACAATTAAAAACAAGGAGTCTCTACACTCTCTATTTACCTACATCTCCCAAAACTGCAGGGCTATTGCTGTCATTTTTACAGCTCTGAAACAGCAGAAGAAAACTGAAAAGCATTAGGGACCAAACTGCATATGTTGCTTGAAACTCCTAACAACTGGCATACTCTGGGGAAGATTATAACCTGAAAATATTTAGGTGGGGGACAAAAGAATTAAAATATGTCCATGACTAAAGGAAGATTCTCTCCTGGATTTCAACTGTGGCTCCATAGCCCAGAGTAGAAGAATTTCTCATGGGGCTTGCAAGAATTATTTTATTAATTTAAATCTACATGCAATGCATGTTTATTGATCTTGTTCCTGGAGAGAGATGACACTAAAGAAGGAAAATTCCAGAACAAGTAGCTAAAATCTGGCAAAAGTAATGAGCAAATAATGAAGAGTTATATGGTTGAGTGAATAGATCACTGGGCTGAATCTCTGTAGATAAGAGTTGCTGGGTGATTGGCAAAGAGTTACTGGCCAAACAATTTCAGCATCACTCAATGTTAACCCTGGAGCTCAGTCAGGCAATAAATATCTCCCTGGAAGGCTATGGACCACTAATAATTGAATAACCTTGTGATTAGTTCACCATAATAGAAGAAAAATGTCTGGTGACTTGAAATATGAAATAATAATTCCGTGTCAAGAATAACAAGCATTTGGAAGCCATTTTATGAACTAGATTTATAGTGGGAACAAGTACTGAATTGGGGGAATTACTCTGACATCACTGTGTCCTCTGGAGTCCCTCAGTTCTACCAAGTCACAGGCAGTTCAGCTTTACTCTTGAGAGCAGCTTCTGTGAGAAGTCCAATGTGCAATGGCTACAGAATGCCAGACTTCAAGCTGGTACAAGCTCTTCAAGCATATCCCACAGTGAATTAAGGGTACCTGTGTAACCAGCATCCAATGAAATAAAAAACTTGTGGCATTGCCACCTGAGGATGTGAACAGGGCAAGGACTGCTGTTCTGCTTTCTTAAATTTTTTTTCTTTTTCTTTTTTTTAAGAGTAATGTAACAGCATCAAAGGAGCTAGAAGTATAGACCAATTAACCTTTTTTTAAAACATGTATGTTCATTTCAACCATGACTGCAACACAGAGCATAGGAGTGCCTTCTGTTTTCCTGAGCTGCATTGGCCTTGACTGTAGGAGAAAAACTGAATTGCACAGCAGCTTGGATAAAGTGATGTTCTTTGTTTTGTAGACTTTTGATACTTGTTTCTGTACACCTGTCCTGGTTTGAGCCAGGATGAAGCCAATTTTTCTTTTTACTGATTTTTTTTTCCTTCAGTAAGATTTCCTTCAGTAACTAGCAACAGTGTGTTCTGCTAGGCTGATAAGACAGTGGAATGTTTTTCTAACTACTGAGACCTCAAGGTTGCACCTTCACTCTGCCGGCTCAGACACTATGGGGAGATCTGTGACCCCCCCCGTAGGAGGCTGAGTTAGACAGACAGCAAAATTGGCCAAAGATATTCCATTCCATATATCTACGTAAGCTCAGAGTAAGGTCAGAGATCACAGAAGACAACTTCCTTCCTTCTTCTTCTTCCCTTCTCTTCCGTCCATGGCCGGCGTCCAGGGAGGACTCTGTTCATCCATCACTGTCGATCCTCAGGCTTGAGATCTCCTGACCCCCATAACTCTCTGCTCTTCTCCAGCAGCAGCTCCAGGATTCCTTGGGGCTCTTCCCAGTTCAGGGAAGTGCTGTGGGAGTTGCTGGGGTGGGGGGAGGCGAGAGGCTTTTGCCCATACCTGAATATATCTGTATATAATTGTATATATTTTCTTGTATCATTCATTAGTGTTTTAATTAAAGCTGTGTAGTTTAGTTTTCAATCCAGCCAAGTCTCTCTCTTTTTCTCTCTCTCCTTCCCTACCTGGGTTGGGGGGGGGGGGGGGGTTCGAGGGCATGGTTTCCG
>NW_009952796.1:6336968-6405033 GCF_000747805.2 Chaetura pelagica
TTTTGCCCATACCTGAATATATCTGTATATAATTGTATATATTTTCTTGTATCATTCATTAGTGTTTTAATTAAAGCTGTGTAGTTTAGTTTTCAATCCAGCCAAGTCTCTCTCTTTTTCTCTCTCTCCTTCCCTACCTGGGTTGGGGGGGGGGGAGGGGATCGAGAGCATTGTTGTCGGACCTGAGTCAAATGGTGACATCATCTGAAGAATGCTATAAGAGTAAACAATCAGTGTGATACTGGAAACTTCACCTGCATGGAAAATAAGTGTTGAGGACTAAGAAAAAATAAATTGAAAAAACTTTCATTAATCATTTCTCATAATGCTTCTTGGTTTAAATTTAGGGAGTTGTTCTTCAGACTGGCATATTTACCTGGATGACTTCACTCACCTCTCTTTAAAACTATATACTTTTTTAAGCGTAATTAAAACCCAAAAATTTTACATACTGTGTTAATATAAACAACATTCTGAAATGGGACTACAGCAGATGTCTGAATTATTGCCATTCATTTTTGTTTCTCTGCTAATAATCCGGAATAGAGTTTAATTTTAGTAAGACTCATGAAGAAGCATTCCCTCAGAGATGTACTAAAACTATAGCACATTCCAGCTGTAAAACAAACTAAAAAGAATTTTTAATGTGTGAATGTATTTTTTTTGTGCATTCATTTTTGATACTACATGAAACTTCAGGAATTGTGAGCTCTTGCATATTGAAGTTTGGAACAGAAAATTCCCTTAAGTTTCTTCCACCTTGAATTACTGATCATCTGACTGTTTCAAAGTATACCTGTTCCTGAGTGTTATTTTTTGAATAACTGAATCAATGTTGCATAGTTATTTGCAAAAGCATGCAGAATTCTTCAGGTCTATAGCACAGGAAGCAACAGATTCCAGGAGAATCTTAAGTTTGTTTCATGGGGAGCCTCATGGAGGCAGGAGACCAGACAAACAGAAAGGAAGATAAATCAAAAACAGGGTAACATTTAATGCAAGAACTGTAACACAATGGTTAAGCAGCAGTAGTGTCAAGACACTAGCAAAGATTATGCCAATGGACCACCTCACAGACCCATGTTTAGGTTTAAGCAATAAACACTCTTCTGGCATTAAAGAATCTGTGACCAGTAGGGATTCCTCTTCTTGGTAACTGTACAGCTACAATGTAGAATGTGCTTGCTCTGATTTCTATAAAGTTTTGTGTTTGTTTTGGCTTTGTTTGATGGGGGGGTTTTATGGGGGCACTGGGGGTTTTCTGGGTGTTTTTGTTGTTGTGGGTTTTTGTGTGTGTGGTGGGGTTTTTTTTTGTGGTTTTATTTGTTTTGTTGGGTTTTTTTGTTTGTGGGGGTGTTGGGTTTTTTTCTTTTCTCTCCAAAAAAACCCCAAAACAATCAGAAGGAAATGGAGGAAGAGGTGAGTTCTCCTCTGTAACTAAAATGAACAAAAGGTGGCCAAATGGCACAAGGGGACACCTTTCAATATGTCCAATATGTCCTCATTGGAATAAACATTTCAGATGCTAATGGGGTGATCTCATGTACACAGCTGAGCTCTTAGAAAAGCAGAAGAAATGAAATTACAATAAAGGGGCATATGTGGTTCTAAATTCAACAACTGCAATATGAGCTGAGCCTGAAGGAAGAAATGGACCTGTCTGAAATCAAAGGAGCAATTTGACAACTGAGCTAACAGTTTATTTAACCCACTGGATAAGGAAGTGATAGTTTGGAGAACTACTTTTTATTTCTAATGTTAACATTAAAAAAGCATGGAAATAATTTAATTTTCCTAAATGGGTTATACATCCCAAGACATGCTGTCCTTGAACAGTAAAGAACAAAGTTAATAGCTTACATTACATAATTTTTTGTGAAATCTTCACATTAACAGTATTTTTTTAATGCTACCAATGCAAATTAAAATACCAGCAGATGAGAAAAATGTATTAGTTACAGGTGTAACAGCCACAGAAAAACTGATCCAGACAGCCTATTAGTAGCTGAGGATTTCACAGCACATTATTTTCTCATTATACACACAAGAGTATTCCTCAAAAGTATAAACTGAGAAGTTAAAAGCAGACATCAATTGTTAAAATTATCCACTCTTACAAAAAATAAATGCTATCCCCTTTGCCAAGTTACCTACTCTGTAAAAATAAAACCATTACTGCCAGAATGCCTGGACTTTTTATCCCAAATTCCTTCAGAACACAGGATTATCCTTAGTCAGGAAGGAAGTTTGGCAAACTGTTTATTTCACTCCCTTCTGTTGTTTCAGGCAGACTTTCCTTCTACACTCCTCTCACAGAAATGCTATATCAATGATAAAAAAATGAACACATTTGGCTTTGGCAAGCATCCAAAGAAAGCAAAAATTTGCTGCCTGTGAAGTTTTTATTGAGGTATTCAGTGATGCCATACTGACTGCCTGCTTAAGATATGCAGAGTGAAACAGATGGTGAACTTCGCTCAAGATTGCTAGTCAACTGATGTATTTTTTTTTTACAAAGACATGGGCATTGATGTCCAGGAGCTTATTTCTAATTTCCATTACACTGTACTGAGTTGCCATATTCTGCCAACTGAAGTTTATCTGAATTCTAGAGAGAAAAACTAGAAATATGTTCCATCTGGCAGAAAGGCCAATGTCCAGTGAGCCAGATTAGATTTGGGACAGTTGGTACTTATTCTCTAGTAATCTCAATAAAATAGGCTGCACAAGATAGCAGCATGAGAAAACTGGAATATGTTGTACTTCATTAACTGTGCCTCTTATCAAGACTCTACAGTGCCTTCTCCTAAACAGACACTCCTCCAACTTTTGGGTGAACTCCAAAAAGCACATATTTCAATTGAATCAAAAGATCGTTTAATTAACTTTGATCACAACCTTATTATTTAACCAGCACCCAAACAGTTGAATCATGTTTGTAAATTAAACAAAACCTGCTTCATATAAGTTAAACTAAAGCTTGCAACTGAAAATTAGAAGACATTTCCCTAATAGCAACAGTAGGACACTGGAACTAACTGCTTAGGGAAATTTCAGAAGAAACATCGTTGTTTTTTGTTTTTTTTTTAAGAACTGGTTAGACAAACATCTGTCAACAGTGGTTTAGCTATAGTTTGATCTTGCCTTGCAGCACTAGAAAAGTATTAGCTGACCTCTCCAAGTCCTCTCCCAGTCCCTTCGCTCCAAAGTTCCATACTGCTCTTTAATTCCTGCCACTCAGACAAATATTCTGGACACAACACAGTATTTACTTCATGGTATTCAATGTTCTTTAAGAATTTCAAATGCTAATAAAGGAAATAATAACAAACAACAGTGAATGAGTGCATCAGCCAAAACATACACATCTTAAGTTTGTTCAGGCACTGATACTCATTCCTGAACACTTGAACTGAGAACAGTTACTGGCTTATAAATACACATTCCACCATATTCTAGTATAATGTTCTAGAATTAATTTACCTTAGAAAAATATCTCCCTGTGGTCTCTGTCCACAAGTTTCCAATAATGGATCTCCCAAATATGACAACAATTCTAAAACACAGATAATTATTTCTAAAAGCTGCTTTTATCCATTTTCCCCCTTCTTTAAAAAAAATGAGTGACTTGAAAAATTATTTTTGATAGAATCATAGAATCATTAAGGTTGGAAAAGACCTTCAAGATCATCAAGTTTGACTGTCACCCCTACGACCACTAAGCCATGTCCCGAAGCATCACATCTCCTCTTTTTTTTAACACCTCCAAGGATGGTGCCTCCACCATCTCCCTGGGCAGTCTCTTCCAATGTCTCACCACTCTTTCTGTGAAGAAATTTTTCTTAATATCCAATCTGGACCTCCCCTGGTGCAACTCGACCCCATTTCCTCTTGTCATATCACTAGTCACTAGGGAGAAGAGGCAAACACAAGTCTCATCACAACCTCCTTTCGGGTAGCTGCAGACAGCAATGAGGTCTCCCCTCGCCTTCTTCTTTTTCAAGTTGAACAGCTCCAGCTCCCTCAGGATTTCTTCCTAAGACCTGTTCTCCAGACCCCTAATCAGCCCACTCGCTTTTCTCTGCGCCCTCTCCAGCACTTCGATGTCCTTCCTATACTGTGGTGCCCCAAACTGCACACAGTACTTGGAGGTGCAGCCTCAACAAGGCCGAGTTTAGGGGCAGGATAACCTCCTTGGTCCTGCTGGTCACACTATTCCTGATGCAGGCCAGGATGCTGTTGGACTTCTTGGCCACCTGGGCGCGCTCCTGGCTCATGTTCAGCTGCCTGTCAGTCAGCACCCCTAGGTCCTTCTCTGCTGGGCAGCTCTCCTGCCCAAAGCTTTAAAATTTTTTTTTTTTTTTTTTTTTTTTTTTTTTTTTTTTTTTTTTTTTTTTTTTTGTGGTCAAAGTGCAGTACCTGATATTTGGCCTTATTAAAACTCATGCAATTGGCCTTGGCCCATTGATTAAGCCTGTCTAGATCCTCTGCAGAGCCTTCCTGCCCTCAAGTAGATCAACACTCCCACCCAACTTAGCACTATCTGTAAACTTACTAAGGGTGTACTGATCCCGTCATCCAAATAATCATTAAAGATGTGAAACACCACTCATGACTGGCTGCCAACTGGATTTAACTTCACTGAACACAACTCTCTGGACCTGGCCACCCAGCCAGCTTTTAACCCAGCAAAGAGTATGCACATCACAGCCACAAGCAGCCAGCTTCTCCAGGAGAATGCTGTGGGAAACTTTGTCAAAGGTCTTGCTAAAGTCAAGGCAGACAACATCCACAGGACTTCCCTCACCCAATAAGCAGGTGACCCTGTAATAGAAGGACATCAGGCTAGTTAAACAGGACCTGCCCCTCATAAGTCTATGCTGACAGGGCCTGATCACCTGCTTGTTCTGCATGCACTGCATAACAGTACTCAGCATAATCTGCTCCATCAGCTTCCCTGGTACTGAAGTCAAATTAACAGGCCTGTAATTTCCTGCATCCTCCTTCTACCCCTTCTTATATATGGAGGTTACATTGGCTGATTTTCAATCTGCTGGCACCTCTCCAGTTAGCCAGGACTGCTGATAAATGACGGAAAGTGCCTTGGTGAGGATCCCCACCAGCTCTTTCAGCACTTTTGGGTGCATCCCATCTGGCCCCATAGATTTGTGCACATCTGTATGGTGCTGCCATGTGGATCAACATCCCCTACCTCTACTGAGATAGCAGACTGAAATGCCTTACCAGCACACCATCCCACAAGCAAAAGCCTGCCAGGCTCCTCTCCAGTCACCTCCTTCTCCCTCAGAGTCTACTTTAAAGACCTTTCTATGAGCCCTGCCAATTCATGCACAAGGATACTTTTTTCCTTAAGAGATAGCTGAATCCCATTTGTTGGCAGTAGACCCAGTGCCATGTAAACCTCCCTATGACCAAATAACCCAAAATTCCGTCCATGGCACCAGCCTCTAAGCCATGAGTTAGTAAGATGTGTCTTGTTTCTTTCAGTACACTTCCCTGCTGCTGAAGGGACTGAGGAACACACTATCTGCGCTTCTGATCCTGCAACCTCCCTAATGACCTGAAGTTTTCTTTCATCACTTTTGCACTTCTCTCTGTCATCTTGTCACTATTAGCTTGGATAACCAAAAGTGGGTAGCGATGAGTGCTTGGCAGGTACATACTCCTTGTAGCTATCGTCTTTCATCAAAAATGCAAATCAACTGAAGGAACCAGGTTTGAAAGAACCTTAATCCAGTATTCTGAAATGTCAGGGCAAAGTCACTTGTGATGGCTAAGAATGATTTCTATTGTCTTGTCAGTTTTACAGACTGAGACCAGGTCATACTTTGTCATTTTATAACCATTTTAAATTTAGTACTTTACAATGATGATTTACAGATGTAATTTTAAACACTTATTAAAAAAAAAAAAGTTATAGACATTATGGCAAGCAATCATGGACATAACAGGAAGTCTGATATCTAATGTATCCTGAAACTGGTAAAAGTCCAAATTAAACAAACAAACGAAAAAAGTACATTAATTTAAATAGTCTAACAAACATTGGAACTGTTAGAAGACAAATGAAAACCCAAAAAAATTAACTGGCCTCTTACAGTACAGCAAGAATACAGAATCAGGGCTGTATCTTACCCGAGTTATTAATATTAGACAAAAAAACTTGTAGGGACTCAAACATAACACTGGGCACACAAAGAATGGAATATTTGAATGTTTAATAATGCATTGATCTTGAATAGAATAATATTAATGCGTAAAAATAAATGCATAAAAACATGAGAACCTTGTATGGTATTTCTTTTCAGGTAATTTAGTAGTTTCACATAACTGCTTATGATGGTCTCTCAGGATGCAGAATATTTGAGGCACAAGCATAAAAGTTTTGAAAGATAGGCAAGCGGAACATGTGAGAAACAAATGGGAATATTTTACAAATTGGCTTTTGTTTCTAAAAAAATAAGAAATAATTATTTGATTTGGGAAATCCAAACATCAGCATAGAAAAATGAGTAAAAACTACTACTCACTGAATACAATTTGTAAAACTCAATGAGACATTGCTCAGGACATGATTTAAATATTCTTCCATGAAACAAGGTAAGTTGTAACATAGCCACAGAATAATACTCTAAAGCTGTAGAAGTACTTTGTCATTGATTTGTCAAAGTCAATCCAGAATTGCAGTTAATTTAACAGGACTACTCAAAATCCCACCGGACATGGCACTTGCGAGATCTGATCTCATTGACCTTGCTCTGAGCAGAAGGGTTAAACTAGCTGATCTTAAGAGGTCCCTTCCAACCTCAACCATCCTGCCACTCTGAAATCATGATTAAAGCTGCTTTTTCAATTTTCTTTCAATAACATCAGTCTGGTTATATCGTATCAAAGCTTCATAAATCCAATTCTGAAATTCAGTAACACCAAGGTAGCAGACATTCATTTGTAGAACCATATATACCTCTGAGTTATCGTGGTTCAAGAGAGAATGTGCCTCTAGCCTTAGTATTAATAACATTTCTAGTTTTGCACTGTAAATTGCAGTTCTTAAAACAAAAATTGCACTTCTTTATTATTGTGAAATAATATTCTCAGGAATACAGAAGCACTAAAATGGAGTACATTAATATATTCAGAAGAAAAGGACTTAAGTCAGGACTGTTTTCGTGTTGATGGTTCTTCAGAACCCAACTACTTGCAGGCAGAAGGGTTCAAAATAGGTATTTAAATTATAACTTCATGTGACTATTTAATTGTGCCTACACTGAAAACAAAAATAGCTTGGACTGAAGGAGCCTCTGAGGAAACAGTAATGTCAGGAAGTGGATTGCTCACCTAGCAAGCAGCCTACATCAGAAGGGCCTTGAATTTAAAAAAAATAAATTGAAAATGGGCTGTGAACCAGAAGTTTTGCCATAGTACTCTGTACTATTTGTGAAGGAAGAGTTGGAAACCTTTAATTTACACAGCATTTAGAAAACAAAAGTCTACCTCCACCTGGTGTTCTTCTAGTTTTCTACTATGCTATGAGTATGTGCCGTGGAAGACCAGTCTGTGGTTTGCTTCTCTAACCTGCCCAGCTGTCACAATGCTTTTTTGGATCAATCATTCTGCTTGTAGTTTCACATTCCTCAACAGAAACCCCACACCAATAACATTCATCAGAGAAGTGTTGAGTCAACACTTGAGAGAATAAATGCCTTCAAGTTCAAACCCAAATAATGAATATTGAGGAATAAAACCAAGTGTGGCAGACAAATTCAACTATCACTGAAGTATATTTTAATATCTTTAACACAGTTTGCTCTTTTTTTTTTTTTGGCAGTCTATTAGATAATACTTCAAAATACTAACTACTTTAAGCTGATAGTGATAGAAAAGTTTCACAGGCCACTGACCTTTTAATATTAGCTTTATTTACTTAAGATTTCAATGTGATTGCAACAAAATACCAAGCAGCTTGTTTTAACTCTGTGAACTTCAGCTGACAGTGCTGCTTCTGGGCTGCTGAACTGTACTCCTTTGTATCATTCTACACTTTTCCTCCAAAAGATGGGATTAAAAATATTAAAGACAGAAAGACTGCATATTTGCTATGGTATACCATGTCAACTTAATTGAAATTCCATTTTGGCTTTGAAGAACTTAAGTAAACAGATTAAGAACTCCACAACCACTACCCAACAGCATATTCTAAAGATTAACCAATTAAGTCTGCTACGTAAGGCTAATTCATGTGAAAGGTTTTAGATTTCTAATAGTATCATGAGTTACTGATTTGTAAAGGAGTAGAAAGAGTAAGCTCTTAAGAATGTTATGTCCATCTGTGAGTGCCATCTGTCAAATAAATCCTGAAAGAGGTGGCTAAAGAGGAATTCAGAATCGGCCCAGCTGCTGTACTGTAAAGTACCACCTATACTAGAAAACCTTAGCACCTACTCCTAGGTAGATAAAAGCTTTTTTCCTTTTTATTATCATTTTAGATAAGCAATCTCTGCTCTCTGCATTTCAGTACAACCATACATAGCATCTGAAAGAGCTGACTGCATAAATTTGAGAGTAAATTAGAGAACACAAACTAAAGACTTGATTGGTTTTGACCTGGACAGTTAAAAAGAAATTCTCATACACATTTCTTTAAAGTACACTGGTGCTATTAAGAAAGCAATTCACAGAAGAATGTTCAACTCAGAAGCTGTCTGAAGAATTTAACAAGAATTTTTATATATTCTTACATATGTGTTTGTATATGTATCTGTACAAGACACATACACATGGTTTTTAATAATTAGTTATATTTATAAATGATGAAACAAACTAACCTGCTGGGTCCATACTGCATCCCACAGCAACTCTTCCCTAGTCCCTTTCTACCTTCCTCCAAGAATAAATACCAAGATATAAATACACCAAGAATTATGGGAGGTGAAGGAAAGGGAGATTCTGTACAGAAATGAGTTTTGAGATCACTGGATGATTTTCATTTTGCCAAAGGAAGGACATACAGTCTTAATATGAGGTTGATTTTATCCTTCCCTCATCCATGTACTGAATCAGTAGTAAATATCACTATGTAGCTATAAAAACATATTAGAACAAAAAAACACTGTAGAACATTCTTTAAAGACACATCAAGCAAAGGAATAGAGAGTACATCACAAAAATTTAAATAAATTGTTTCTTGTTCCTGAGTTATGGGGGAATCAGAACAAAGATAAGATGCAAAGGCTGCAAAACTAAACCCTGGAGGCTAAAAAAAAAAAGGTTTACAGTGAGAAGAAAACCCATGCCATCCCAAGAGAAAAAATATATACATCAAATACTTGCCATAGCTGCTGCAAGCATGTGAAGAAGCACTATTATATCCTATATATTTTACTGTTCTTATGCCAGGCTAGTGCAGCTTTAGATTTCAATTATTTTTTGAAGGACCGTCCTGCCCAGCAGGAAGAATGTTTCAGAAGACAACACTACTATACAGCCATTTTAATGTGCTGCACAGATCTTTTGCTTTCTTCTTCCTTCATCCAATAATGGCTGAAGACACTTGTGATTTCTCTTTTTTTAATGGAAGTCAATGTTGTTACGAAAATGCTCCCTCCTTTAAAAAAACAAAGAGGGGAGGGGGCTACTGAAGAAAACCAGGAAAAAAACATGGCTTTTCCAAATATGCTTTATACTTAACTGTGCCCTAAATTAACAATGTATAGGTTAAATGCTAACAGGAATGGATATTCCTTCCCAGTGAGTAAGAGAACAAAGAACCTACTACCCCAAAATAATAAAACTATATTTGGGATAATCTTTACTGTATTGCAAATGCAGCATTGTATTTAATACCTTTTGGCTAATTGCAGAAAATAAAATACACTGATAACTGTGTTGAAGGAATTTTATTCACAGGTTGTTAAAATACAGTAGAAGATATTTCCATTAAATGTAAGAAATGCAAAGTGACTGATTTTTAGGTACAGAGAAAGAAAGAACAAAAGTGAACATACATCTATATATGTGCACAAGGGAAGGAAGGAAAACTGTATTTTACTGGAAATTCAGATTATTTAATGTTATTATTCATTCCATGTCAATTCCATAAATAGCTGGGAGTTCAACCTGACTGATGTTGATACAGGCTCAATCAAAGCCTTGCTGGAGGCAGCAAGAAAAAGAATGAGTGCATGGGTGGACACTTGCAAGGCTTCATCTTGAAAAGTAAGAAGCAGCAGAGAACCGCATGATTTCCTGTGTACAATTCTATAGCCAGATAAAAAAGCATATCATGACCCTCCCATAAGATTCTCAACCAGGTTCTCTGCAGGGAGAACAGCACATAGGGTGGAAGAGCCCACAAGTGAAAGGAGCCATAAAAGGTTTGAAATCTATGAGGAAAACACAAATGACGAAATATACAAATTCTCCTACCTCTGTCATGATGTAAGGTTTGGTGTTTGCGCTTTTTTTTTTTTTTTCTTTACTGTATCACTTGTGACTCCAAAGTAACTTTTAAAGGGTAAAAAGTAAACACTGGGTCTAGTTGCTCAGCTTCAGAGTCCTGACTGGGAAGGCAGTGCTTCCTTGCTAAACACCTCATGGTCTGCATCACAGCAGCCACACCTGCACAAGTGTCTTTTCCCAGACCTGAATATGTGAGAAGCTGATAACAAATGTTTTATGTCAGAAGTCCTATTCTGACAAGTAAAACAAGTTACTTTTTACATTATTATTTGGGATTAGCTTTTTAATTGTGTTAAGCTAATTCAATGTGAAAAATGTACAGGGTTTTTTCTGACTACATCCAGGGGGACTGCAAGGTAGGAATAGAAGACTCCCAAGAAATCTCTTGTGTCCATAGGAAAAGTTCTGCTACTTCTTTCCACCCCCCCCTAATTTGCTATTTCGAGACAGTATTGTGTTTTCCTTTTTGACACTAAAATTTCTGGCCTATGTAAGAGCATTCTGGATTTTCATTTTAACTGTTTACATTCAGGGATTCTTCGACCCTGTCTGCTTTTCAAGCTGCAGAGGATTTGGACAAGACTTTTATCAGAGACTGAGGATATGATCCTTCATCTGCCCATGGGATACCAAGCAAGATGGCAAACATTCCAGGGAATTCTTTCTCCTCAGAGAGACCAGCTTCTTTGCTGTACAGCACAGAAAGATATATGGAAGCAGAATGGAAATGGCAGAAAACAGTGAACATGAGGATGTGGCCCATGTGAGGATGTACTTTGAATTCCCAGCCTGATGGTTGATTATTTCAGTAAATTTTTATTTATTTTTCCTATTGTACTGTAATTAACTGCAGAAGGGAAGAGCTTGTCAGAGGAAGAATTTTCAAGTCTCTAAAATGTGGAAAAGCAGCACCCTGTGCAGACAGCTTAAGGGGAAGGTGTAACAGTGTCCAGGTTTGAGCCAGGATTAAGTGAATTTTCTCTTTGCTGATTTTTTTTTCTTTCAGTGAACTTTTTTTAGCAGCACCAGTGGACTGATAACAACCAAGTACACTTCTGAAGTTCATTTCTGCAGCCTCCCCCACCATGGGGGAGCAAACTAGACTGAAGACAGATCAGCAAATCAGAATATTCCCTTCTCGTTATATTTTTTCTATTTGGTTTTTGGTACAGGTTAAGACATTATGGAAGTCAAGCCCTTGGTTCCCTTTCTCTTTTTCTGCTTACTGTCACTTCTATTCCCCTTTCTTTGGCTCTATTTTTTCCTCCTTTTTTCTTCATAGCTGACATCCATCTGTTTGCCCAGACACTCCCCACTTCAGCCAGGAGTCACCAGAAAGACCAGCTGCTGTGAGAGTTGCTGGGGGAGGAGGGAGTGGATCAGGTTTTGCACATCCCTTATATATACATATATTCTCTTATCTCTAATAAGTTAAATCAATTTGTTTCACTATTCAACCCAGAAATCCTCTCTATCACTTTTTTCTCCCTCTTTCCCATTCCCTACCCTGGGGGACAGTGGGGAGAAACTGAGAGCATTATTGTTATTGGTTTGACTGTCAACCCAGAGCCAAACTGTGACAAAGAGTCAGGTTGTATCAAGTTTGCTTAAGCACCAGAAACCTGCATTGCAATGAAAACTCTGAAAACTATGGAAGGTGATTCAAGTTTTAGACCCTATGACAGAATATAACAGAATTCATACTGAGAATTATGAGAAAACATACAGTATGAAACTATGCACTTCATAGCATTGCCAATTTTTTTATATTAAAGATTAATACATTGCTGATTTGATGTGCCTGAATTACAAGAGGTGTAATTAAAACATATTCAAATAAAAAACTGCAACTACTGAGGGAAAGCTGGGGTTGAATTCACAGTTGAATTCACAGAAAATCAGAGAATACTACCTTTAAAAAAAAAACAGTTATATTTAGGAATACTCAAAAGTACAAAAAATCTGCACACCCCCCTCCCTGCACTGCCTTCAGAAGTCACTTACGTATTCCTCCCCTCAACAGCATGCTTGTTTTCTGTCTAGTATCCTTCATTTAAATAGCTGGTCACTTGGAGGATCAAAGTTGCTATTTTCAGTCACTTAACCTACAGTTAAGTGTCTAAGTAGAATTAGTTGTCTACTGTACATCTAACGGCTAACAAGGAGACTGACAGTAAGTCCTTGGCTATATGTAATGTTACATAAGGTGCATTTCAGTACTCACATAGTAAGCAGTTTTAGCGAGTTTTTATACTAGTTTTTACAGAGTTGATCAATATTTGAATTCATGAGACTTTGCTAATGCCTGCATTAATCATTACTGTCTCGCTGAGATTCAAGCATTGCTTTCCTCTAGCTGGAAACCAAACTGAAAAGCAATTTTTTTTAGACCAGCATTTGAGAAAAGTGGACCAGTGATATCTACAAATGATTTATTAATGTGATACATAAGAAGAGTTAATAACACTTTTTATTGGACAGGTTATATCTAAGCTGCTTCAGAAAAGATCTGAGTAGAAAATAAAGTAAAAATTGTACTAATTTCAAATTAAACATCCTATAAGACTTCCCTTACTTTCAAAAGTGTAAAGTAAAAGATCATTGCTAATTGGTGACTGTGCCTCAGCTCCAACCAGGACAGACACTTCTGAACTCACCATCAGCCAAATGGCTTCCAGCATGGTGCTTATTTTTTAAATTTTTAAGTTTTTCCACAGTTCTTCATCTTACCAACACCATCATCAAAGGATTCTGAGAAAACAATGCTTCATAAGTTATATATCTAACACTACTTTTGTTTTCACAGATTCCAATAAAAATATCTATTCTGCTTTTAAACAACAGAAGGCAACAGATGGTGTTTAAATACTTAATTTTTAGTACACAGATTGAGAAGACTTGCTACAAATAGATAGACAACTCTATATTTGGTTCCTTTGATAACTAAAAACATTTATGAAAAGGTCTATGTAAATTATCTTCTATCTTCTTATGGATCTGACATGGAGAAGTATACAAGATACAGATAGATATAGATAGAGATAGATATAACCAGGAAAGTACTGTGTTCCATTTCTTTAACATAACAAAGAAAAAAACAGGACTGAGAACTGAAAGTCAGAAATACTGTCACTGATATATAATCATGTTTCAAAAGGATTAAATTGACCAGAGTTTGGAAAAAAAAAAAAAAAAAAAAAAAAGCCTCTGCCACTCTCCTGCAAACAGCATCTACTGAGGTTAAATTCAACTCAAATCTTGTATTGATGTGAAAACTTCCACTCTGGCTCCAGGTGAATCAGCTGGTCTACAAGACCAGACTGGGCAAGTATCTCAGCTATCTACTGCAAGATATACTTTTAAAAAAATAAGTCACATTTATCTTGCTAGATAAATTCTGCTAATTTTGTGGCTATTTTTCCTTTACATTTAATTATATTAGTATTTTAATATTGCAAGACTAAAAAATAATTATAAAATAAAAACGTCAATTATTGACATTTTTATAAAGTATGCAATACTGAGAGAAGATTAGTTCTTTATGAAGAACAACAAGGATTAACCAGTTTGTTTGAGCTAATAATGTTTTTCCTTTTAGCTAGACTCAATTTCCAGTTTCCTGTTATCTGTCTTCAGTCAGCTTTCAAGTTCTCCTATAAAGCCTATTGAAGGGACAGCTGTGACCTCCTGTGAAGTGGCACACAGCAGAAAAGGTATTCAGAGTTCCTCTGCTTAATATATTATGCAAATGTCATTACAAGTCTCAATAAGATTATTACTGATGCTATTTCAATGTTGTTCAAACTAGTATCACACCACCAGACACTTTCAGCCAAAATTTCTCATTACTATAAAATACAGATGAAGTTGAAGTCTGCAGTATGAAACCCACAAAAGCATGTGTCTCTCAACTATTTCACACACTAGCTGCACTTTGATCTTAAATGTACATTTGCTCTTGGTCGCATTGCAGCAACTGCTGCACTGTGTTCAAGCATACCAGTTAAAGAATTGCAATAATAACAGAAACCAAGAACTAAATCAGGATTGTGTAAAAGTTTCTAACAGGATACCAGGAACATCTTCATCACAGGTCAATCACAGTTCAAAATATTCTGTTTTCATATGGCAACAGGAATTTCCCCATTTTTCAGAACAATTCTTGATTATTTCATCACTCTCTCTAGAACAGAGGGATTAGATTTTTGATGCTGCTACTAATATTATACACATGTTAAACAGCACCTATCTGGTACTAGGGAACTGGGAAGTAACAGTAGAGCCAAAACACGCTTGCAAAATGCTTATTGATCTGAATCATACAAGCACAGCCAAAACATTATACAACACTTTCAAATCCACATAAATCAGGATCTGGAACAGGAAGACACACACACAAAGGCTGAGTGAAAAATCTAGGTTTTTTACATTATATTCTCCAAAACGTTTCAGTGCGTTACAGGTTTCATGTTAGTTTCATGAAGACACTATATGATACGCACATTCAGTTAGTGTAAACTGGGTGGAAGGAAGACACCAGTACATTGAGACAGGCACAGTTTTGACAGGCAGCATAATGAAGATTATGGCAATGCATATAAAAGGTAGGGGAAAGACAGGGAAATCAAGAAGTTGTTTTGCATTCATGTAGATATTGGCATAATACAGAAAATTATGGGACAGAAATTTTGGGTTTGGTATATTCATAGAAAAAACAGGAAAATTAAAAAAACAATCAAAAGGGGAACTTATCTCCCTGGAGACACTGCACTGAGCAGCTGCTTTGTATCTTCGTGTTTCGAATGAAGCAGGCATAACTGTTGAAGGTACATACTTTTTTTGTGGTTGTTTTTTTTTTTCTCTCTTAGGCATGTTAAGGTCAGACATCATCATTTACTAGAAATCGGTTTTCCTTAGTAAGAACTAAATCTGTAAAAAGGGATGCAAAGGTCTAATTTGAATTCATATACTACAATACAGAAATGTTCTATGTTTTGCCCATGGTATCATCAGAACCCTTCTGATTTTTTGATAACGGACAAGTTAATTGCTGTTCTGATACTCAAATGGAATCACAATATTCGACATTTCAGCATTCACAACTTCGCTAAGCATCTGACTATCAAAAGCAATCATACTATTAGTAATGCAGAATCTCAGACAAATATTTTAAGAAACTATGGTTTAAAGCAATAAGGAAAGCAAAGATTAAATGAACACTTAAGCAACAGTTGTTAGCGGTTTCACTGGGCAAAACCCATCACTGTAAATCATGCTTTTGTTATGCAATTTCCTATGCTTTTTGGGATTATATGTTCTTACAAAAAGGAAAATGAGCTTTGACATGCAAGTGAATAGCAAGAGAATGTTACTTGGAGCTACTGCAATTAATCAGGCAGAAAACAAGTAGACTGTTTTAACATCATACATTTTTTACTTCTTCAAACAAAATGTATAATGTTCAGAATTATTATGATGAATACCATGTTGGATCATGCAAACACCAGGAGGAAAATCCAAATTCCTTTGCATGCTAAGTCACCAGTATGAAGTAATTTTTGTCACATTATTATCATAGAATCATAGAATGGTTCGGATTAAAAGGGGCCTTAAAAATCATCTAGTTCCGACCTCCCTGCATGGGCAGGGACAACTCCCACTAGAGTAGGTTGCACTCAGAGCCCCATCCAGTCTCTCCCTGAACAGTTCCAGGGATGGGGCATCCACAACTTCTCTGGGCAGTCTGTTCCAGCATCTCACCAAATTCACTCTAAAGGATTTCCTCTGAATGTCTAATCTAAATTTACCCTCTTCCATTTTAAAGCCATTCCACCTCATCCTATCACTACATGTCCTTTTGAACAGTTCTTATTCAGCCTTCTTATAGGCCCCCTTCAGGTATTGGAAGGGTGCTGTAAAGTCTCCCTGGAGCCTTCTCTTCTCCAGGCTGAACAACCCCAACTCCCTCAGCATGTCTTCATAGGAGAGCCACTTCAGCCCTTTGATCATCTTCATGGCCCTCCTCTGGATTCGCTCCAGGAGCTCCATATCCTTCTTTCACAGGGTGCTCTAGGACTGGACACAGTACTCTAGGTTGGGTGACAAGAGAGCTGAGTAAAGGGGGAGAACTGCCTCCCTTGACCTGCTGGCCACGCTTCTTTTGATGCAACCCAGGATGCAGCTGGCTTTCTGGGCTACAAGAACACACTGCTGGCTCATATTGAGCTTCGCATCCACCATCACTCCAAAGTCCTTCTCCTCTGGACTGTTTTTGATCCTTTCTCCACACAGCCTTTATTTTTGCTTGGCATTGCCCAACCCAGGTACAGGACCTTACACTTGGCCTTGTTGAACTTCAGTTTGCACAAGCCCACTTCTCAAGACTGTCAAGGTCCCTCTGGATGGCATCCCTCTCAGTGTGTTGACCTCACCACACAATTTGGTGTTGTCAGCAAACTTACTAAGAGTGCTCTAAATGTTACTGTCCATGTCGCTGATAAAGACGTTAAACAGCACTGGTCCCAGTACTGACCCTTGGGAAACACCACTCATCACAGGTCTCCATCTGGACATCAAGCCATTGATCACCACTCTTCTGAGTGTGACCATCCAGTCAGTTCCTTACCCAATGAGCGGTCCATCTATCGAATCCGTATCGTTTCAGTTTTGGTACCAGGATTTCACACATGACAGTGTTAAAAGGTCCAGGTAGATGACACAGGTTGTTCTTCCTTTGTCCACTGAAGCTGAGACCCCATTGTAGAAGGCCACAAAAGTAGTCAGGCAGGATTTGCCTTTGGTGAAACTGTGTTGGCTATCATCAGTCACTCTTTTTTTTCCATGTGCCTTAGCATGGCCTTCAGGGGGATCTGCTCCTGGATCTTGCCAGACATAGAGGTGAGACTGGTCTGTAGTTCCCTGGGTCTTTCTTTTTTCCATTCTTGAAAATGGGAATTATATTTCCTGTTTTCTAGTCAGTGAGAATTTCTCCAGACTGCCAAGCCTTCTCAAAGATGATGGACAGTGGCTTTGCAACTTAATCAGCCAGTTCCTTCAGGAGCTGTGGATGAATTCTGTCAGGTCCTATGGACTTGTGCACCTTCATGTCTTTCAGACAGTCATGAATCTGCTCTTCTCTTACAGTGGGGAGATTTTCCTTTTCACAGTCCATGCCTTCGACTTCTCTAATTTGGATGGTGTGGCCAAAGCCTTTACTGGTGAAGACTGAGGCAAAGTAGTCATTGAGTACCTCAGCCTTCTCTACATCCTACATGGCCAGGTCTACAGTTTGCTTCTGAACTAGGCCCACATTTTCCCTTAAGTTACAGTGGCAGTAATACCACTGCTTCTTCCTGCACAAGGAAACGCTAAAAGCTGCACCCAATAGCTAATGCCTTCGACTTCTCTAATTTGGATGGTGTGGCCAAAGCCTTTACTGGTGAAGACTGAGGCAAAGTAGTCATTGAGTACCTCAGCCTTCTCTACATCCTACATGGCCAGGTCTACAGTTTGCTTCTGAACTAGGCCCACATTTTCCCTTAAGTTACAGTGGCAGTAATACCACTGCTTCTTCCTGCACAAGGAAACGCTAAAAGCTGCACCCAATAGCTAATAAACAAAAATCTGGATAGCATAAACATTGCAGCACCTGAGTCAGTAATGATTTTAATACAACTTTTCAGATAAAGCTCCACAAGGTCTTGCTTCCCTGACCCCAACTGCAAAGTCTTCCATAATGGTACCAAGCATGACCTTACACAAGCATCTGCTTTGTAAGCAGTATTTTAACTTGCAGGATGTTGTGACCTATTTTTTTATCACATAAGAAGTTAAAATCTAGCAATATTTTCTGTTATTTAAAAGGAACACAGGGTAGGCTCTTAAACAAATACAACAGTTCTTATGGAAATGTAACAGGGATATTCCTACCGTACAACAGCTTCAATGCAGACAAGGTTATTTGGACTGATGATTCCTTAACTGCCCTTTCAGGAATCAGATTATTGCTCTGATATCTTATTGTAAGTAGGATATCTTGCAAGGATATCTTAATTTACTATGATAAAAAGGAAGCATTATATTTAGTGTTTGGGGCAACTGCCATTTCACTCAAATTTCTATTTGTCAGATCTGGTAGTTCAGATAGTGAATAGCCAACTCTTACCCCAAATCCATCAAATACTGAGAAGAATACACTAGCATGAAGCTAGATGAAAGACAATGGTTTAAAACACTTATAAGGTGTTCAAGCATCTCAATGTTACAGCTTTATAGTAACACTGCAAGAGCATCAAACTATAAAACCAAGTTATTACTGCTTTTTTTACTCTATGACAAATCTACGTGACACTGGAATGCAGAAGACGCCACTTAATTTGTCCTGTGCAGTTTCTAATCTGATCTACTCCAGCAACACAAAACCAATCATTTTTCAAATAAAAAGAATGAAGCAAAGAGCATGTAGTTGCAAATAAAGGCATTATAAGGAGGAACTTGAGGGGCACATAGGATACTAATAAATGAAAATCTGAAATGCCCAAATGAAGTTTGAAATAAATACTGTGTTCACTAAAAGAGAGAATTAATTGGAGTCTGCTGATGACAAAACATAAGGTGGTAGTCTTTCAGTATAACAAAAAACTAAATAATGAAGTCTTCCATCACATAGTTGCCACCTTCTTTTCTGCCTGCATTGTTCTGAGGTTTATGTACAAGAACAAATTCACTTTAAGTGTTAATTGTCAATCCTACCCTCAGCCACCAAACAACGAGCTAATTACATCTTCAGAACCACAGTCACTAGGACCAAATATTCAGAAATGAGGAAAATGTTTTTGTCCTACTTTTCTGCTGTTGATTTTGGATATCAACGTAGTAGGAGAAAATATTCCAGGTCTGGAATAATCAGAGAAGAATGACTGTAAAATTATAGCTTAACTCACAAAATAAAACCAGCTTGAAAATGGGAATCTTTTGTCTTCAGAAGAAGTTATGAAATTTTAAAAATACCTTTAACTTCCTAAGACACTGAAACAAACCATATATCAGATCTATGGCAGTTATAACACAGACTTTCCTTTCTGCAGACACACTAAAGTGGCAGCAGTATCTATTTCCTGGGAAGTTCCATCATATTTAGCATTCTCTAAGCATTGCTATAAACACTATTACTTGGAAGGCAAGACCAGGGTTTTTTTAATATAAGACTTTTGGCATTGAGAATTCTCCCATTATACTACAAGGTTAAAAAGGATCCTTTTTAGTAAAACTTATTTCTTGTCTGTCTCTCTCATTTTCACTTTTACGAGTGCTTGCATACTTCTGTGTTATGACAACTACATCCAGTTCCTATCTAAACAGGATTACATACCATCTGACAGAGTGCTCATATCCATCTGCTTTTAAAGGAACTGCACCCTGAAGATAAATCAATATACATAAAAAAGAAAAAAATATCTTCATCTATACATTCCTCCTTTTCCTATGAGTGTAACTGTCTAGCTAAAGGCCTGGTAGGGACTCACAAGAAAGACACTCCTTGTCTTCCTGGTCATCCTCAACTGACAATAATCAAGAATTTCCTTCCTTAGGAGATAGGTATCAGACATGAAAGAAGGAGGATTTTATGGCTAGCTACATTTAAGATAACCCAGCTCCAACTGCTTCTTATGCCCCTTGTACAAAAAAAACAGGCACAATGTTAATAACATAGATTTTATTGGAAAGATCAGTTTAAAGCATTTCCTCCTATTTTCCTTCTTCATCAAACAGATTGGAGAACTGACTCAGGTTTGTTAAAATTTAAAGTTAGTTCTAACTTGGACTGGAGTCATCATTTCATTCATTGCACAGCCTCACAACCCTTAGTTTCAGTAGAGTAGTAGGGATTTTTGGAGCTTGGGTCTTGGAGGGAGCAGAACTATTAAGAGAAAAAAGTCGAAATGAGACATTTGTAAAAGCACCTCAGCTGAAAGGACTATGCTACTATCACTTACGGCACTGGAGGGTTTCAAAACCTTCTGCTTGAATAACACAGAACATAGGTCTATGCTAGCTTAGACCATTACAAAGCTTTCACTTAAACTAACATTCTAACTAGACACACCGTAAGACACTATTTGCCTTCTACATGACAGCACAGCCAGCCCGATCCACCTAGCTCTTGGCACTCCAAGCACATATGAGCCTTTGATTTCCAAACACTTCCGGGTTCATCACATGCTCCTTCAGAAATACTACCAACAAATTCTAGTCAAATAGCATTAACCTCCTATAGTTCTCACTGCAAATCAGATGCCACCCTAAGGGGGTTCTATAGGAGCAGCGGCCAGCACTTAAGAGCATATAGGGTCACAGGACAAAATGAAAGCCCAGAGTCTGTAAAGATCACCTGTATTTCTAGCCCTTCCACAATGGAAAAATGGAGAGGAAACAGAACCTAGGCTCAAGGAGTTCTTCTACCTCTGTAAAGGAATACCTTGTAAGGAAGCACTAGCTTACCACATAGTCACTAAAATACCTTTCTGCCCTGCAGTTTTCCATGTAAAACTAAACCATGCAACATTTAAAAGCAATAATTTTTCAGCAGACTACCAAAATAGTCTTGTTAATTTCTCTTTCCTAGTCCTGTTTCCTTCACTCAGTGCTTTATAAGGACATCTTCGTGTGTGTTCAACATTATGTCTGTTGCAAAGTTCAGAAAGCACTAAAAATATGTTGTTGCTCTCTTTCAAACCCAGAATTAGGGTTCACCTCAGCAAAAGCCAGAGCACTTGGATCCTCCTTGTGCCAACTCAACTCAGACATACTGGACAATGCAGCTGGCTCCCTAGGATGTGCCTTCCATCCCCAAGTTTTCCATTTAAGCTTATTAATGATCAGGAAATACGCGATACACACAGGAGACAGAAAACCACTTATTCAGCAAGTCAAAAAAGGGTACGCTGGCACTGAAACTTATAGTTGAAAGACAAATGTAACCTACAAAGAATCCCAGATTTCAGCTGCTTGCTAACTACAGTAAATATTTCATGGATAGCCCTAAGATGATTCTTCCGAGAACAAATAGTACCTTCTTGTTAAAAGCAAAGAAGAGGCTGGCTTGACAGGGAACAGACTGTTCTTTTTATCCCTCTAATACATTTATTCCCTTATGTTGAGTATTTGTTAGAAACTATGTCACTTCCACAGAGAATTCTGCTGTACTCAAACATTCCAGTGAAGCCCAACTTAAATTTCAGAAGTTGATAAATTAAATGGAAGAGAAGGGGAAAAAAATATGCATCTGGTGATTCAAAATGCTAAAATCCTTCACACTAAAAGACAGCAGCAACTAGAAATCCAGAAACACACTGATCAACCTGTTATCTCACATACTTTATGGAAATAGGTGTGTTCATGTTTTGCATGCCTATCTTTTCATATGCATCTGAAATGTATGTAACTTGAGAGCCTGCCTTGCAGTCTTAACTATCCTCCCATAAACTTAATCAACAACAACAAAAAAATAGGTGTTTCTTAATTCATAAAAAACATTTTCTTAGGAAGAAGGCAAATGGGGATTATTTTATCAGTCAATAGAAAAGGAAAACTGTTTTAACATAGGAATGTGCCACTATGTATAAAAGCTATTTTAAATATTTTTGCAGGAGGATCAGAAGTCTAAATGTTTGCTCTGTACTGAATCACTATGCAACTCTGTGCAGAACAAATAGATGGAGGAAAGAAAGTAAAGATAAAAATCACTTAAGCAAAGTAACACTTCAACCTCTGTAGTATTCAAGAAGTTGGAATGTCCCAAATTAAATTTAGGACAAAGACAGACTTAGATGCACCCTTACTTCAAAGGGCTGCCTCAGAAGACAGCAGAAGCACAGCAGGAGCACATACACATTGAAGAGACATGTAAATCCACCAGGGGCTCACTCACTGAGCCAGGGGGAGTCTTCTGCAACCTTCAGGGGAAATTCCTTCTAGTGACAACAAGGCCTTCTAAGCTGTTTTTTTACTTAAAAGGATTTAAACAAAACAAGCATTTTACACCTCAGTTTCCACCTCACATAAAATGGAGAGGAAATCTGGCTCACCAATAAAAAAAATGAAGTTCAAGTCTCAGTTGTAAGAAAAACAATTTTACATGTTTGAGGTAATGAAACATGCATAAATAAAGTGTAGCTACCTAGCTTAAGGCAACAGAAGTTTTACTCCAGCCCACACCTGGATATTTGATAATATATGCAAATACAAGGTTAACATATACCATGAGCAATTCAGTAACAACACAACCCTGAAACTGAAATTAGTATTAAAACATGTAGAGGCATTCTTCAGCCAAAACTCAAAAATAGGTGCTACAAATCTATAAAACACAAATTGATGTTGATTCCTAATAAATGTACAATCTTAGCCTGTATGAAAATACAGCTTGCAGAAAACTGGCACAAGACAATATTTAACCTTGGCCTACAACCAAGCATTGCTTCATCAGTACAAATTAAGAACATATCATACAGGGGTAGGTACAAGCTTTACACAAATTTGTGAAGAAGTAACGCATTTCTGAGAGATACACGTGTACTTTCTTGCTCATTGTGAACACCTGCAGAACGACTGCCACACCGAGAATAAAAACATAAATACACTTTTTAGAAGTTACAAAAACATTCAGAGAAAAAGAAAACTATTATTGAAGTACAACACTATGCACAGTTACTGTGAAAATCTATCATGAAAAAACTGGGGCACTTACAGGAAACAATACAAACCAACCTGCTCTATCATTGTATGAAAAAAGTGCTTGAATGAAACATGCCTAAAGCATAATTTCTAGATCACTAGCTACAACTCAGATCCAATCCTGATGCATATTGACTATAAATCTGAAATACCACTACTACAGCTGTTAAATCATCTGTCTTTTAGTAGTATTTTTCTTCTTCTATGTCTTCTGTGTGCAATACTTCCTAAAAAGACGTGCCACCACAGTTAAACTTTCAGGTAAAGAGAACTAGTGGCATTTAGATTGTGTTTTCTTTTCCTTTCTTTTCTTTTACCAGTTGCAAACATCCTAATAAGACTAACAGTGAAATGTGTCTCGTTTCAGAGGCTGATCATTTAACATATACTTGAGTGCTCTTTATAGTTTTACCCTTCGCAAAACATCCTCTTATAAACAGGCATTGTGTTACAGCATTACTAATGATAAAATGTCCAACTTCATAAATATGCGAACCTCACCAGCAAAGCCATAAATCAAACAACAAAGGATTGGGCATGTACAGGAAGGGGTTTTTTATTAAACCATAGTAATAAATCTGCAAGCATAATATATTGTTTTGAACTGCAATGGTACTGACTTTTCTATCAGAATTGTATATCAACACCTATTTAATCTTGGGGACACCATCTGAGGATGGAAACTTCACATCTGCTGCATATTTGTTGCAGTCCGAGTTCAACCTGGGCTAGAAAAACGAGCTGAATTACGGATCACCCCTTCTCTTCTCCTCGATTAGAGGAGGAAAAGCCCCAAATGGGCTGGTTTTACTTTCCCAGGGGGTCTGTCCCTAGCTTTGGACCAGCTGGCTACACTGGCTGTGTCTCTAGGACACAAATTCCGCCTAGATGTATGTGCACCAGCACAAACACAGAGACCATGAGTTTTAAATACCACTTTACTGTAACAGCTTTTTAACAAGTGTGCATGTGGGAACTGTATATGCAAACGTGCACGGTCGGTAAAGAGAAAGAAAGGCCATGTTTGGGGGTAGAGAGAGCCTGAAGCCTTTACCGTATAGGGCTGACGAGGTGTGTGTGTGCGTGTCTGATCACTTCTGCCTGGGGAAGAGAAGGCAGAAAAAGAAAGATTTCTTGGTTTGCAAGTCTTACAGTTCCCAGCTCAGAAACACTCATAGGAGTAACGGGACTGGCAGCGCCGGCCGTGGGGGCTTCGGGGCTGCTCGGGGACAGCAAGGACAGGGCTGGGGCTTGGCTGGGCCTCAGGAGCACGGCTGCAGTGGCTGCTTTGGGAGCGCTTGGTGAGGAGGCTTCGGGGAGTGAGCGGTGATTCCAGCTTCTTTAGTGTGCTCCAGGTCCTTCTTCTGTTTCTTCGGCTCCGTTTGTGTAGCTCCTTGGCGAGCAGGCTCCGCGAGAAAAAACAGGAACAAGCTCCTTCCCCAGCCACAGAAGGCTCCTTGTTATCTGGCCTCCTATTCCTCCTTCTATCTTCTCTCTCCTTGGCTCCAGCAGCAGCGGAGGAGAGGCGGCAACGACCCATCACAGCCCTCAACTGGATCAGTTGATCAGTTGGATCAGTCTGCTCAGCTCCCAGCCCCGAGGTGGGTTCCTGCAAGAGCTGGTCCTGGCTGCAAACACAGCAAGGTGGGGCTGGCTGTCCCAGTCCTTCACTGTTTGAGCCCCCGCACCCCACAGTGCTGACACCGTTATTTTTTGTGTTGTGTTTTGGTTTTGTTGGTTTGGGATTTTTTGTTTTGTTTGTTTGTTGTTTTTGTTTTTCTTTTTCCTTTGTTTAAGTCTATCCCAGTCAATTTGGTTGAGAGACATGTATTTTGTGGAGGCCTGTTCTCCACAATATTACATGCTAATTTTGATCTGTTTGGAGGAAAAGGTAGAGATGGTGGGCATCTGCTCTTCTGGGAAGAGTTACTACCACATATGCTGACTTACTGGGTAAAATACAGAAGCTTAGGTAGGATATAAAGGACTCTCCATCTGGTAACAGGAGAGAGCATCTCTACAGTTCACCGACAAACTCATTTTAAAAGTTAGAATAAAATTAAACTCAATAGAAAAGCCTTTCACATCAGGTCCTAAATGAACAAACAGTTTCTCAGAAATAACACAGTGGAAGCCTTCCAAATTCAAGAAGATGGTTTAAGGAAAATATTTCACTTGGGTTTTGCCACAAAGCCTAATCACAAAGATCTCTTGTTAGCAGGTAGACACAGTTCTACAACAAAATTAATAGACTTTGAAATATTCTAGAAGAGGAATTTGCAGCTTAGTGCCACCCTGCCTTACAGCTTTCCTAGCTACAGCTCCTTCATGAAAAGCCACAGTCTAAAGGAGATAAAATATAACCCAGTAACAAACCAAAACCAATTACAATACACCTGTAGAAAACAAACAAAACACAAAACCAAAACAAACCAACAAACAAAACAAACACACAAAAAACCAACACCACCTTTCCTGGAGTGAAGCAGCCAAGTGGGAAAGTAAAAGGAGGAAGAGCCAGCATAGACTCTGACTAAGGGTGATGAATGGATGTATCAAAAAAGCTCATTTTGCTAACATAATGATTCAGTTTAAATAATTGGGAGTTTTCCTCCTCTGACTTCTGTCAGAGCAAAGTACCTCTATTGAGTGCATTTGAAATCTCTGACTCTTGTAAGGTAATATTTTGTTCTGCATACAAGTACCCCCATGGAATTCTGCAGAGAAGGATACATTACAGTTGTGGAAAAATAAATCACAGCCTCCAAAAAAGCTAGATAAAACCAACATTTTCCTTTGAGCAGAACACATTTTTTAATATACCAAAGTAAAGATAAGCACTGCAGTTTAAAAAACTTACTTAGCAAAATGCCTCCACTTAATTTTAAAGATAATTTCAGTAAGTCCAAAACAAAATGGTGACAACAATTCAAAGCATACCACACAAAGGTGTGTTTTCAACTTCCATACAGATTGAACAAATTAAGAAAGAATCTGAGCCTTTGATAAATCAGTTTAAAGTTGTTCATATTTCACAAACAGGTTTCCAGTTTTGCTTTTATAATTTATGGATCATTAACCTTGAAACATGCAAGTGTACAAGATTAATCACATGCATTCAGATATTCATTCATGTCTCTGTCCATATGGTACAAAGTTAGCGACATTGCTCAATAACCCCAAGATTTACTAAGGAAATACCTGTTACTAGCTTCATCTCTTCAACAGGAATTGTTTTCACTCCATCAAGGAACTCCTCATAACTTCAACAGGAATTTGGAGCTCAAATTACTTACCTGTGAACATAATGCAACTGATGAACTGAATCAATAGCTATCACCATCTCAGCCAAATAAAAACGAGCCATATCTTCAGGTAGTCGGTCTTCAAACTTGCTGAGCAATGTAAGCAGGTCTCCTCCAACATAGTAATCCATAACCAGGTACTAGGGAGAAGGAATGATAAGAAAACACAGGGGAGGCAGGGAGAAACAAAACTTCTATTGAGTGAATCAAGAGACTGAAAACTATTTTAAGCATAAAAATTAGCTTATTTCAAAAATTGTTATGGGCATTAAAACAGCTAACCAAGATCCTTATAAGTTCTGTAAAAAGTAGATGGTTCAGCCTCGTTTTATTATTTAACCTACTTCAGTATGTTTCGTATTTATAATTCTCCAAATACAGTAAGCTTTACAACAAAATATTATCAGTTTCATCCATATTTCATCAACAAATGCAAAATATTTATATACTCTGGGTTCCCTTATCAAAACAAAACCCCTTTAAGGGGCATGGCAATAAATCTAATGACCTAAGATTTTAACAATTTGATATAGAATAATCTGGGCATCCTAATTGATTCCAAGTGCATGAAGAAAGTATGAAATCGGTTTCTCAAAATTCTAAATGTGCTGACAATCAAAATTTCATTTGTTGCTTTGATGACAGGGCCATGAAAATGATCAGAGAGCTGGAGCACCTCTCTTATGAAGACAGGCTGAGGGAGTTTGGTTTCTTCACCGAGAAGAGAAGACTCTGGGGGGGCCTTATAGCGACCTTCCAATACCTGAAAGGGGCCTATAAGAAAGCTGGGGAAGAACTGCTCACTAGGGTATGTAACAATAGGACACGGGGTAATTATTTTAAGCTAGAAAAGGGTAGATTTAGGTTAGACATTAGGAAAACGTTATTTAATATGAGGGCAGTGGATCACTGGAACAGGCTGCCTAGAGAGGTGGTAGAGGCCCCATCCCTGAGATACTCAAGGTGATGCTTGATGGCGTTCTGGGCAATCTGGTCTAGTTGGAGATGTCCCTGCTTATTGCAGACAGATTCAACTAGATGACCTTTAGAGGCCCCTTCCAACCCAATACATTCTATGATTCTATTACATGAATAGTAAACTTCTTAAATTATGCTCACAAGATAAACATAATCTATTCAGTGGTTCTCCTATGCTCTCTCTGAAACAAGAACTACACTATCAGCTTCTCATGTTTCACAGTTTTAAAAAATACACTAAGCCTTTGGAACTTAATATGATTATTAACTGATACACTATGTAGTGATATCTGCAAGAGCTTAACTTACTATTTTGAAAATATATTGAAAAAGCCTCTTAAGATTCTCATAACTCATTCTTCAGCATTTTTAAAAGCGGTATAATGCCGTAATTTGATATACAAAAATAAGGGAATTTTGACTTTTACAACACAGGGTTCTGCACCTCCCATTTTCCAAGAGCAACATGGTAGCCTAACCACAAGAATGTCCTCAACTCCTCAAAGATGCCAATATTTAAACTGTAACACACAGTATTAAATTGTGCACTTGAAGATAAACACATGCATAGGAATCAAAGGTAAGTTTAACAACTAATTTTTTAATAGAACAGCTCAGTCAATGCACAGCATCCCACTCAACATCAAAGATGAAGGTTCTTAAATTTTATTAAAAAAAAAAAAAAGCTTTTATAGTAGTTTCTAAAAGCACACAATTATCCAGGCCTCTTCAGGTGTCAATTACTTCTTAGAATACTACTGTACAACAGCATCCTACTTCCAATAGAAAAAAAGAGTACAGGTTTAAGGACATAAAATTCTAGTAACTAGTGGAAGTTTAACAGGTACATTTAATCCTAAATCACAGAATCTTTTACATTGGAACAGACCTTTTGAAATCATCTACTCTAACCTCATCTGCTCAAGCAGGGTCAGCTAGTGTAGGCTGTCAAGTACCCTGTTCAATGGGGTTTTAAGTACTCCACAATCTCTTTAGACAATCTGTTCCAGTGTGACTATCCTCACAGTAAAGAAGAATTTTCTTGTGTTTAAAACAAAATGTCATGCATTTCAGTTTACATTCAAGCTCTCTCAGCCTCTCCTCATAGGAAAGATGCTCTAGTACCTTAATCACCTTTCTGGCCTTGCACTGAACTTGCTCCAGTAGCTCCATATGTTTTGCACCGGAATGGCCAGAACTGGACACAATACTTCAGGTGCAGCCATGCCACAGCTGAGCAGAGAGGGAAGGGCCTCCCACTCACCTGCTGGCAACACATTTCCTAAGGCAGCCCAGGATACTCTTGGCCGTTTTTTGCTGTGAGAGTGCATTGCTGGTTGATTGTGAGCTTGTTATTCACCAGCATCTCAAGCTTGCAGTCCCCACCATGTATGTACTGGTGCCTGGAGTTATTCCTCCTCAGATGCAGAACATTGCATTTCACTTGGAACTTCATGAGATTTCCCTCTGCTCAGTTCTCAAGCCTGTCAAGGTCCATTTGAATGACAGCACAGACATCTGTCACATCAGCCACTTCACCCAGTTTTTATCATCTGCAAACTTGACAAGGGTGAACTCCATCCCATTTTCCAAGTCATAAATGAAGATGCTGGCTCCACTTTGAAGCCCCAAGATACACCACTACTTACTGGCCTCTAGCTGGACTTTGTGTCACTGATCATGACCATCTGGGCTCAGTAGTGCAGGCAGTTTGCAATACACCTTACTGTTGCTTATTTACTGCATACTTTTTCAGCTTGGCTATAATGATGTTATGCCAGACAATGTCAAAAGCAGTATTAAAGGTGAACAACATCCACTTCTCAACCACATCTACTACTCAACCTACACAATCGTTTTTTGAAAGGCCACTTCTGTTGTATTTTATTTTAATAAAAAGCACATAGAGAACTAGTGATACATTCACACTAGAAGGATTAAAAACAGTATTACTGCTATTTTACCCAGCAGGTTGCAAAACTAGCTCCTGTTAGCAGACTATCAAAGATAAAGAATAGAAGTTGCTTTGTGCTCAGTGAAAATGAGGGAACTAGCAAGATTAAACAAATTTTAGTAGGCTGTTGTAGAATATGTAATATTTTCTTCAAAAAGTTAATAGCAAGATCAGAATTACATAAAACATGAGATTATAGATTATTTTCACTGTCCACATTAATAATGTATGAAGCTGGAGTTATGTATGTATGAAGTTGGGAGTTATTTAAGGCAAATGTTTTATTGAAAAATGGGAAGCCTTGTTTCTGTATGAATTCCATCAAAATCCAAGGATCTCCAATTATGTGAGCTGAGAAAACAGAAAGCAATATAATGGCAAATGGCATAGCAATTCTGCAAGAATTCCATGTACAGCACTTCTTCTATTGGACACACTGAGAGGAAAAAAAGATTATGTTGGCATAGTAGATTTTTAAGAAAACACTAGAACTTACTAGTTATACAGAATTGAAAAGCCCAGGGCAATAAATCCACATAAGCAGAATCTATCAATGGGTAGTTGTTTATCTTTCCAGGCATAGATATTACCAAAATTGTATCATAATCAAAACATATTTCAAGATTTCACAGAAAAATGGCACTTTTTTCTCATGTTAGCTTTTTTTCGCAAGTCTTTCAAAGTACTTGAAAACTAAAGAATATATCGAAGAGATAACTTTAATCTGGAGTTACAGCTTTCAATTCTTATTTAATAACATTTAGTGGTGTGGTATTCTTCCATGGTGCAAGAACTTTTTTTTTTTCATTTGCTAGTGGGTTTAAGTCCTCAAAAAAATCCAAGGTCAATCAAAATTAACTATTGTTTCTAAATGGAGCTACTTCTTATTCCTAACTGTAAAACAACAACAAAAAAATCAAATGGAAAGTTTATGTTAGTGGGCACATTTTTATTTGTATGAACCCAATTAAACCGGAGTGACAAATTATAAGAAAGAAGATGCAGATAGATTAAGGTTTGTCAAGTGGCTTAGAAAAAAACCCTGCATTCCTAAGGTATTTATAGCAAAATGTAGAAAGTTTCTGACCATTCTCCATCCTTTAGAATCTTATGCACAAAATCACACAAGATGATATTATATGTATAGTCCAGAACACAAATTCAACATATAAACAAATTGTATTTCCTCTCAAATCACAAATAAGATATATATAAAAGCAACACTCACTAAATAGTTTTCATCCTGGAATGCATAATGTAATGTTGTGATCCACTGGTTATCTCCATTCACTAACACATCTCTCTCTTCTCGAAAACAGGCTGTCTGAAGGGAGAAAAAGAATTACAGGCTGCAAATAAAATATGTAAAGAAACACATTTTGCAAGTTGACTGTGTTTTAACATTGTATTTTGGGGAAAAAGTTCAAAACTGCTTCTCAGTTAAGAAAACATTTACTACACTCTCCCTAAAATGCCAAAAATCTATGAAAAACTAGATATCAGAAAAGTCCATCTTCTTCATATTTTTATAGTTGTAATTCTTTATATTGTTAAGTGATGCAAAGGGAGAAGTAAGATGCTGCTTCCCATTGTCTAAAAATCCCATGGCAAAAGCTTGTGCTTTTTGTAAATACAGATATTTAAATCATATCAACAATGAAAAATATAAGACTGAAGAAAACAATAAATACTGGCATACAATTATAACTGCAACAGGACTTAAGGAACTAGAATCTCTTGTCTTTTTTTATGTCATCATGCTATTAGCCTAGTTTTACATTTTAATTTTCACATAAGCAAAGTCCTTCCCTTAATTTGAATGTAGCTGCCAATAACTTCCACAGAGTTATAATTTGATAACCATTAACCAGTTGAGGTTTTCTCAACACTTTTTAGTCAGGAAAAGTAAGGCAGAATTGCATATTGTTCTTGCCAGATATAAGTTGTTGGTAAGACATCCAGAAGGAACTCCCCTCAATATACTGGAAAGAAACACAGGAGTCAAAGGTGCCTTCATAGCAAGTGGAATAGAGGAGTAACAAGAACTGCCAAGAAATGCTAAGGAATATCTAAGAGAAGAAGCAGAACATGGGTTCATATGAAACCAAAGATAATATGTGAAGAAAACAACCAACTGGAAAGCAGCAAGGCAGTTATTTCAATGGAGATCTTGCAAACTGCCCTGAGAAGTGAATAAAATAACTCAGCAAAAGCAGTTTTGTGAAATGATAGAGAAAAATGACCAAAAAGATAAGAAGCCAAAAAGAAAGTATAGCAAGGAAATATGATAAATGTTTTGATGGGATTGAGTTCTGAAGTAAATACTGCAATAAAAGAAAAAGGTACCAAATAGCAAAGCTAACACACAATTTTGTTGTGAAAAACATCTAAAAATAGTGTAAAGAAAGGATAATCATTGTATGGGCTCTATTTAGAAGACAGATGGGAGAATTAGAGAAAAACATAGACCATCCTCTCTTCTGGCACACTCCACTACTTTGTAAATACGTTTCATCTATTTGAACCATGCTCTGTCTCATTCATCTTAGGAGACAGATAAATTCAAAGGAAATCCAAGCCTTTTCTTTTACTTTTTCAATTTAATTTCCAAAAACAATAGGTAAATAACAGAACTCTAACATGGTTATTGTTGACTGTGAGATTTAGAAAGCAAAGAATGAAAAGCAACATATAATTTTAAATTGAGCTATGCACAAGAATACATGCAGCAAACACAGAGCTGAAAATAACTCCCTCCTCCAAGCAAATATACCATACCAAGTCTTGTTTTGGTGTATACAGAGAGTAATGCAGATAAGGAAAAGGAAAGGTGATATACTTAAATAATAGCACAACGCACGAGATAAATCAATGAAATTTGAGAAAAGAACAAATATACTTTACACAAATACTCTCAAAGGTTATTAAATGAAAAATAGAGTTGGGGTTGGTAGAAGGAGAAAGGATAATCTTCAGGAGGAAGAAAAGCTTTTTTATGCTTCAACTTGACTTCTTTTTCCTTCCTTGTTTGTAAACTCTTGACATATTTCAGACAGATATACTATGAACTCTTGTTTTCACAAGGATAAGTATCATGTAGTTTCTCTACTGTTATGACACAATTCACAAGGTTAGTAGTGAGTTTATATAATTCCACTTGTTTATTGCCATCATTTAACAAAAAGACCATGCATTCCTTGAGCACTGTAGACACCCACCTCTGGGCAGTATGCCTAGAGCTAACAGCAACAGCAATTACCACAACAGATCACAGATGAAATAGTAACAGCCAAAGAGTCTAAGTGGTTCATGAGGTTTACATTAATTCATTATTCCTATAATTACTGCAACATAGCTCAATTATTTTTTTATTTTTTAATTAAGTCTTTTTTTGCATCATTCATTATTTCAACATTGTACTTCATCTTCCTTAGGCACAGTCTCTGCCCACAGAGAACTGTTGGCAGAGACTTCAAGAGGTCATCTGTTCCAACCTTCTGTCACAACAAAGTCAACCTAGTGCTTTGGTTATATCTATACTGTTATTGTGACCTTCTATCAGCAAAGAACTCAGGCCACTAAGCTATTTGGTGTTTATGTCCTTACAGCTCAGAGTTACCACCTTCTGGGAGTGCTGACTGCTTCCATGCTGCATAATATTTGTCCTGGTCTCTCCTGAACCTCATTTGACACTACCATGGCACACGTTACTTAAAGTAAATATCAACACTCATGGTAACACGTCTGGAAGTGTGCCAGCAAGCTGTCACAAACTTTCAGGTATTCCTTGTATCAGTAAAGTCCCCAGTTCTACATCACATCTTGGAGTTTTTAACAGGGGCAAGTATTTGGAAAACTTTCACTCTTTATTAATACAAAAGAGAGCACTGACTTCACAACCTGTATATTTTCATGGGAGCAAAGTTTCTGCTTACAATTACTCTCAGGGCTTGTAATCATCAATCTTATCCTAGCACTTGCAATCCTCTTGGAGTACAAGCTCCCCTTCTGCTTTTACAAATGACTCCCACTTCCCACAAGGTTGATACAGGGATATATGAACAACTTATTTCTGCCAATTACCTATACACCTACCTATTTGCTCATCTTGCATTTTTGGATTGTATGATTTTCCTGTGCATTTCAGTGTTACTGCAGTATGTTGCTAAGAGAGCCAAAATGGGTCATTTTCCCTGGCAGTAGTAAAAAGCAAGAAGTGTTCATCAGCACTTTAAAGTGACAGGTTACAGTTGTTGAAGGTCATGTTTTGTAATGCATTTTCACTCCAGATGGTTCAATTTCCACTGTATGCCCATGGGCTACAAAGACATGGAAAAACATAGCTGTAACTCTTTTTAGACTCTTTTTAGGCTAATGAATTAATACTTTGCATAGAGAAAAAAATTTCAAACCTATTTATAACTGTATTTTAATGGAAAGAAATAGCTTTTCAACTAACTTTAAATGATACATTTCAAAACAGATTGGAACTTTCTGGTCTTTTCTTTTGCACTAAAATAACAAACTTATAGTTGTAACTTCTGTCCTGGAGAGAAAGACCTCGCTGTATGGAGACTAATGCTAGATTGGTCAGTATCTGAGTAATTTATGGATAAAGAGGAAACACATTATGTACATCTAACCACAATGTGCATGCCATTTATACTTCTTAACGTGATAACACTTTCATTAAGAGACAGGATGTGTGCACATTAGAAATTGGCTTTTATTTGTCTGGTTAATTTTGCCTTTTTTTTTAGTGTGGTAGTTTCCCATTGATCTAATTCCCTAACAAGATATAATTAAAACATAAAGGCAGACATCTGAATAAAACTTGGAAGCAACTGAACAGCAGAGCAGTCTGAGAGTAGAAAGGAGTCTCAAATAAAAACTGAGCTTAGAGATAATTTGATCAGACAAGCTGGAAGACACAGTGTTTGCACTGTCCAAACAAAAAAAAACCCCAATGTTCAAAGCAACTCTGTACATTTTAAGATATTTTTAAGACTTTATTTTTAGAATTTAGAGTTTAGAACTAATATAGAAGTCTTCAGGTATAGTCTGCATTTTATAAATTTCTTTCTGAAGGAAACCAGGGAAATGTATTGAGAAGTCTATGAAGAGTGGAGTTGTATAATGAAAGTGGGAACTCAAGGCAAAGCAGGACTAGTGGAAGAGCTGTTCCATCTTTTCCAGAACACCAAAAGAACTCAAGATTTACCAAGGAACTTTTCAAATTAATTTGAAACTTTTATCTTTCTGATTTTTCAGTCTACAAATTGGACCTTGACTAAGTTCTATCTAGTGTAAAATTAATAGGCTTGGTGAGTTATAGCTCAGTAATTACCTTTCATCACAGAAAATACTTGTTAAAGACTACATTACTAACTGGAATAAATTCATTAATAGGTTGCCTGTAATGTCATTAATTACTGGGCAACTACAGAAAAGGTGTAATGTCTAAAACATTCAGCCCCACCAAAGTCAAGATTCCATGCCATTTTAACCCTTTTGATGAACTGCTTTAAGCTAATTTTAATATTAAACTTCATCAATATGGGATGATCTGCCCAGCCTCGTGCCAGAGCTCTGAGAGGAAGGAGAAAGGTTAAGGAGCATCAGGAGCCTGAGAAAGAGATAGACTGGTGGGGAAATGCTCTGCCCTCCCTGATTCAGAACAGCCACCAATCATCAGAAAAAAGACGAGACCAAGGAGACCCTGTATATCCTCTCCCTGCCAGGCAGATGGCAGTAGCTTAAGCAAAAGGAGTGAATGGAGGCAAGTCTGTGCTCAAGGAAGCAAATGAATCCCCACCATTGCCTGCCTGACCTTCCTAGGGGCCTCCATACAACAGGTATGAGGCTCTGGCTGTGGAAGACCAATCAATGAATTATGTGGATAATGGTTCTACACTAGATGTGTCAGAAAGGCCTATCCCTCGTGTTATGACCACCTCCACCAGGAAGAAAAGAAGGGTTACAGCTGAAGGTAGCTCCCTTCTGAGGGAAACAGAGGGTGCAGTACACCAGACAGACCCTCCTCTTAAGGGAGTCTGCTGCATCCCTGTGGCTCAAGTTATGGACATCACTAGGAAATTTCCTAGCCTGGTATGGCACACAGACTGTGTTCCATATTGGAAGTGATGACGCAGCAACACATAGTCCAAGAATGATCAAAAGATACTTTAGGGCCTTGGGATGGTTGGTGAGAAAATCTGGGTCATAGGTCATTTTTCTCCTTTCTCATTCCAGTTCTGGGCAGTGACATTGAAAGAAACAGATGGACACATGGCTCTGTGGCTGGTGTCACCACAATTTGGATTTTTTTTGATAATGGGAATGCCTACACGGAATTAGACTCACTGGTGTCAGGTGGGATTCAGCTTTCTCAAAGTGGGAAGGGGTTCTTTGCTCAGGAGCTTGTGAGTCTCACTGACAGAACTTTAAACTAGTTTTGAAGGGAGAAGGGTATAGTATCAGGCTTCCCTATAAGTAGTGAAGCACCTCCTCAGTCCCTCTATACACACAGTGTCTTGTGGAAAGAGAAGTAACAACTCAGCAGAGTAAGAGCATAATTACAGAAAACACTTCTGTATTCTTACTTCAGCTCTCTTCAGCATCTCCCACTTATTAAGTATCTTCATGGCAAAAACCTTATCTGCATTCTTCAGTTTTACTACTGCAACCTGGAAAAGATAAACATAACACAAATAAGGTAAGACATGAAAACTCGTATTTTTTAAGTTTTTATGAAACCTTGCAGTTTGTGTTTGTTTTTTCCTACAGTGCTCTGTACACTTTGCTTTACCATCCACACAATACCACACCATGACCATCAAGACTTATTCTGGTTCCAAGTGTATTTTAAGCTTTTTTTTCTAGGTTACTGTATTTGAACAATGGTATTTCTCACCATCAGACTTCTTGCTTTCACTATTCTTCTTGCTCTTCACTACTGTGAAGCTATCACTAGCTGTATGCTTTATATTATTGGATGTATCCTTCCAGTCCTATAATATAATATAAATTACAGAACTGCCAAGAAAAGACAACAATGTAGTAGTTTCTAAAACAAAGTAAACAGTATGCTTAGGTTTTAGATACAAATTAGACTGTGGCTTTGCCATAAAACAACTTCCCTTCTCATTTCAAACTATGCATTAAGATAAAGCATTAATTCACATTTTCCCCCCTGAAGTTCAATGCGTTCTTCAGTATAACTGTCGCTAGTGGCAGGAAATTGGGAAACACACATTTTCTAGTGAAGTAAAACTTAGGAAATGCAAACTCCCCCCCCCCCATTGATTCTGAAACATTAGATAACATACATCTATGTAATAGTGTATTAACAAAGTTAACCACTACAGCCTTTTTCTGAGAATATTATAGTTTTGTTTACCCGTAATAAAAGCTAACATTGAATGTTTTTATGAAAGAGGGAGTGAAGAAATTTACACAAACATGTTTTCACAGTTCTCTGGATATGGAAAGCTAAGTTTCTTACCCAAAACAGCCATGAATCTGCCACAGACTCAGAGCTTCTGCTAAGAATTAGACCAAACCACTACACTACCATCCCAATTATAATAAGTTCAACAAATAATACATTTTAACAAGCATTACCTATTTATCCAATTCTGCCTCTACCCTTTCAAATAAATCTTAAGGCTTCAGGAGAAAAAAGGGTTTTTTTCCTGTGTATATCTGGTTACAAACCAACACGATGTCACAGAGATTATCATCATCTTCATGCTGCAGGCCAGTGACAAAAAAATACTAAGGTTAAGTCCTACATTCCTCTTTCATAATCAGTAAACAACTTAAGTGTGAAGACAGGGATAACAGAAATGAAAATGCAGAATCAGACAGTTTGAAGAAAGTGTCAGGCAAACCTTTCAGCTACCTTCAAATATGTCATCAGTTGCAGCATGGTAAAATTGCAGGTTGAAGGACTGCAATAATCAGATGTCTAAACTGAAGTATATCTAAAAGTGTACCTCTTGTTTAACCATAGGTGAAGCAGCTGTTGCTTCCCAAAAGTGCAGCAATGCATTATCAGCCCTGCTCTTGATACTGCTGCTTTCTAAGTTTGCAGGGTGGTGAGATTGGAGGGAAAGAAAAAAAAAAAAGACAAGACAATAAGGTACTACATATACTTGTTTAAACTAGTTTATGACCTGAAATTTGTAAATGTTATTTCATGAATAAAAATTGAGGTTCAAGTCAAGACCTAGGATTCCTCCAGTTACTTTCAGATTTGAAACACAAAAATAAGATTGTTACTTCAGACTATAATCTAATTTTCATTCATAAAGAATGTCTACTCTCCTGTGCCTTGTACTCCAAAACTGAGCATCACAATTTTCTTTAGGAGGGGAAGATCAATCTTCTTCCCACATATGCATAATGCACATATGCATAACCCAAAATGTGGATCTGAGGTTCTCCTTTTAATTTACTTGCTAAAACTAGCTTGAAACTCCTATAAACCACATCTGTATCACCACCTAATGAGACACTGCAGGAGAAGAAATCCTTAACACTGAAACTAGTAAACATTCAAATTGTATCATAACTCAGATGATAAGCACCCTCTCTGCCCCATGCAGCCTTTGGTGCGAAGCTACAAAGTAATTCAGCCTTAAAGAACATTTAAGGATTTTGCACTGTAGTGAGGAAAAACAAAACAGTTGGTTCTAGATCTGACTAGGCTGCTTCTGCCCAGCATGAAAAACGTTTTTCTCCACCATTAACCATTAGTATAGTCAGCCAGAGGCATAAGATAATACATGTATTAAACATCCCTGACTTCAGGATTTAATCTCTTGCCTGTAGCATGCTCAGTGAAAGGCTGTGTCTTTCTGCAAAAGTCTTGGTTATTGAAAGACAAATGCTAATTGCATAGCTGCCTAAAGGTGTCTTCTCCTATACAGCATTCACTTGGACACAATCACAGGAGCTACATCACTGCCTTTGGTTAATGACTGGAGCACAGGCCTCAAACAAGATCAAGGGCTTGGTACCTTCTGCGAACAGGTAATAGTATTAAAGAGTGACTAAAGAACAAAAATAGACTAATGTTTAACAGCTGTGTTTACAATCAGTCAGAAGCAGTCTTTCAGTCTGCGAGGGTCATTAATGCGAGGGATGTTATGCTATATCAATAACCACGGCATGCACATACACAACACAAAAAAGATCACAATCATTTTTCTGCAATCATCATCATTTTGGAAGTGTCTCAGAGCCTTATGAAAGTAAATTTTAAACCCTGACCTGTCTGCAATGAGCAGTTTGATACAGTTTCTCATTTAACAAAAAATTCTGAAACATGACTGCAGATCCAGGCAGTGTTTACAAACACTCAGAGAGGTGTACACTGCATACACAAAGGCCCAAACATACAGAGTGCTGTTTTGATCTTCTCCTTTCCTCAATGAAGCTGTAAAGACAGAAGAAATGCTAATCATTCCTGTCTAGTTATCCCGAAGGGTCTTGCTACTGGAATTTTTTTAATTGGGCATCTAAACGTTGGGGGTTGTCAAATTTATATTTTGCTGTGAGCAGCCCAAGAAAAAATTATCGTTATGTGCTGATGCAAACATCTTGGTTTAGCTTTTTTTTTTTTTCCCATTCTTCCGACAGTTTTCCAGATTTCCACAAACAGCAGTAGAGCCCGGTATGCCAACAAGACACCTTCTGCCCCAAATTCAGCTACTTGTCTCTATAGTGTATGTCTGCACATTTGCTTTGCCTAAAAAACACCCTTATGAAGGAAAAAAAGCCTAGAAGAGAAGCTATTAAAATTGAAATTAATAAATACCATTTAAAAAATAGCTCACCACTGGCTTTATTGTTCATCAACAGTAGGCAACCCTTCAGAAACAGGAAGAGAGAATGTTACTGTTCATAACCGGATGCCAAAATTTAGGAGTAAGTAACTACACCTCAGAGTAAAAATGAATCATCTTCAAAATATCAACATTACAATATAATGGCATATTTGCCTGCATAAGAAAGCAGTGAACTTTTCTTTTAAAGCAGTAACAAAATCAATTGAAATTTTGGGTATTAGCTAGAATCTTTAATAAGCTGCACTTTTCCACTGCCCAGAGACATTGCTAAACACTGTTGTCCAATTGCTTCACCTTTCCTAGCAGCATTCTTCAACTCAAAAGTCTAAAATCTTCTTTTTTTAAGTTGTTAAGTTTTTCAAATCATGCTGTCTGAAAACGGCACAATGAAACACTTGATGCCCACATGATTAATTTTACCAGAATAATCATCCTCCTCCAAGCAAAATGTCTGTGTTTTCTAAATACTGCATTCTTACATGAAACTTTAAATAAGTAAATATATGCATGCAGAGAAAAGGGGCACATGATTAATTTAACAAAAAGGAAGCATCAGACTGGCAGCAACCAGTTTAAGGGGAAAAAAAAAGCTAGGAATAATGAACTCTTACAGTTACAAGTAATAACCAGTTTAAACTACTTTTTCTCTACATCTAATTTGTAATAAAACAAAAGGGGGAAATATTTCTTGTCTATGCAAATTGAAGACATTGAGTAGCATAAAATCAAAATAAGGACAACCCTGAGACCGTGCCAAAGAAAACTAACTTTGTAGTCTACAGAATTTCAGAATTACATTCATTCAGGAGACAAAAATTACTCCTCCCAGTAACCCAGAGCAACCTTGGTCTCATTTATAATTTGCTGCGAAGAAAACACATTCTTCCAGATTTCTTAATCTGTCTTAGTTTACCACTGTAGTCTACTGAACCATACAAGTATTTTGCAATTTAATATTAATGCAGATTATTGTGGCTTAAGTAGCAGTAAAATTTGATGGTCCTTTTTTCAACCTTGATCAGATATTTAAAGGTTATTTTAGAGAAGTAATTTCATATAGCACTTGTTTTCTTCAACAAATTCAACATTCAGCAAATCCTACCAACAGGACTTCAGGTTTTTTGATCATGGTTTGGTTTACAGGACACCAGGCCTGCAGACATTGGATGAAAAGACCCTGTCCCACAGGGGAAAAAAGGTACTATGGCAGGAATTAGTAGGACTCACTGATAGGGCTTTAAAGTGGGTTGCAAGGGGGTGGGGGATAAAGCCAGGATTACTACAGACAAGCCTAGGGGTGGGGTGGTGGTCAGGTAAGCTAGTCAGGCAACCTTACTGGAGGCCCAGATTAAATACAAATGCATGCAGCATGGGGAATAAACAGGAGGAATTAGAGATGAGAGTGAGCCTGCAGGGATATGATATCATTGGCATCACTGACACCTGTTGGGATGGCTCCCGTGACTGGAGCATCAGAACAGAGGGTTAAACACTCTTTAGGAAGGACAGACAAGGGAGACAGGGTGGGGGTGTTGTCCTCTATGTCCAAGACCAGCTGGAGTGCATGGAGCTCTCCCTGGGGATGGATGAGGAGCCAACAGAAAGTTTATGGGTTAAGATTGAGGGGAAGAAAGGCCAAGATGACATCACGGTGGGGCTTTACTACAGGCCGCCTGAGCAGGAGGATAATGTAGATGAGGCACTATACAGACAGATAGGAGCAGCTTCACATTCACAAGCCATGGTCTGTTGGAAGAAAAACTCTGCTAAACACAAGCAATCCAGGAGGTTCCTAGAGTGCGTGGATGATAACTTCCTTTTCCAAGTAATTGAGGAACCAACAAAGACAGGTGCTATGCTGGATCTTGTCCTCACCAACAAGGAAGGGCTGGTGAGGGATGTTAAGCTCAAGGGCAGCTTAGATTGTAGTGACCACGAAATTGTGGAGTTCAAGATCCTTAGGGCAGCAAGGAGGGCTCACAGCAAGCTTACTACCCTTGACTTCAGGAGGGCAGACTTCAGCCTCTTCAGGGACCTGCTCAAGAGAGTGTCTTGGGATAACATCCTGGAGGATAGAGGGGCCCATGGAAGCTGGCTGATATTTAACGATCACCTTCTCCAGGACCAAGAGCATTGCATCCCATCTAAGAGGAAGTCAAGTAGAAACTCCCAAGAGGGCAATGTGGATGAGTAAGCAGCTCCTAGAAAAGCTCAAACTGAAGAAGGAAGCACACAGGGGTGGAAGCTAGGGCAGGTATCTGGGAGGATATCAGAGAGGTTGTCTGAGCAGCAAGGGATCAGGTTAGGAGAGCCAAATCCCTGCTACAATTACATCTCGCCAGGGATGTTAAGAATGGTAAGAAAATCTTCTTCAGGTATGCTGGGGAGAAAAGGACATCTAACAAGAGTGCAGGCCCTCTCCTGAAGGAAATGGGCAAGGTAGTAACACAGGATAATGAGAAGGCTGAGGTTCTAAATGACTTATTTGCTTCAGTCTTCTCTGTTAAGTGCTCCAGCCTCATCACAAATGCCACAGAAGGTGAAAGCAGGGACTGGGAGAATGAACTATCCCCCACAGCAGGTGTAGAGCAGGTTCGTGACCATCTAAAGAACTTGAAGTTGCATAAATCTATTGAACATGATGGGATTCACCCACATGTCCTGAGGGAGTCAGCTGGCAGATGAAATTGCTAAGCCTCGGTCCATAATATTTGAGAGGTTATGGCATAAAAAGGAACATAGCCCCTATTTTTTAAAAGGGGGAAAAGCAAGACCCAGGGAACTACAGACTGGTCAGTCTCACCTCTGTGCCTAGCAAGGTAATGGAGCAGATCCTCCTAGAAAGTCTGCTAAGTCACATGGAAAATAAAGAGGTGATCGGTGACAGCCAACATGGCTTCACTAAGGGCAAGTCGTGCCTGACCAGTCTGGTGGCGTTCCACAAAAAGGCTACAGAGATGGTGGATGGTGGCAGTGCTGTTTAACATCTTTGTTGGAAACATGGACAGTGGAACTGAGTGTATCCTCAGCAAATTTGCTGATGATACTAAGCTGTGTGGTGTGGTTGACACCCAAGAGGGAAGGGACACCATCCAGAGGGACCCTGGCAGGCTGGAGGGGTGGGCTGGTGTCAACCTCATGAAGTTCAACAAGGAGAAGTGTAGGGTCCTGCACCTGATTCAGTGCAACCCCAGGCACAAATACAGGCTGGGGGGAGAATGGCTAGAGAGCAGTCCTAAGGAGAAGGACTTGGGGGTGGTAGTGGATGAGAAGCTTCACATGAGCCATCAGTGTGTGCTCACAACCCAGACAGCAACTGCATCCTGGGCTGCATCAAAAGAAGTGTGGCCAGCAGGGCTAGGGAGGTGATTCTGCCCCTCTACTCTGCTCTGGTCAGACCCCACCTGGAATACTGTGTACAGTTCTGGTGCCATCAGCACAAGAAAGATAGAGACCTGTTGGAGAGGGTCCAGAGAAGGGCCACCAAGATGATCAAAGGCCTGGAGCACCACTGCTATGATGACAGGTTGAGAGATTTGGGGCTGCTCAGCCTAGAGAAGAGAAGGCTCTGGGGAGACTTTATAGCGTCCTTTCCATACTTGAAAGGGGCCTGCAGGAAAGCTGGGGAAGGAGGGGCTTTTCATCAGAGAAGACAGTGATAGAACTAGGGGTAATGGTTTGGAACTGGGAGAGGGGAGATTTAGGTTAGATATTAGGAAGAGATTCTTCACTATAAGGGTGGTGAGGAACTTGAATGGGTTGTCCAGGGAGGCTGTTGATGCCCTGTCCCTGGAGATTTTTAAGGCCAGGGTAGACAAGGTTTTGTGCAACGTGATCTAGTGGTAGGGGTCCCTGATCATGGCAGGAGTGTTTCAACTTGATCTTTAGGGTCCCTTCCAACCTTAATGATTCTATGATTCTATTAAATGTCTGTGTAGGATTTCACACTTGTCTTCTTTAAGCTAATAAGAAAATTTAACCTATATCCTTGCAAATATCTAGTAATTCCTACTCTAAAAACATATAAAACAAAACACCTTCACTAGAATAATTCTGTTTTCCCCTTACTGGAAGATTCTGACAATGAGTTAGAGTCATGCTGTGTTTCTCAGATAAGGTATCAGAAAGAAACGCTGTTCCTAACACAGGAGAACTAACTGATTGCACAGACAGTTCCCAAAAGAGCATGGGAAAGTTATGCTCTCACTCTTCATAGGATGACTCACAAGAAAGAAGCTTCCAGAGAAAGAACTACAGAGGTTTTTCTATGGTTTAGCTGCTGATTTGGCAGACAAAAATGTCTTCTCTTAAACTTAAGTCAGGTTTTACATGTGATTCTTCTGACAAGAAAGCACATATGTCAGTGATTTTTCTTACACATTATGGACCTGAACTCAGCTGCAACTACTACGGTAGCATCATGGTTTGGGAGCAACATGACAACAAAGGAACAGCTCCATGGCTGCTCACTCAACTTCCTACCTCACACACACTCTGGTATGAGGAGGACAAAGCTCATGGGACAAGGAGGGTTCTTCACCAACTAAGGTCCCCATTTCTCTCCCTCTGTCCCCCCAGCAGCACAGGGGGCCAAGGGATGGGGTTTAGAGTCACAGGCTGCTATTTCCAGTAAGGATTCCTTACAGTCCTTCCCTGCTTCCCCATGGGAGAGAGTCCTCCACGATCTCTCCTTCATGAGTCCTTCCCACAAGGTCAGGACCAAGCTGCTCCAGTATGGGATTCCCACAGAGTCACAGACTGCTTTGGAACAGTCAACTCCCCTGGCACTGGGGTCTTCCAAAGCTGCATAATCAGAGTCCACTGGCAGCAAATCCACTGGCCACAAAATCCAATTCCACTGGCCAAGTTCACCCCTCCTGGTGCCTTCAGGGAGATGTTTCACCACATTCCTCCATGGATGAAGAGGTACAGCTGCCATCTCGCCATGGCTTGCAGGGAAACTTCCTCTTCGGCACCATCTTCCCCTTCTTCCTCACCAACCTAGAGCACTGCTTTGCTTCTCCATCACAGCTCTTCTCCTTTAAGCACTCCTCATGTCTTATATTAGTTCTTTTGCATGTTAATCGCAGAGGTGCATCTATTGTTCCTCTAATGGCTCCTTGTCTGGGTTTGGAGCAGGGGGAGCTTCTCAGCTTCTTACAGAGCCACTCCTCGGACCCTTCCTCCATTACCAAAAAACCCACCAAACTAAACCAGAACAGATAGCACTGATAAAAGCTGATTTTTTAAACAGAAGCATTTACATCAAAAAGGAGAATGCCACATTCTCCTTGTGGCAGAGGTTCAGACTAAAGATAAATTATCCATGAGTAACTTCAGTATTCAGTCTTTTATAAAGCATTACTCCAGATGCAGCAAAACCAACTAGAACTGATAAAATATCTAAATAAATACTGCTCCTACTGCTATTTTTACACTTGCCCAATGATATTTGCATGTAGGCATCAGTGTATGTAGTGACATACACTACAGGAAAAATTCCTGTTCCTTACATATTATGTACAGAAATCTATTCTTACAGACCACAGACTAGTGAAGACTAATCTTCACACAATGCAAACATGTAAGTGAACCAGATACCAACTCTTCTCTGTCACATACCTCCAGAGATGCTCTCATACCAAAGAGAACTGAGAAAGCCCCCAAAACATTTCCAGTTCCAAAACCAATGAAGATACTGCTCAGAAAAATATTTTTCTTATTCTTTGGGTTTTAGTTCACTAGTATTTTCAGGCAATATGGAGTACTTCTGCAGAAGTTTTACATACTCTCCCCATCTGTAGTATATTTGGCTATCAAAAATTCAAGGCACTGATACAAAGTAGGTTATTCTTTCTACCTACACAGTGTCCTACATGAAGAACAAAGCACATGCACTTGATATAATTATCAAGTAGGGGCAGAAAGCTAACATTTATTCAAGTTCCCTCAACCTATATAATCTGCCATGCCCAGTGTAAAAACCTAGTGATCCTTAGCCTTTCTTGATGACTTCAAATAAGACATGGCTTAACCAAGAGCAGCAAGAAATTGTACAGTTCAATAGCAGCAGGTGACAACTGACAAAGAAACTAAGAGTTGCTAAGCTCTTTAAAAGAAATACAGGAAAAATATTCAAATATTCATTAAAAATAGGAAGTGACAGGATTAGAGGGATTTCTTTATGTTTTTTGAATGTCAGCAACTATATTTGGCTATTTAAGTTGCTGAAAACTACTTTCAGTCTATTTAGTTATTAAGGTGATGAGAGATTACTAGACTTACACCATCAGTAAGTCACTGGCCTTCACTTGCTAACTGGAAAGAATTACAATCATTGGACAGTTGAAACAACGTCTTTTAATCCATGTGAATTTACTTTTGCTCAAAATTTAAGACTTTAGGAGAGCTGTTAAAGAATGTATAAATCAAAACGTACTTACATCCAACATTAGGCAGGCCTACAATTATCCGTTATACACATATCAATATATTGGTATTAGCTGTCTCTCCGCAGTGTTGCAGATTTGCAAAAGCATGATTCAAACTTTTCCTTCCCCCTCCTTCACATACATACCTCCCCAAAGGCTCCTCGACCAATCACTTTCAGGATTTCAAAATCTTCTTTATGTAGTCGCATCTGTTTCACTTTAGATGTAAAAGGTTTGGCTGAAACAAAGGAATATATCAATCATTAAAAAGAAAAAAACCCACCATAACAAAACCAATTCCAAACGAAAAAACAAACAAAACACAACACCAAAAACAAATAAAATAGATGTAATCAGAGCCCTTAAAACAACATACAGTTTTGCTTATATACCTATATTCTCTAATGTAATATAATGAAGTGTAAAGCTAGAAATAACGACCAGTAAGATCTAAGCCAAACTGCTGTGAGAAAGTTTATGAAGTAAGCTTGCTTTTGCTTTTTAAAAAATCTAAACACAGAAAGAAAAAAGTTAAAAAAAGATAAGTCAAGTTGACTATATATTTTTACAGTCTTTTGAGTCCTTAGACACCCACTGCATCTGCGACATATATTGTTAACTCTGGTTGCAAAAATGAAGTATAATGTAAAGATTTCACTTTGGACAATATTAATTTATCTGTCAAACAGCAAAACAATATTGTCTTCAATGAAAAGTTAAAATGCTGATGAATGATACCTGGAAGAGTAATAATGGCCTAGATGATGTATCACGTGATATTTTTGGAGAGCACTGCTTCAACATAGGGGACACTTAATAGTCAATTCTTGGCTACTGCAAGGGAGAACAGTTGTACTCAAGACAAACACATTCAGTGGAAAAACCCTACATAGTAAAGCTTTACTTTCATCTTCTTTTTCACCTCTTTCCAATCTCTTTGAAAGCAGTATTAAGTATTTTATTCCAGCCAGGTAACTCCAGTGAATGAAACAGGACGAGTAGGACTGTTCCTGTCTTTCAGGCCCATTTAGCACTACAACTAACTAGTCCCAGTTCACTAATACATGCTCTCTGCATGCATGCAAAACATCCAAGGTACTGGTAACTCTACCTCAAAAACCATATTACACAACCCTTGGTAAAAAAAAGCACAACAAAAACCCCACAACAACAACTCAACAGAACTTTAAATAAGTAAGCAGGAAAATGAGCACACATGGCCAAATAAAACCTTTTCTGCTCATGCTTTCACGGTATAGAGACCCATCTATGTCCATGACAGAATTAGTTACAGCTTTATTTGCAGTGAGGAGTTTTAATATTGCAGAACAATTTGTTCGCAATAATGTTTCTAACCTGAAATGGGAATTGGTTTTCAAAAGCTCATGAGTTTACACAACAACCAAATGGTATCTAGACACAAGTAAGAAATGCAGTTGGGTTCTCGTAGAATTCAGTATTTATCTTCCTAATGTTACCAACTAACCCTCCTAAAAAAATCCAACAAACCTTAATACTTTCACAGATAACCCAACATTCAATTTAGTTTTCTGATATTAAGACACACCCCTCAAGGCACTACAAAATCCTTGTCCAAAAGCCTACTGCCAACTATTTGGCAAAGCAATTCTATTAACTGATTCAAGACAAAAGCTACCTGTATTTTTAATACTTAATAACCCCACAAAACTTCTCTATCCCAGTCCTTAAATTAGCATTGTAAATAACATCTGAAAACCAACAATGCACAAATGGAGAGGCTCATGTTCCTCCTATTAAACAGTACGGCACATCTCCACTAATGTTAGTGGAATAATCACAGAATCATAGAATGATTTGGGTTGGAAAGGACCTTAAAGATCATCTAGATAAAACCCCCCTGAATGGGCAGGGTCACCCCCCACTAGACCAGGTTGCATATTTATATGCAAACTGAGTAAACATGCTTCTTCAATTGCTTTGTACACAGAGCCATTGCAGTCTTCTGAGCTCTGCAGTCAAAGTCGGTTTTGTTGTCCTAGAATACAATGATGAACAGCATGCAATCCTTTAAAGATCTCTGAGGTTCCAAAGTTTGAACTTAGTAAATTTTTCTAAAACTCTTCAGAGGCCAAGAATAAGTTCCCTACCATTAATTATAGCTACAGGACCATCAGCTTATGATTAAAAAACATTAGAGCTTATGTCTGAAGAGTAAAGACGCTGTCATACAACACTGAGATTTTCACTTAAGTGATATTTTTACTTTAAATTTTTAATTTTATTTAAAGTATGTAATTACACAAAAAAATACAGGTTTCCTATTACATTTAAAATAATTTTAAAATGTAATTTAAACAGAACTACTCAAGTTCACAGAGATTCCCCAGACTTTCAATTAATTTTTTTATACCTTAAAAAAAAGGTCTTTCAATTGGAAAAATAAGTAACAAAAAAGGGTACTGCCTTACTGGTACAGTCTCGGATGTACCATACTAAGTGATTTAATACAATTATTAATACTACTTAGAAATACTACTGAAAAAAATAAAACAAGCCATTAAAGCCTTTAAACTTGAAAAACAACTGATTTAAAGCAAACGTGGAGTTCTCAACTTCAACAGTTTTTGACCATTATAGGCCTGGCTAGAGTACAAGGCAAAATACCTTCTTAGCAAGCAACAGCATAGCTGTTTAAACCACAGAGCTTTTCGTCACTTTATATTGTAGGCAAAGGCCTGACATCCTTTAATTATTAAATGTTGGAATCTTCCAGGGTTTCCACAGGGACAGTGGAAAAATAACATCACTAGAGCTACCTCAGTAAAATACAGCTGACAGAAATAGGTTTGGATTAGGTATAGTGATTTGTTTTATCAGTGTTAGTGGAACAGTTCGTAAACCCTTCTCTTTAATTTTTTTATCACCTCTGGCAACAGACATGTCAACTTATAGCCAAGCAGTTTTATGAAGATATAGTCCAAGAAAAGGAAAAAAAAGAAAACCAACAGCAAAAAAAACACCAAAAATAAACCCAAAACCCCCATGCCTTAGAAATGTGTTCCAAGTAGCTCACTCCAAAAAAGGTCAATTTGCTTTATCATCAGTGTTGTTTGTCTGCTCTGCAAACATCTGCTGTTCTTGAGGCAACAGCAATCTGCAGTACAGGCAACTTGGCCTGTCCAAGGGTCTTGGCTTCAGACAGCACTTTCATACATTCTACCTTCCAGACTATGAGGTCAACAGGCAGATTTTTGCAACTAGTTTGGCAATGCCATACAAGCTGTTGCAAAGAGAGCAAACTGTAAGGTCAGGGAACAGTATTCAAAATGCAATGTGCTCAAAGAGGCAATGCAGCTCTTTAAAAACATACAGGTACACAGATGTCCTCTGTTCACATCCCCATCCCCCTAAACAGAATTGTCAAAAATAACCAGAAATTAACACTTTGTTTTTCAGACGGAACTGCAGTTTTCTTGATCATTGATACCAGAGTGACACACTGTCTTTGCAGCTTTTTGAGAGCAAAAGGCTGTATAGACATTTCCTTTGATACTTCATTCAACGTACAGAAAGACCCAGAGGGCTAGCTGATTTTTTCCAGACATCCCTCTTCAAGGTTGCTGGCCATATGTGATACAGAGTGGGAACCAGCAGTTTGCTGGTCAAGCTGACAAGTCACACACAGAGTCTATGAAAGAGGCTACTCTGAAAAATATTCTATATTGCTATCAATTGCCGTGGAGAAGATGGGTAGAGAAGACTTTACCAACAAAAGCTGGTCTACAAAAACACTGACCGCCCCACCTGGCCAATACTTCCAATCTCACACTGCCTGGGAAGAATACACCACCACCCTCTTGGCAAGATTCCATGCACTTAGTCATCAATTACACATGGCAAAAAAAAATAAAAATCTCTCAATTCACCCTCAGGGGTAACCAAGGTACTGAAGTAGTAAGCTAAGCTGTTATTTCAAACAATGTGACTCTGTAATGACATTCCTTTAAGTTATTTAAGTCCCTAAGGGTCTCTCCCCACATTATGCTTGAGCCATCATTCCATTCATGTTTACAATGCATGAAAAAAAATGAAAGTCAGCAAAAGCAGAGTTCACAAGTGTTTGAAATTTCTGTTTTTTCCAGTTGAAATTTGATTATGACTTCACCAGAAGTAACATGTTAAGCACATAGAAAACCAGTCAGCAGGACCCTAGCTGCCAAGCCAGCCAGCCAGAGCATACACTCTACCCCCTGGCCCTGCAAAGGGAGAATTATATTACAACTGTCCAGCAAAAGGGAGGTAAAGCAGTGGGTCCTTGAGTAGTTATACGGTGCTTCAACAGTCTGTTTATCATGTTTGGGGTGCGGGGGGGGGAGATGGGGGAGCAGTTACTAGCATTGCTTAATGTTTAATATCAAGGGGTTTAATTTTTTAACTCTTGGAGATAGAAGTCCACCTCCTGAAGAGATGACACAGAAGAACAGCTACATTTTTGATAATACAATACCAATTTAGTACTCTGACCATACATGCGATACCACACAATCTAAAAATAATAAAACAGCAGTGTTTGATACTTTATTATTTAGTTAGCCTTATACTCTTGCCTTTCTCTCTCTCCCTCCAGCTCCCAGTTTCTGTCTGCAGAGCTTGGGCTGGCCCTAAAATATTTTTCAAGGCTAACGGCCTGGCCGGGGGGGAGGAGCTAGTGGTGAGCTCCTCCTTCCTGACCTGCTAGTGCCCCTTTTTCTGCCCAGCAAAGAACGTACTGGAACAAACTGGAACTTACCAGAACAAACTGGACCACAGGAGGTTCAAGCTAAACATAAATAAAAACTTCCTTACTGTGCAGGTAACAGAGCACTGGAACAAGCTGCCCAGAGAGGCCGTGGAGTCTCCTTCTCTGAAGACACTAAAACCCATCTGGACATTTTCCTGTGTAAGCTCCTGTAGGTGATCCTGCTCAACCAATGTGATTAGACTAGATGTTCTGCAGAGATCCCTTCCAATCCCCACAACTCTGTGTCTCGCTCCAGGCTAACCAGAGCTGCTGTAGGCATGGGTTTAAATTATATGCAAGTGAGATGAAGACTGTTTAAAGGAAGTGCTGCAGACTTGGGGCAGCAATTGAAAACTGTATCTCCATTACTTATTCAAATAGAAAACAGGAGAGTGTTTTGATGCCTCACTGATGCCATACCTGCTTGTTGGATAAACAAACTGACTAACTCTGTTCAGATGTTTCAGCAAGATATCTTATGTCTTACTTCCCAAAGGAATTTAAAAAAAGTGCTATTCATTGACCCAGGTATCACACAGCAACCCAGCCTTCTGCCCACTGCATTCTTCAATGTAAAATACCATGTCAAGCCAAGGATAAAGAAATCGAACAGAAATGTCAACAGAAATAGTCACAGTTCATTAAGAAGGAAATAGATTGGAAAAGAAAACCACCACCATATGAAACTAGCTGCTTGCTACTTCCAAGAGAAAAGCCCCATTTTCTTCACTAGTTAAGAATAATTACCAGAATACCTACAGAGCTTTCCCATGCAAAGGAGGAAAACAACATTACCTAAGAGATTGCCACTCAACTGAATACCAGAAGGCTCTCTGATTCTTCCTAACACTATCCTTGGAATAAGAAAGCATTTTTAAAAAATAAGAAAGAACAAAGCAGAGTAATAAATTGATAGCTTTGTTTTTAAAAGCATTCTGCAGTTTTGAAATTTCTGCTAAGTTCCTGGGAGGAATTTAACAAGTGTTTTTATTTTACAGACTCAGTGCAAACTCAAAGTATTTTTTTTTTGCACTGGCTTCTATCAGCTGCAATTACGAAATGTGGAAATAGCATTTTTTAGTTAAGGCAGACTGTAACTGAAGGCTTCAAAAAACTCCAGAAAGTAGGTGAGAGACACTACTCTTCCGAAAATGAACAGTATTTCTATAAACAAAGGAGAAATAATTGACCACTAGCAAGGCAGAACTGCTTAAAGCCTAATTTAATTGAAAGGAGGCAGAAAAGAAATCTCTACACTCCAGCCGCCTAAGTGGTAAAACAGCACAAGAAAGCATTGCTGCAATTTCTGCCAACTCTCTGGAGGAAACTGGAGGCAAAACACTGCAGCCAACAGTGATAGCAGCTGAGCTACAGAGCATTACTTAAGGACACGTAAAATGCATAAGACACAAATACTCTTCTCAGTTTTAACAGTTAAGATTAAGCTTTCACTCCTTCGGAACATTTTTCACATGCTTTTCCTGATGAACAGTTAAGTGCCAACATCCGTAAGTACAAGTTAAGAATCTGGCATTTTCCAAGAATGGGAAGCATGTCCACAGATTTCTGAACTATGCTATAGAAAGACACAATATTCTGGATCTCATTCATCTTGGGGGGATAAAAAAAGTAAACTGTTGCCATCTAGGTCAAGAGGAGACTATCCAGCCATCTTTGGCTACATCTACCACAAAAGATTCAACAGGAACTTTAAAATCAGAGAGAGAAATAAAATATCTTTCCCAAACTTAGAAGAGTTCTTTCTGTTCTTTCCCTCCCAGACTCAGATGAAAAATAATCCCTATATTCATGAAACACCCGCTGCAGATCTGCACAACACTTCCATACCACATTAAGCTATGTCCTTTTTTTTTAATATTACCATTCTTTTTGTAACGAGAATTACAGTAAATGACCCTATGTTTAAATATTATTATAGTAGTAGCAAAGTGAAATACCGATCATTAATTCATCATGCTATGCATTGGAATTCTCATGCAACTCTTGTAGTGCAGGCAGTAAAATCATTACTATAGGACTCCTGTTCTACCTAGTAAAGAGGGTGGAAATGTTCTGGGAGCAAATCAAGATAAGGAAGAAAAAATGTTTTGAGTATTTAAAAAAACTGAAAGGTTAACAAAGGAGAAGGAGAAAGGTGGTCTTACACTGATAAAGCAGAACACTGCTTAGACTCCATCCCTCATGCTGTCACAGAGCTGGAAGCAAGTCAATTAAAATCACACTTTTGACAGTCAAGCTTAACCTTTGCATTCCTCAGTATTTGACATGTAACTCAATATGCTGGTATTTGCCAAAAAAAAGCTGCATATTTAAGCTATAAACAAAATCAATCAGACCTGTGTTCCCAATTACTAGATGTTCTGAAAAAAACAAACTATACAAACTCTCCTCCTCTAAAATGTCGTTTGTGTAGTCATGTATTCTTTGCATATACACTCACACTTAGAACTCGCCAAAATGCACACCTCTCAAGTCTCATGCAGCAGCACATGAATCATTTCAGTCCTGTCTCTTGTTCCCCCATCACTGTGCTTTTACTTTCAAATTCACTGCACATCATTGCAGACACTTCGCAGAAAGCCACAAGGGCCTCAGAGCAGAATCACAGAATCAAAGAATGCCAGGTTGGAAGAGACCTCAAGGACCATCTGGTCCAACCTTTCAAAGTAGGAACACAGTTTAGATGAGAGGGCTAGCTGGTACTGCAGTTGAGGTCTAACAGCAGGCAAATTCTTCTGCAGGATGTCACAGGCAAGCTCCCACTGTATGAACTGACATACATTGTGTAACAATATACCTTATTTCCTCTTTAAAAGCATGACATAAACCTGCTTATAAGAATTTTGTCTACAACTGTTTTCACTGACACTTGTTTATATTTCCTTTGCAACAGATCTCAGAAGTCCCAAGTCAGACTGGAGAACTCTGGGAAGTGAGTATCATACCAACGCACATAACTACACTCCTAATTCTGCTTTTATGGACAACATACAAAATTGAAGATATTGTAGGAAGTCTTGCATTTGTGATCCTATACCTGACATTATTTTAATGTTTGAAGTTCAATTTAAAAGCTCAACATTCATAAAAGCAAGATTTTGATACAACGTATGCCAAATGGAAATATCAAAAACTATAGTTAAAACTATAGGAGTCAAGAGAACATCTTTCTTATAAACAAAGGACTGTTTCAGTTCCAAACGATAAACTAAGCAAAGAGAAAAATTAATATCAACACAAACTTCACACTACAAACAGTATCAATACTGGTCACCTTTTTCAAATTCTAGACATTTTTACAACATTTTATATACTTTTTTCCCCAAATGTTGATGGGAGAGATGGTCCTGTATACATTTGATGCACTGGAGGGAAAATCACTCACAAGTTGCGATACTAAATGCATAAAACATTCACTGAAATTTGAAAACTCTTTGAATGCTTTCACTCAAGTTTTATCTTAAAAGTTTTGTTTATTAGAAACTTGAAAGGAAAAGCTATGGCAAGATATAGCATACATAAGTTTGAGATATGTAATAGGATAATAAGGAAGTTGGCCCTCTATCAAAGGAGCACAAAACTCATTAAATTATATACAAATACAGCAGTTTTCAGGAGAGTGCTCATTTAGTTACCTCAATAAAGCAACCATATTTCAGAAGTAGGTAACATACACAAATTTTAGTTAGTGCTCATAATTTTATAATATTAATAATCTTGAAACTTCATAATGAAGTCACAACCAAAATTAATGCTAGGAATTCACTACTTTTCACTGTGGAATTACTTTATAGACAGTTTGTTCTATGAAAAAAATGACTAGTAATGTCAGCTTGGTCCACAGATCACAAAAAAAATTAAGTACTTCACAGTAAAATAAAGCAAACAATATTTCTTTTTCATATATAAAATTTATGTTCCACACTATATGATTTTTCAGTGATGACCAGTGATAAGACAAGTGGCAATGGATACAAACTGGAGCATAGGAGGATTCCATGTGAATACGAGGAAGCACTTCTTTACTGTGAGAGTGACAGAGCACTGGAACAGGCTGCCCAGAGAGGTTGTAGAGTCTCCTTCTCTGGAGACATTCAAAACCCACCTGGACACGTTCCTGTGTGATGTGCTCTAGGTGACCCTGCTCTGGCAGGGGGGTTGGACTAGAGGATCTTTCAAGGTCCCTTCCAACCCCAAGGATTCTGTGATTAAAATAATTTTCCTAATTCTTTCATCATCTTTCCCTGTTAGGTAAGAGTCCTCAATTCAAACACCTGGTCATGACACCTTCAATTCCTCCAAACTTCAGTCAGTGTTCTTGAGCAACATATTAAATTAGTGCAAGTCTAACGACCATGTCAAAACTAGTCAAAACTTTCTGAAATTTGAATTCTACAAACTCTTAGAACTTATCCTTAAGAAAACAGCACTAAAATGCTACTACTAAAAAGATTAGTCATAATAAAGCATCAACTATGTATTTGGAATTTGTTATATTTGATGCTATAGGTCATGATTGTAGCCATGCAGATAAGTGACCAATATTTAATGCTATGGGTCATGATTGTAGCCATGCACATAAGTGACCAAAAAGCTTCTTATTTTATAACCATTCTCGAGAAATGGTTCAAGTCTTAGGTCAAACCTAGATTACTTCTATAATAATACACTGCACTCCCTAACTATTATGAAAAACATGACTACTGTAATGTTTTCTCTCCCACACTCCAAACATTGTTTTCTTCTGATCTGAAATCCTTACAACAGTGTGACACTTCCAGCCACTTTTAACACCTATTTTTAGATTGTTACTCTTTATTTACTCAGAACTTAGCACAAAATGGGCCAAGTTTTAGCTTGGTTTCACAGCACTGCTCAAAAAAAACCACCTTAATTTGTTGCTTATTTTCAAATTCTCTGTTTATATCTTAGCAAATAAAATGGATTCCAGACGCTAAATATAATATTCTTAGGCCTATATTATATCAAATGTAAGGGAAAATTGGCATGCATATGTAACACAGGCAAGAATTCAAAATATGTTTTCTCCCCCAAGTCATCCACTATTCATATATTTTCATACTTATACAACCTTTTCATACCTTCTCATACCTTGGCAAGTATATATTTCCACCCATATTTTCCTCTGTCATAAAAGTACAATATTCAAAATACATCAATATACAAAATACAATATTCAAAAAACATCTGTACAATATGAAAAACACAGCTAGAAAACCTAAATTCAGTATAGATATAGTAACTACTGTAAGCAGTATGCTTTCAGAGGAAATACTAACTGCCTAAATGGAAAGGACTCTCATAAAATAAGGTAATACTCTCTTGTTATTTTTTCCAATAATAATGGCACTTAAATTAAAAATTTTACATGCAGCAGTGAACGGAAGGCTGATATTTACAATAGCTATCATGTACATTTTTTTACAGCTAGTCCTTATAAAGAACTGTTAACAGTGGCCATATTCAGAAACATCTGTTTTTTCATCCTCTAGAGTTACAAGTGCTCTCACAGATGTGGATTTATTTTTAAATTAACAATTTTGACTAAGCATCATCACCACTAACAAAACCTTTTACACACAGTTACACACAATTTACAACACTGAATTACTATCAAGAGACTAAGATTAAGATGAAAGCCGTAACACTCCTGCAGTCACAGCACCTGCCTACACCCAGGCCTCCTCCCAGCTTCTACCCATCATCTGATCTGAACTAGATACAGCTAAGTAGAAAACGTTTCCAAGACAATTCACTATTTTGCATATTCCGCAAAAGCAGGAGAGACTCCTAAATTCACAGTTTATGACAGCAGCCCCTTGCTTCTTAATCCCAGAGTGTTACCCTGGGGAGCAGCCAGAGGGGTGGGACACCTTCCCAAACAAGTGCTGCAACAACGACAAAACCTTTAACTCAGGGACTCTCTTGTGCCACAAGGCACAATTAACAGGAAATCAACCTTTATTAGTCGCTTATGCTCACAAAATTAGTTCTGGGGGTTTGTTGGCTTTTTTGTTTTCTGTTTTGTTGTTAGTTTTTTTTAACCAGGAGGCTGTGTCCAGACTCCAAGAGTAACCACCAGATATAACTGCTTGAGAACTGATTATTTTCCCCAGCCCTTCTAGCAAACAGATATTAAAAACAAAACCAACAAAAAACAACAAACCAACAACAAGCAAAAAAACCCAAACAAACAAAAACCAAACAAAAAAAGCCAAAACAAACAAACAAAAAAACAAACTCAAATATTTTGAATTAAGTTTGGGCAACTCCAAGGGCAACAACTTCTCTGATTTACCATTTATTTTAACACACAAATACAGAAAATATTAACAGGAAAGTAAGACTTCACTTTGTGAAGCTGAGAAACCTTTTTCTAGAAATCTGACACCTATAGAATATTTCTCCTAGGAAAATAAATTAATACACATTAATTTGGGAACTGACTGCAATGAGTTTTCAAGATGTCTTGGGTCCAAATCCTCAGAAGAATGCAAACACTTAACTTCTATTGAAATCAACAGGACTGGTGAGTACTGACTGGCTGAAATAAGGGCAGGGCAAGTTTCCCACGATGTACTGACCAACATACCTTATCTGAGTTATATTTCTACAAATAAAGGCATTTCAACTCTTTTGGCTCAATCAAATCAAAAGTATCTCTGCTGATACTAATACAACGATTAAATAAACAACAAAATGCAGTAGATACACTTCAGTCAGAAAGGCCTAATGAAATTTAGTCCCAAGGGCTTGAGGAAGTAGGCAAAGTAATATCTAACTCACTAGATATTCTATTCCAGAATACATAGATAATGAACACAGTTCCAGAAGATGTAAGACAGGCAAAATAAAAAGGACCTTTTTGTAAAATCTGAACTCTACATGTACATCTATATACTGAAGAAATCTGACCTGCAGCCAGTTCAACAAAGCATTTATTCTACTCTGAATCCTGCTTCTGCACCTCCAGAAAAGGAAATCTTCCTTTGTTCACCAACTGTAAGGGGCCAGCCCTCCGGAAATGGTATCGAAACCTCGTTGTAGCCCCTGCTCATATGCATCCCAAAAGGCCTGCCTGGAAGGATGGAAACTGCAGTAATAGCCTGCATAGATGAGATAATGATTGAGATAACAGCAATGATAGAGGGGTGGAGGGGGATAGGTCCACTCCAGCTGCTCACACATGTATAGCTCAATCACACATACTCGTTGTGAAATCAAGATTCTAGGCCTATAAAAACAGGGGGCTGCAATGGTGTGCTTTGGGAGTCAATCTCATCAATACTGACCATTGAAATAGACCCTCCCCCGTTGGCTGGACCAGCGACGCTGGAACCAGGACTGGTGATTTTCCTGTTCTCTTTATCTCTCTCTGTCTCCCCTCTCCCCCCTTGTTCTTCTCATCCCCTTTTCCTTACTTTATATATATATATATATGCAGGTGGTTTTGTTTAGGTTGTTCAGTATAAAGTCCTCCTAGTGTACTAAATGTGTTATTTGTTATAAACAGACTTTGTGTGTCGCTGCACCTTAAGCTGATCAAGGGGTATTGGACTGTCGAGCTTTTAGTCGGACCGTCTTACATTTACTCTCTCTGGGAAGAGACCAGGTCTCAAAGAAGGATTTTGAGACCAGCTGCACCCAGGCTCCTCTCTGAAGGAAGCTTAGCAAGCAAGGGGGTCCAGTCCTAATCTCCCTGGGCTGCCCAGTCTGAGTTGTGACACATACAGGACTGGATCCAGTCGCACCCAGGCTCCTCTACTGCAGCAGGAGCTTAGAAAGCAAGGGGGTCCAGTTCTAACCTTCCTGGGTTATTAAATCCGAGCCGTGTAACCACCTCATAAGTCCTGAGGTACATGTGACCGTAAATAAATATTTGTCCATGAGTAGTAATTTCTCTCACTGATTCAAGTATTTTGTACTTAAGCAAAAGAGCAAAGAACCTCTCATAATTTTTCATGAGTGGAAAATAATTACTTTCTGACCATTTTTATTTGGGAATGTCACAGTTCAACTGAGGATCAGCAATTAAACCAGCAACAATAATGCTCTCTATCCCCTCCCCCTCTCACCCAGGTAGGGAAGCAGAGACAGAATGAAGGAGAGAGACTTCCCGGATTGAAAACTAAATTAATTAAATACTAATGATTAAATATGCACAATTATATACAAACGTGTTCAGGAATGTGCAAAACCCTATTGCATTCCCCACCCCCAGCAACTCCCACGGCACCTCCTGAGCTGTGAGCAGTTCTGATATGTCCCAGAGCTGCTGGAGAGAGGGCAGAGCAGACAGGAGCTCAGGGGAGAGTTGTGAGGGTCAGGATTGCAAATGCCTGGGGATCAACTGTAATGGATAAGAGTCCTCCCTGGATGCCGGTCATAGACAGAACAGAAGGGAAGAAGAAGCAGGAAGGCGCTTGACTTCCATGATCCCTGAGAGGTATGTAGATACATGGAATGGAATACTTTGGGCAATTTTGCTGTCTGTCTAGTCCACTCATCCCTTACAGGAGACTTGCAGATACAACTCTTTAGCATCTGAGGCTGGTTATTCAGCAAGTAGAGCAAAGCACCCTTGATCTTTTGGCTGTAACATAAACACTTCAGTGTTATCAGTCCACTAGCTGGAAAACTTGCTGCTAAAAGAGAGTTCATTGAAGGAAAAAAAAACCTCAGTAAAAAGAAAACTGGCTTCATCCTGGCTCAAACCAGGACAGGGAAATACTTCCAATGCCATATATATGTGTGTATACATACACAAATTTGTTGTCAAGATTACAGGCCTGAATTTTTCAACAGCAAAGAGCAAGGTGGTAGCCAACATTCAGTTCTCACACTGATATTCTCAACAGCCAACAGCACCCCATGCATGTAATTTAGGGCAGCCTGTACACAAATTTTAAACTGTTATTCTGAGATTACACTGCAGAAAAATAAGACATCTCTGGCAAGACAAGTGAGGTCTTGTCAGGTAGAATGTATAAAAACCAGGATATCTTATTGAAATCTTTTGATAAAACACATATGCCAGAATAGCCATTTCCTTTCTTTCAGGATACAAGAACATTCCCCTCTGTTTTTGAAAACTAAATAAAGACACCATAGAAACAAGACAGGTATTATTTAATCAATAATGTTAGGGGGACTGTTATTGACGTGATTAACCTTATTTCCTCCCAGAGGAAATAACGAAGGTATTTAAAAGAAGATTAAATTTCTTCATTCCTTTTCTTTCTCCTTTCCTTCTACTCAGCAGCTTCTGCTTCTCTCTCCTTCTCAGTCTGTTTGTTTGTTTCATTTAAAAGAGAAAAAGTACCTGACAGCCAAGATAACTAGGCTAGATAGCAACCAAGGTGGCAAAACCTGTGACCGCACTATTCTTCTGTCCTCCAGTCCCACACGACTGCTGTTGCTATTTATACAATTGTGTGCATACAGGGAGAGTAAACATAGCTTTCATTATCTTGCAATTTAAAAGCTAATAGCCACTTTCATTGCTTCTAGCTCAATTTCTTAGCAGTATCTTATTAATACAAATAATTAAACAAAATTAAAATCAACATTTGTTCTAATCATACCCATTTAAAAAACCACTAGTCTAAATTTAGTCTCAGATAAAGGATATGCTAATGATTTTAGTGGCTCTTTAAGCTCATTACCAAACATCCAGGATAGACAATTTGTCAATTAAGATTTTATTTATTTAAATCTTGATTTTTTTTTCATTTTATCTTTTAAACTATAACTCATTGTAGGAATCACTCTAGATAAGAGAAATAATCAGGTATCAATTTAACCTTTGAAGATATAAAAGAGAATTAGATACCCATTTATATTTACCATGTTTTGTCACTCTAAAGAGATATGTGAAGTTATTTAGAAATATAAATAAAGTGCCAGCAGTCCTGTTAAGTACACTAGAGAAACATAAATGCTTTTGGTATTGGCTGAGAACTAAAGTTAAAAAGGTGAAGATGAATCACTCACTGTCTTTTCAATTACTTAAAAAAAATTTACTTAATCCCATCTAATCTCAAAGAAAATTATACCTAAAATACCCAAACTGATACGCTATACATCTTTTACCTCAGAAAAAAACTATCCCAGATCGCTTTCCCCACTGACACTAAGAAGCCCTGCTGTGCTGCTAAATGGTTGAAATAAAGCAAGTGTCACCTCCAACATAAAATATTTTACCAAAAATAGCCTTCAGAGCACTAGCTCTATGATTTATTTTTCCCCTTTGTCTTTCAAATTTTCAAACCAACTGTGAAAACAAAGTGATTGCCCCTAAAAGAACCTTAACTAAAAATGGCAGGAAGTCCATATAGTTTCAGAAGCAGATTATGTAGCATCTTTTTTACTTCCTTTCATAAAATTAGTTGTCAGCAAGTGACATTTTATTTGGAAGAAAAGTTGCATACTATACAGTTCTCTAGAATAACCTTTTATGCCACAAAGGAAGTTGATGAAAATTAATCTAGGCTTCATAACAGTTGCAATACTAATGCAAAATACTAATTTGTGAACACATGAAATACTATACGAGACAAAAATTAAAAAACAATTGTCAGCCAGAAAGTTCTTATCAGTCTATGCCAGCTTGTAAGTCATACCTGCAAGAACACAACTACTTATAGAAAATTTTTCAGAATTCTACACATTCGAAGAACCACATGAGCACCAAATAACTGATACACATGAAGACAGCATTAGGGTTGGTAAACTAAAAATAAATTACAAACTATTTAATAAAAAGCATCAAGCTCAGCTGGCTATTAGCCTGTGAAGTTAGAAAATACCTACCACAAAATCACTACAGCAGTGTACAAACTAGAACCATCTATATTTGGATTCCTCACAACTGTACTACAGTATCAGACACCCTAGCCATGTACACACACTATCATGTAAGAAAAGAAAGGAACTACTAGAAAATCTACTCCTTGGTTTGTATTCAGCTGTCTGTATACACCAGGTATTCAAAAGTCAGCACATAAATAAAAATCTAGCTTTCTTTGTCTATGTCTAAACTAAGGGTCTGTCTACATTCTACGCAATGATGGAACATCCAAGGAAAACAGTGATCTAGCCACTGCAGCATAGAGCTGTGGCCCCCATTAACATTAGTAAGGAGGTACTGCTAGCACAGATCTGGTAGCACAGGATCCTTTGTTTTACATCATAGCATAGATATGCTGTTTTCTTCTGACATAGTCTCTTCTCTCTTTGTAGCTTTTTTATCCTGATTTTTAAAAATAGGCAGTTCTTCCACAAGTCTCTGCATACTTCTCAATCCTACTTAATATAAGCAATTGATCACTGTGAAACATCGCTTCATTCTGCCCTACTTCCACCCTCTTAATTTTTTTCATTTAGCACTTGTATTAGCTGGATTTGGACAGGAGAATATTTGTTAAAATAGCCGATTCAGTAAGGAGAAATAGCTATTTATTGTTGTCAACAACAGATTAGCCTGAGACAAACACAGAGTTTAACCAGTTAATTTTTGCAATGTAACCTGCAAAAATTCAATTTAGGATTCCCTCTAAAAGCAGCAATTTGACTTTCCTACAATGATCGGAATTGTATGTTCAGAACTGAGAAACATTTAAAGGGACTGGTGAAAAGCCAGTCCTCAAGACCGCAGAAAACTCATTTTATATACAGATACATCGAAGACTTAAAACTATTCAAACAGTTGCTTGAGACTGAAATCTTTAACTACTTGTTTCTCAGGGTTACTTAATTATAATGTGAATGACCCCATGAAAGAGCACTTCCAATAGGATGTCATTCCTTGGTTATTGTGAGGACTTCTCAGCTTCTTTTTTGCTATCTACAAAATCTCATTACTGAAGTTGGGTGGTTGACTTGGAAAATTCTGCTTCATGTGATAAGACATTATATTTCAAAAAAGACACAATAGCTAAGCACACAAGCCTTCTTTCAAAAAACACAAAGAACACAAAACTCTCTAAATAGGCTTTATTACTGTATTAATAGTTGAAATGCAGAGCGGCCAAGGGAGCAAAGCTCTCTTTTCCTCATTTGAACTCACTCAGCTGGTACAGGATTCCTTTCTCACTCTCCCAGACCCTTCGGTCTCTACAAATCAAGATGAAAACAGGACCCAGCTGTCTCAGCTTGTTGTTCAAGCCCATTCAATTACAGCTGGAAGGTGGAATATTTCCTGGCAAAACTCTCCTTTGGGATACTTACTCATGTGAACAAACCATACAGACCAACCAGCTATATTCAGCCACTGCAGAGTATTAGGCTTGTTAAATATGCTTCCTACACTCTGAAGAAAGTGCTTGAGTAGTTATAGCTTTAATTAAGCAGTAGCAAATGAATCAACATAAGAAACATTAACAGCAAAGATGGAGCTGTCCTGATCAGCAATGAGGATGAGAGGATTTTTCTGCCACTCAGAGGCCTGCAAATCAGATTCTATAATCAAAAAAGCAACTACAGATAATTCTACTTGACTATCCTAAACTTGTGATTGTAGGTGCTCTTGCACAGAAACACACAAAGCAGTGCTAAATGTGGGGCTTTCAGTGGGAAATACTTCTTTGAACTTAGAATCTTTGAAATGTTTTGGTTGGAGAAGACTTCCAAGATCATCAAGTTCAGCCACTAACCTAGCACCATCAAGTCCACCACCAAACCATGTTCCTACGCAGCACATCTACACATCTTGTATCTCCAGGGATGGTGACTCAACCACATCCCTGGAAGCATGTTTCAGTGGTTGACTTTAAAAGTGTCGCTTCTGTGTTCGCTAGCCTTTTGTCACAGGATTTTGAAATATCTACAATGGTCCAGAGCAACACATGCTCCAGAGTAAAGTCATCAGAATGTCATCTCTGTCCGTCTTTGAAGAAACAACAGAATGATACCCAAAACCACAAGCTAAGCAATAGCACTATCTGAAAAAATATTTCCAGTTACCGAATAACCCCAGTTGTCTGAGTCAAAAGGAAGGAAAAAACTTCAATCCTTACCACTTTACTCTTATCCACAGACTGCTTTGAGTACTCACAAACAGACCTTGCTCTTACAAACATTCTACAATTTAGTTTCACTTCAGTCATGAAAAACATCCTATAGGACAGAGTAGATGGATACACAATTTCTCTCCCCTCTCTTCCTTCCATCCAGGCCGAAGGGACTAGAGGGAGTCTTACAGGGATAGGCTGAGGGAGCTGGGGTTGTTTAGCGTGGAGAAGAGAAGACTCAGGGAGGACCTTGTCACTATAACTACCTGAAGGGAGGTTGTAGTCAGGTGGGGGCTGGGCTCTTCTCCCAGGCAACTGGCTGTGCCAGGGGAGGTTTAGGTTTGATATTAGGAAGTACTTCCTCATGGAGAAGGAGATTAAACATTGGAATGGACTGCCCAGGGAAGTGGTGGAGGCACTGTCTCTGGATGTGTTCAAGGAAAGGCTGGATGGGGATGTGGCATGGTCTAGCTGATGTGGTGGTGTTAGGTCAATGGTTGGATTTGATGATCTTAAAGGCCTTTTCCAACCTTGGTGATTCTGTGATTCTGTAATCAGCAGGTCAGGTAAGCTTTCTCACCCTCTAGTCTTTGTCCTCTGGATTGTGAGCACCTTGGGGCCTGCAAAAGCTCATGAGTAACCAAAAGAAACATGTGAATATCACAAACTTCAATGTTCTGTACAGAAGTGGAAATTGTTTTAAGCCAAAAAGATAGTGTTAAGTGATTCCAAATACTGTTTTTTATTATCCCTGTAACTGAAACTTTTTCAAAAACTCTAATCAGGCATTCAATTTACTGTCATTAACATTTATTAAATATAAAGCCCTTGTTAAAAGACATGGGTTTGCAAAATATTACAGCTTTCCCCCACACTCATTCAATACTTTAGCCTCAGAATGCTTTGTTAATGTATATTAATAACAACTGTAGCAGAGCTGAAAAACAATGCCACCTCTGAGAACAGCATGGTAAATATTTAGTAGAAAGTCTTCAGGGGTCAGAATTGATACTCCAATGGAAGTTGATAACAGACATTCACCAACTATCCTTCTGAAAAAAACTCAAAAACAACCAAGCAAAAAAACAACAAATATCAAACAGGTCAGGAAATCCAAGTAATAATAGCAGTAAAACGCTTCCAGCTACAATTTTGTTTGAACTGTCTACAGCCTATTCATGATAATTGATACTAGACAAATCCTATAATTATGCTGCAATATGCTACAACATAATACATACACATATATATTCACAACATATTGTCCTAAAAAGTAAAACAAACCAAGAACATTTGAAATATGTCCCTTGATGTGCACTGACATTAACACTCAATTACAGTATCAAGCAAAATATCCCATGTTTTCTTTTTGTCCAGTATCCATTTTCCTTTATAATATCCTCTTTGAATACTGAGTAGCTTCATGAGTTTTTATGCTAATGAAGATATGTGAACAAATAAAAGCTGCACAAAACAGGGAATGTTATTTATTAATTAATGTTTATGAATGTTTATTAGTACTTTGGCAGTACTAATAAAGAGTAGTTGCCTCTGCTATAAGAGTTGCTTCTACACTTTTTCAGAAGATCCCCAATACAGAATCCTGTAACTCACTATTTACACTGATTCCCATGCCAAAATGTCTCCTATTGCAACCTGCTTTGTACTACAACCCTCTAGTGCTCCTGGTGTGATGTTTAAATTACCTTAACAGGATACAAGTTGTGCACAGTTGCCATGTTACTTGCTTATTCTACAAATATGATTTTCAATAAACTGAAAAATATGATTACTAGTAAAGGATGAGAAATCAGAATTATTACACACATCAAATTTGGTACCTCCTTCACCTTACACTTGATGCCTCAACAACATATCCCTTCAAAAGACCTCAAAATAATGTAATATTTGAAATAATTTATGCATGTATAGCAGCCAGTAAGAAGCAAAAATTATTTATTAGCTCTGCAGCAAACAAAAAAAAAAATATCAAATTAGTTACACTGCTCTGAGTAAGTAACAGCTGCAGTCTTAAAAGAAATGGTCAGCTGGCTTTAAAATTAGAGACAAATGCCACTCCAGACCATAACAGACATTACTTTTCAAAGGTCCAAACGCAAGCCATTTGAACAACAATAAAAACAGATTTCAGAAAGCAAAGCAACTCTATCTTCTGTGGCAGCTCCTATAAGGATTAGCATATTCTTCTTGTTTACTGTTGAACAGCTCTTTAACCATTGCCCAGCTTTAATTTTTATCTGTAAAGTTAAAAAGGGTCAAAATGACAACTTGTTTACTGCAACTGCAAAAGTACATAATTTCCTATAACAAGTGTTAAATTACTCCCCATGTTATTGTATCTTTAAAGTGTTTTAACAAGCTTTTAAAAAATGCTTGTGAATGGCACAACTTTGTCAGTGAGGATCTTAACCTGTAGTCCACATAACTGTTTCATGTTAACATATTCAACATGCCCATAACTGGTTGCTTATGTCTTCAACAAGGGCACCAAAAGCTCATAAAAATAATTTGCATTAGAAATCCAACTAACATCAGTAGTACATAGTCTAGATGAGAAAGATGAAGCATAGCAACTAGATGATACTCTATGATCAATCCATCCATTTTTAAGACAATAATATTTTAACTGAAAAGTCTGCTCTCTTACAAAAAATAATGTCTTACATAACTAAGCATCCCTAATACCTGCAGACAGACAAATTTCTCACAAGCTGAATCAAGCACAAATTAAGTAACACTTAACAAGAAGAGGATCTTGTGTCCATCTCTTGCCATTCTTCCCATGGTTCCCAAGGCTGTTCTTCTGGCCTCCAAAATTTATACTTCACGAATGCCAGTGGGACAAATTAACTCTCCCAGGACCCAACAGCAGGGTTCATATTACCTTTGCCTTTCTTGTAATTATCATATTACTTTAACAGGAACTCTCATATAAAGATAGTTGCACTGGCAGAACCAAGGACTGAAACAACATATTTCACTACTTCTGAGTAACCATCACATTACTATCAAATGCAACAGCTTAGACCTTATAGAATCACAGAATTAGAGAATCATAGCCCTGTTTAGGCTGGAAGGAACCTTAAAGATCACCTATTTCCAACACCCCTGCTATAAGCAGGGACCCCTACCACTGGACCAGCTTGCACAAAACCTCATCCAACCTGGTCTTAAAAACCTCCAGGGATGGGGCATCAACAACCTCCCTGGGCAACCCATTCCAGTTCCTCACCATCCTTATACTGAAGAATTTCTTCCTAATATCTAACTTACATCTCCCTTCTTTCAGTTTAAAACTATTACTCCTTGTCCTATCATCATCTTCTCTGATCCTGAAACCTTAGTCGGTGCTGGTAAATCAGCTAAAGTTAAGAGTTTCAGAGTCCATTTACCTGAAGAAAGCTAGTGGCTCTCACTTAATGGGTACTAACTAACTATACTTACTAACAGTGTATAGCCTACTATGTATACAATGTAACAGTGATTTACTATTTGTGTCACTGCACTTACAGGCTTACCCTCAATGCTAAGCCTAGAAGGAAAATGCTTTCTTAAAAAACACTTATGCACATTGAATGCTTTCAAGAAAACTATCTTAAAAAAATCACTTAGCATATTTGGTCACCTACTTTTTGAAGCTAATGACAATTTAAAAACAAGCTTCTTTGACTGGAATGTTAAGACACATCAGTATTTACAGCAGTTAGCAATTAACATTTATTGAGAAATCTTACCCTTTTATAAAATTGCTACTGTGCACATGCTGCAAGGAAAACTGGTCACACTGCTATAGTTTCACATACATAGACATACTTTTACACTAGTATTATTTTCACACTGAAGTGCTTGTACTGCTCTAACTTGATTAAGAGAGTTCAGAGTTCATGCAGTATACGCATGAATAATTAAAGCAAAAGGCAACTTCTCAAACCTTGTTTGAAGAATAAATTTTCTTTCATCTTTCACTATTGCACAAATGCAGCACTCACTTCATTTGAATTTTAGGATCAAGTTTATCTTAAAAATGAAGATGAAATGCTTCTCTGAAGTTAGAGGTATTTTAGGTCTTCAGCCCACTTCAGGCAGTATAAAGATTACACTATGAACTGAAAATGGAGGTTTATTTAACAGCTTTATTAACACATGAAGTCAACATTCAGTCTCTCAAAAATAATCTTGCTGTACTAAAAATTCTATTTTATCCTAAAAAGTGCTACATAAAGCTTAGCTTAATTTTAGATATCTCCTCTTTGTGCTTTTACCCCTCTGAACTGTTACGTGAGCTTACATAGGAATAAACATTTATTTTCAGATTGTGAGGATGTAATCCTCAGAACACTCACTTACTTAGCATATTGGAACAACTCAGTAAATCTGTTTCAGGAATTTATCACAAGTCTCATCCAATGTATAGTCAAGAACTCTTTGCCATATTGCTCTGCCCCTGCTTTCCATGCTCCCATCCATGTTCTACAAACATCTCCCATACCATTC
>NW_009952796.1:6405085-6414636 GCF_000747805.2 Chaetura pelagica
CATCACTCTTACTCCTTTCATCCACTTTCACTTGACCTACAATTGCTATGAAGAAAAAGGGGTATCCTCTTTGACTACACATTAAGTGTTCTGACAAAATCCAATTTTAATAATATCTTTATTTCTGATATAAATGTGAGGGAAATAAGTACAAAACTTCACATTTTCTCATCCTGCTACAGGTTTTTATGGTTGTAAAATTTGGCGGTTGACCATATCAATTAAAAGTCATGGAAAATACAGCGGAGATAGCAATTCTAGCTACCTAAATAGGGCATTTCAAGCAGATAGCACTAACTAAAGAGAAGTGTTCTTAAAGAACTAGTAACTATTTTAATACAGTGTTCTAAACCAGATAACCAGTCACCAAAAATCCATTTGCAAACAGCATGCTTCTTCCCCAAACTTATCAATGATGACATCAAAAAAACTGATAAATCACAGAATGTTCTCAGTATTTCAAGTGGGGAAGGAAATGAAGTTAATTCAGTCCAGACTCTGCAAAGTAATCTTCAATCATCTTTAAACTACTGTTTTTTTAAATGCTGCTGATACTACTTCCAAAAGGCCTCTTTCCAGAAGTTACTCTAAGCAATCTTCAGATATGCCCTGATTTGAGCAGGATGAAGCCAATTTTCCTTTTACTCATTTATTCCCCCTCAGTATGCTCTCTTTTGACTAGCAGCAAGTTCTACAGCTAGTGGACAGATAACACTGGAATGTTTACGTTACTGTTAAGACTCCAAGGTCGCTTCTTTGCTCTGCTGCCTTAGATGCTAATGGAAGCAGAAGAGTTCTATCTGCAACCCCTGTAGGGAGGAGTGGACTAGACGGACAGCAAAATTGACCACAGTATTCCATTCCATATATCTATGTAAGCTTGATGTAAAGTCAGAGATTACAAAAGACAACTTTCTTCCCGTTTCTTCTTCCCTTCTCTTCCAACCATGGCCGGTGTCTGGGGAGGACTCTGTCTACCCATCACCGTTGATCCCTAGGCCCATGTATTCCCAACCCTCACAACTCTCCCCTCAGCTCCTGGCTGCTCTGCTGCTCTCTCTGGCAGCTCTCCAGGACATTTCAGGACTGCTCACAGCTCAGGAGATGCCATGGGAGTTGCTGGGGGTGGGGGGAGGCAATAGGGTTTTGCACACACCTGAACATACTTTTATATAATTGTAGGTATTTTCTTTTACCATTGGTGTTCAATTAAAGCTGCCTAGTTTAGTTCTCAATCCATAAAGTCTCTCTCCTTAATAGTCTCTCCCCTTCACGACCTGGGTGAGAGGAAGAGGGGATCAAGAGCATTGTTATTACTGGTTTAATCGCCAATACTGAGTCAAACCCTAACAAGATATTATCAACCTCTTTAGTTAATTTCCATTATTTCTGAACTTTAAGTTTCAGTTTAAGATCAAGATAAATGTATTTAAGATACATATAGTTAGCTCAACAGAGGAAGCACACACTAATATTGTCAGTATCAGTCTGAATAAACATATAATTTCTCATTTGTGTTGGTACAGCACTTCCACCACCTAAGTTTCTGAGGTCAACAATTCTACCAGCAATATTTATTAGATCTACTGGACACTCTTATATACTGGTCTTTAATAGAGAGAGATAGACTTACAGGAACAGAATTTAAATAAACAGAAACAATGTCCTACTAAATAAACATTCCCCAAACTGCCACACTTAGTATTGCTATCCCAATGTCTCTACAATGATTGCTTCCTCCCCCTTTTTTCAAGATTCCATATAACTTTAATGAATGTTAATTCAATAAAAAAGGTTTTAGATTTTAGAACAGCAAACTTCAGCTCACTTAGGGCTCAGTCGGAAGGGATCCCATGGGAAGCTTCCATGGAGGGTAAAGGAGCTAGTGAGTGATGGGAGTTTTTCAAGAACACTCCTTGATCAGCAAAACCAGTTCATCCCCTCTGAAGGCAAGGGAAGCCGGCAGAGCAAGAGACCCCCTTGGCTCAACTGTGAGCTTTCTGGGTCTGCTCAGAACAAAAAGGGAAATGTACCAGCACTGAAAAAGTGGAATGTTACCTGTTGAAAATGACAATGGCATTGCCAGCATATGCAGAGATGCAGTTGGGAAAGCAAATGCTCAGCTTGAGCTGATATTGGCCAGAGATGTCAAAAACTCTAAGAAAGGATTCTTCAGATATGTAAACCACAAGCAAAAACAGAGGAAGAATACTGGCCCACTGTTACACAGGAGAGGTGAACTAGTCACTAACAATGCTGAAAAGACAGAAGTCCTCAACACCTTCTTCACCCATCTTTACCAGTGCTGTTGGGTCCCAGACCAACAGGAAAAAAAATCCAGGTTGACGCAGACACCAATCTGCCATCAATAAAAGGAGAGTTGGTGTGTCAACTATTACAGAAGCTCAATCCATACAAATAAATGGGCCAGGACACTGTCCACTCTAGGGTGTTGAGAGAGTAGGCTGATTTCATTGCGAAGCTGCTCTCCATAATCTTTGAGAAGACCCTGAAGACTGAAGGAAGGCTGATGTCACCCCCATGTATAAGAAAGATTCAAAGGAGGACCCAGGTAATTACAGACCCATTAGCCTCACTGCAGTCCCTAGAAAGGTCATGGAGCAAGTGCTCTTGGGGGCAGTCACAAGTCAGCTGAAGCACATGACTGGGAAAAGCCACCATGGATTTACCAGGGGTAAATTGTGCTTGACAAACCTGATTGCCTTCTATGACAAAGTAACTCACTCATTTGACGCAGGGTGAGCTTTTCCAAGGCTTTTGATACAGTCTCACATAGCCTTCTCCTGGAGAAACTGACTTGTTATGGCCTTGACAAGTGGTCTTTGCAGTGGGTGGGAAACTGGCTGACAGACTGTACCCAGAGGGTGATAGTAAATAGTTCCTCCTCAAACTGGCAACTGGTTACAAGTGGGGTCCATCAGGGATTGATATTGGGCCCAATGCTGTTGAACATCTTCATAAGAGACCTGGATGTTGGGATCAAGAGCACCCTGATGAAGTTTGTGAACGACACCAAGATGAGTGGAGAGGTTGACACTCTGGAAAGGAGAGCCACCCTCCAGGATTACCTAGACAGGCTGGAGGTGTGGACTAGCAGGAATTTACGAAGTTCAGTGGGGAGAAGTATAAAGTCTTGCACCTGGGAACACATAACGCAGAAAGTGCAGTTCAGACTGGCATCCACCAGGCTGGAGAGCAGTCCTGTGGAAAGGGACCTGAGGGTCTTGGTGGGTAACAGGCTTAACATGAGTGAACACTGTGCTGCAGTGGCAAAGAAAGCCAACAGGATGCTGCGCTGCATCAACAAGGGCATGACCAACAGAGATAAAGAAGTCCTCATCTTGCTCTATTCAGCACTTGTCAGACCACACCTGGAGTATTGTATTCAGCTTTGGTCCCTGCTCTACAAAAAGGATGCAAACAGGCTTGAGAGGGTCCAGAGAAGGGCCACAATGATCATCAGAGGCCTGAAGGACCTACCATATGAGGAGAGGCTGAGAGATCTCGGTTTGTTCAGCCTTGAGAAAAGAAGACTTCAGGGAGGCCTTACTACAATGTTCTAGTATTTAAAGGGTGGATACCCAGAAGATGAAGACTCCCTGTTTACCAGGAGTCACATGGAAAAGACAAGGGGTCATGGGCACAAGTTGCTCCTAGGGAGATTCCAATTGGACACGAGGTAAATTTTCAACCATCAAACATTGGAATAGTCTCCCAAGAGAAATGGTAGATTCTCCCACCTTGGATAGTTTTAATTCTCAGCTTGACAGGGTGCTGAGACATCTCATATCAACTACAGTGCTATCTAAAAAGGCTGGACCAGATGATGCTTGAGGTCCCTTCCAACCCGGCATTCTAAGATTTTATGATTCCCAGAGGGCTTTGGAGGTATATTCTAATTGAGGAAGAGTGCTACAGCTATCCATATGTCAGCTCAACAACTAAGGATCAATACCTGAACTAGAGCTCACGCCGTATGATGGTGACAGAGCAGCATGGGTTCCTGGCCAGGTTCAGCAACCCTGGTACCAGATGGCTCCAAGGTCCTACACATCCATTAAGTATGGAGCCACAAACAGTATCAGACCATCACTGCCCAGAATACAGAAGTTAAGGGTGACACACTTCAAGGGTATCAGTACTTCGGGGATGTGCACCTCAGGATTTCCTGCCCCTTCTTCACCCCTCTGGTTGGTTTTCAAGCAGTCTTCTCTTCTTGCCAATAAGGCATGCCTTGGCTTTGGAACGCTAGAAGTCTACAAGGCCAGGAGATATCTTCTTAAAACGTTTTATTATTCCTTTGCCCTTTTATTTAAGGAATCCATTTATTTCCAAAATTTATAAATGAAAAAAGGCCTAATAGTAACAGGATGTGGAAGGAAGAAACAAATGCATTCTGATAAACTGTGTCTTCCCCTGGTTTTACTTAGCATGTTAGTAAATTCCTTTAAACTACTTTAAAATGGAAAGGAGAAAAAAAAACCTGCAGCTGTAATAAAAACTCTTCTTTCCATTGCTTCAGAAAATTTTTATAAAGAGAGTGACACCCAACCACACTAAGTATATGCCTCAAAGTCACTGAAAAGCAGGTTCCAACCAAAAATTGAAGTAATTAGAAACTTGCATATTGATATATCCTGAAAGTATGAGCTTCAATACAAGATATAGACTGTTCTTGATTAAAAATGAGTGTATACTTGTTCAAATCAGTATAAATGCACTGTGTTCTCAGAAAGAATGGTCTCACTCTCCAGCCATATCCTTTTTTTCTACAAGCACTAGGCCTTGTGTAGCTCAATCAGTTCACTGCTCCAGTTCAATATACAATGAACAAGAAGTCCCACATACCTCCACACCCCTCTTACCTTTCAAAACCTTCAAACTTAGTATGCACAGGCTACATTTCATTCTTTCTTTGGGTGTGTTTGCATTAGACACTATCAGCTTTCATTTTATTTGAAACAATCCATGCTGCCAAGTTCTACTCCAGAAATTCTCATCACCAACACTTCCATTTACTTTCAGATCTTTTGTAAAAAAGACTCGATCTCAAAACCTGCTAGCCATTCTGTGGATACCTTACACAGAGCATTACCTTTTTAAAGTACCACACTGTCCTAAATCAAAGGCTGTATTCTGCAAATACAAAATCATTACCAAAAGTAAGTAGAGAACAAAACTGGTTTCAGCCACAGGATTTCCTGTGGTTGTATTATCATTACTCTTCAGTCACATAATCAATTAAATGTGACTTCCTATGACAAAGCAGGAGGAAACCAAGAGGAACCTGCTCATCTGTCAACGAGTATTACATGAACGAAGTACAGCAAGTCTCAGTGATATCACAGACCACAAATAATCCACAAATTTCTACAAGGAATGCTGAGATTTAGTGAAAACAGAAAACCAAAGAGACAAGAACAATTGCAGATAAGCAATGACTATGCATTAACACAGCAGTTGTGCTTTATTTCTACCATAAGTAGCTTCTGTAAACCATGAGTTATAATGTCAGGCATCTTTCAGTTTAGGTAATTTGACTAATATACTTACAATAAATAGAAATTACATAATCTGTACACTTGTAACCTGAAGATCTGATTCGACCTACACAAACAGTAAAATAACACTGGCTGGTATCAAATCAACAGAATACATAAATTAGCCATAAAAATATGCACTTAGTGGGTTCATTGAGTAACACTTTCCAGTGAGCAGTAAGTTAGCATACAACCTGAACAGGGCTCAAAACAGATATCTGAAAAGACTAAAAATTTGAAGGCACTGCAAGTAGCTACAAATATCTTAAACACAACATAAGAATGGCTTTTACACACTGGGATACAATAATTGCTGTATTACTTAATGTTAAGAAAAATCAATAAACAAGGCTCTACTAGTAAGCAAGTCCCTAGATTATCACCTTCCATATTCTCCATAAAACACACTCTACTTTCCAACCAAATACATATCAGCACCTTAATTGTTATGACAATATTCCTACTACTGGACTCCTAGTATTTACTTTCTTTCAGAAATAAGTACCTTGAAATAAACAGGAAACAACACTTACAAATGTCAAGCTATGTTGCCCATAGTAAATGCAGAGTTTAAAACAGCTCTGCATCTGCAAGCCACAGAGTATAATCAACTTATACAATGCCATTCAATTTCACAGCAAAACCCTTACCAGATGGATTTTGTACCAGACAACACTTCAAACTGTATTTAAAAATACCCACCCAATTTTAACATGACATACGCTTTGTCTTTTTTTCCTAGCATGGATACTACCTTCACATCCTCTTACTTTTTGCTGTAATGGTTATCACACAGATACACGTGGTTTTCAAATTACATATACTGTCTTCAGAAAAACAGGTAAGTGAAAACATGTAACTATGATTTCTAGTCTGGGATTTATTGACATTAACTATATCCTGATAATGGTTAACATAACCTGTAGCATTATTCCCAACATTATTTGGGAAGAACATGAAACTTGAAACACAAGACATTTTGTCTAAACCAAGGCTAGATGACACTGATTTGGTATTACAGTGCTCTGATCCACTACAGTTCTTAAACAGGCTACAAAGGAAGCCCTTATCCAGTTTTCCTTTGGAAAAATCTTGATGGACACAAGAAACTTGATAAAACAAAATGCAGAAAGAAACTACTGAAAATCCATCATTGACAAGGGAACAGGCTGGATGATCTAATCCTAATAGGGTTTGCTATTTCCTAATTTCTACAATTCAAGAAACATTAGCGAGATTTGTCAGAGATGAGTAAAGTCACCATGGGGACCAAGAGGAAGCAAGAACTAAATATAAACCACCTACTGGTAAAGATTCTTTTATTCAACACAAAGGCAACAGAAGGTGAAAGCAGAGACTGGGAGAATGAACTATCCCCCACAGCAGGTGTAGAGCAGGTTCGTGACCATCTAAAGAACTTGAAGTTGCATAAATCTATTGAACATGATGGGATTCACCCACATGTCCTGAGGGAGTCAGCTGGCAGATGAAATTGCTAAGCCTCGGTCCATAATATTTGAGAGGTTATGGCATAAAAAGGAACATAGCCCCTATTTTTTAAAAGGGGGAAAAGCAAGACCCAGGGAACTACAGACTGGTCAGTCTCACCTCTGTGCCTAGCAAGGTAATGGAGCAGATCCTCCTAGAAAGTCTGCTAAGTCACATGGAAAATAAAGAGGTGATCGGTGACAGCCAACATGGCTTCACTAAGGGCAAGTCGTGCCTGACCAGTCTGGTGGCGTTCCACAAAAAGGCTACAGAGATGGTGGATGGTGGCAGAGCAACTGACGTCATCTACCTGGTTTGTGCAAGGTATTTGACACTGTTGTACGTGACATCCTGGTCTCCAAACTGATAAGACATGGATTTGACAGATGGACCACTTGGTGGCTAAGAAATTGACTGGATGGCTGCACCCAGAGAGTTGTGGTCAATGGCTCAATGTCCAAATGGAAGCAGGTGACGAGTGGTGTCCCTCAGGGGTCAGTATTGGGACCAGTGCTGTTTAGCATCTTTGTTGGAAACATGGACAGTGGAACTGAGTGTATCCTCAGCAAAACTGCTAATGATACCAAGGTATGTGGTGTGGTTGACACCCAAGAGGGGACACCGTCCACAGGGACCCTGGCAGGCTGGAGAGGTGGGCTAATGCCAACCTCATGAAGTTCAACAAAGCCAAGTGTAGGGTCCTGAATCAGCGCAACCACAGGCACAAATACAGGCTGGGGGGAGAATGGCTAGAGAGCAGTCCTGAGGAGAAGGACTTGAGAGTGACAGTTGATGAGAAGCTCAACATGAGCCATCAGTGTGTGCTCACAACCCAGACAGCAACTGCATCCTGGGCTGCATCAAAAGAAGTGTGGCCAGCAGGGCTAGGGAGGTGATTCTGCCCCTCTACTCTGCTCTGGTCAGACCCCATCGGGAATACTGTGTACAGTTCTGGTACCATCAGCACAAGAAAGATAGAGACCTGTTGGAGGGGGTCCAGAGAAAGGCCATTATGATGATTAAAGGGCTGGAGCACCTCTGCTATGAACACAGGCTGAGAAAGTTGGGGCTGTTCAGCCTAGAGAAAAGAAGGCTCCAAGGACACCTTACAGCAGCCTTCCAGTACCTGAAAGGGGCCTACAGGAAAGCTGGGGAGGGGGTTTTCATCAGAGAAGATAGTGATAGGACATGGGGCAATGGTTTTAAACTGAGAGAGAGGAGATTTAGGTTAGATATTAGGAAGACATTCTTCACTATAAGGGTGGCGAGGAACTGGAATGGGTTTTAATTGCCAGGTTGGATGAGGTTTTGTGCAACCTGGTCTAGAGGTACAGTTGCCTGCTCATGGCAGGGGGTTTGGGACTTGATAATCTTTAGAGTCCCTTCCATCTTTAATAATTCTATGATTCTATACAGTTTAAATAAAGAATGCATGCAAGACTCTGTTCTCTACTGAAATATATTATAACTACTCTGGCCAAACTCAAGTCCCTGTGAGGAACCTGTTCTCTTACCAGTTTCGTAAATTAAATTCAAAATGTCTTTTTCCTGAATTCTCTACTAGAGATTTATCCTATATATCTCGTATCCCAAATGTACTGTTCTTTTCAGTTTCTTTTTGGATTATCAAAATGAGAAAGCATCCAGAAGTTACTACTTTTTATCTTTTTTTCTGGATAATATCTAATATGTTAGCTGTAATTGCAATTGCACAGCTTGTCTTAGCCTAAAGTCAAACAATTGGATAAGAATCATAGAATCATAGAATCCTAGGGATTGGAAAGGACCTCAAAAGATCATCTACCCCAACCCCCCTGCCAGAGCAGGGTCACCTAGAGTACATCACACAGAAACGCATCCAGGTGGGTTTTGAATGTCTCCAGTGGAAGAGACTCTACAACCTCCCTGGGCAGCCTGTTCCAGTGCTCTGTCACTCTCACAGTAAAAAATTTTTTTCGGATATTCACCTTGAACCTCCTATGCTCCAATTTACACCCATTACCCCTTGTCCTATCATGGGTCATCACTGAGAAAAGCCTAACTCCATCTCCCTGACACTCACCCCTTACATATTTGTAAACATTGATGAGGTCACCCCTCAGTCTCCTTTTCTCCAAGCTAAAGAGACCCAGCTCCCTCAGCCTTTCCTCATAAGGCAGATGTTCCACTCCCTTAATCATCTTTGTGGCTCTGCACTGGACTCTCTCAAGCAGTTCCCTGTCCTTCTTGAACTGAGGGGCCCAGAACTGGACACAATACTCCAGATGTGGCCTCACCAATGCAGAATAAAGGGAGAGGAGAACCTCTCTTGACTGACTAACCACACCCTTTCTAATGCACCCCGGGATGCCATTGGCCTTCCTGGCCACAAGAACACAATGCTGGCTCATGGTCATCCTCCTGTCTACCAGGACTCCCAGGTCCCTTTCACCTACACTGCTCTCCAGCAGGTCAGACCCTAACCTGTACTGGGACATGGTGTTGTTCTTCCCCAAATGCAAA
>NW_009952796.1:6416680-6442326 GCF_000747805.2 Chaetura pelagica
CTGTCCCACCATGTCTCTGTTATTGCTACCAGATCATAACTCTTAGCCTGCACACTGACCTCTAACTCTTCCTGCTTATTCCCCATGCTGCATGCATTAGCACACAGGCATTTCAGGAAGCAAACAGAGCAGACTAGTGGGACCAAATCCTCCTTAGACCACCTGCCTTTGGGCCCTGGTATGTTCCTCTTGGGCTTGTCCCTAACAGAGCCAGTTTTCTCCCCTCCCCCCTTCACATCTAGTTTAAAGCTCTCTCGATGAGCCCTGCTAAGTCCTGCCCCAAAAGCCTCTTCCCCCTCTGGGACAGGTGCATCCCACCTGCCACCATCAGGCCAGGTGTCTCATATATCAGCCCATGATCAAAAAAACCAAAACCCTGTCTTTGGCACCAGTCTCTTAGCCATTCGTTGACCTGTAAACTCTTCCTATTTACCTCCCCACCCATTCTTGCAGGAGGAATGGAGGCAAACACTACTTGTGCTCCAGACCCCCTAACTAGCCGTCCCAGGGCTCTGAAGTCACTCTTCATTGCCCTTACATTTCTTGTAATAATTTTTTCACTGCCAACCTGAAAAATCAGCAGCGGGTAGTAATCAGAGGACTCTACAAGATTAGGGAGTTTCCTTTTAACATCTCTAATCAGAGCCCCAGGGAGGCAACAGACCTCCCTGTGGGATGGGTCCGGTCGACAGATGGGCCCTTCTGTTCCCCTCAGAAGGGAGTCACCCACCACAATTACTTTCCTTTCCTTCTTGATTGAAGAAGTCCTAAGGACTCAGGGTGACTGATGAGTCCTAGGTGTTTTGCTAGATAAGTCTACCCCTCCAAGTTAATTTTCCTGTTCCTGAATTTCCAAGGCCTCATATCTATTCTTCAAGGGCAACTGGGAGGGTGGAGGGGGTTGGGAGGGCCTTTTCTTGCTTCTCCGAGGTGGGACCTCCCTCCATTCCTTCATGTGTCTTAAGTCCTCTCCTTCTGTCTGGTGACAGGAAGGGAGGGGATCCATCTCTTTCTCAACCTCTTCCATCTGCCTCTGCCTCAGGGTACGACTCCACCAATCTATTTCACTCTCACATTCTCTAATGGTTCTTAGTCTTTCAGCCTCCTCTGTCAGTTTAACCACCTGCCTGAGGAGATCATTTACTTGTTCACACCGCATACATGCAGTGTCACTGGCTCCCTCCGGTACCAGTGCCAGGCTCAGGCATTCACTGCAGCCAGAGACCTGCAGGCTGCATGCCTGCTTGGAAGCTCCGTCTGAGTTCCCACATTCTTTTTCACTACGGTTTTTGGGCACGCTGTGACCATGATATATCTAGCTTTGACCCAAATTCAGGAGACACATGCTTAAGTACATACTTACACTGAGGAAAGTGCTTCATGATGTTAAAAAAGGCAGTTACCGATTAAAGCTCATTTACACCTTTTCTTGAACAAATTTCATTTATAATTTAAGACCTTTTCTTCCTCTTCTCACCGGCCACAAATCTCACCAATCCGGAAGAAAATGATCTCTTCATTTTCTATATTAACAGGATACAACAACATCTAAAGATGGCTTTGTGCCAGACATTACATTAGACAACTGTTTCAGACCACGGCATAGCTATTACATTTTCAATGCTCAGTGCTGACAGGATTAAAAACAACAGTACTAAAAGAAATTGTTCTCCTCAGCAGGGTTTTCATGAAGACACCAGTTGTCAAAGCAAGTGCTAATTTGTATTTTCAAAACAACTATTCCAGTAAATACAGCAAATTCTTCTTTTATAATCCACAAATTCAGAATACTTTTTTATCTACTAAGACCAGTCGTGGAAAGGTAATCCCAGCTTTCTGCAGATACAAATTTCACATCCATGGTAAAGTCAAGATTGATCACTAATTATCGGAACAGACTACAAGCTTTTCACATCTATTTTCAGCATTTTCTCATTTAAAATTGATCTTTTTTAAAGTAAATTACTGAGCAGAAGGAAGGGGTTTTTGTGGTTGTTGTTTTAAATTCTTCATACTCTGCTCCCAATCAAAGAAGACTGACTTCTACCACTGCAAGCTAATTTTGCCTAATTTGTGAGTAAAACAGTAACAGAGTTCCCATGCTAAAACTTGTTCCAAAAGGAATTTAAATTCAACACACACACTTCATAGAAAAACAGGAAATGGCTTAATAGTTACTTAATACCTATCAGGTCTTGAACAGGTCAAACAAAAAGCTCCCTTACAGGTTCAGAAAATTGAAAACTAATGAAAAATCCAAACACATAGTGCTAATTTAAAAGTCACTTCTGTACCATTATGGCCCAGATGTAAATAGTTTTTCTCATCTGGTAAGAAAGTCAGGAAGAAGTCTGAGAAACACAGAAATGGTCTTAAAATTAATATAAATTGCTTCACAGTTCATCAGCTCTTGCTGTTTACAAGCAGGATATCACATAATGCAAAAGGGACATACCGGAGAATGGATGTGGCTCTGTATTTAATGACTGCTCAGATCCATAGTAACCAGGTGCTGCTTGGGCTAGCTGAAAAACAGTTTCTCCAGACTACCACTTACATTGCTTGACACAGGATCAACGTGTCACAAACTAGTCCTACAAACACCAACACCGCTGTCAGCCAGAATCAGACAGGTGCATTTGAGAGCTTATGCATTCGCAGCTAGGCAGCTTCACCCCATTGCTGTTTTCTAACACGAAGGTGGACAATGGACAGTGTTTAGTGATTACCACTGCTGCTTAAACTGCACCTGAAGAACAGCTGTTTATCTCCTTCAAGAAAAAAGGGCAGCACAGAGAGAAGCACACAACAGCCCAGACCCAACACAAAATATTTGTACAGTATGTAGTTCAGTTCAGTTCAGTTCAGGGGCAAACAAAGCCCCTTCATGGCCCAAAAAATTACCTTTCAAACTCTCTGGCTTTGCAAGATTGAAAGCAACACTTATAAACTTTAATCTTATATATAATGACCTAAAACCCAAATGTTCAAAGTTGGTTCCACAATATTGAAGTAATTTTCAACTAGAACTGAAAAGCATCATAAGGGGGAAAGGATGAGGAGGGGACAAAATAAAAAGAGGAACATGTCTTCTACTGGAATTAATGACACATTTTTGTTATGATTCTACATCCAGTTACAATTCTACCGTTCTTTTGCACCATAGGATAAAAAATACGGCAATGTGCAAAGAGTAACACCACCTAGTTTCAGTGCTAGTTATCTTGACCTGTACTCTTCTACTTGCCTAATTACAAATGTATGAAGGGATCATTAATCTAATTTAACCCAACTTTAACCCTGGTTCTTGGCTACTTCTTGCCATTTTCACCTGTAAAGGAGCACCAGGTATCTGTGGGGAGGCTGCAGGGCAGTCTCTGTGAGGGGAGGTCAGGACTATCCTGCACCAGTCAGGGCGGGTCCCACCACAGGGCCCAGCCCAGACCCTTGCCTTGGCAGTGGCACCTGAGTGGAAGCCTGCTTTAAGAAAATGGTGAACTACCAGTAAGAGAGATGAGTGAGGAAAAAAGTGAGAGAAATGGCAGTGGGCCAGGCTTCCAAATCGAGAGACATCCATTAAGGTAACTAAAATAAACCCAAGTAAACCAAACCTCAAACACTTAACTACTTCCTCTCTGGAACCCCACAAATTCTACTTAGCTGCGATCTATTTATGGAAAGCTATATGCCTCTAGCATCCCACTCACAAGACTAGAATAACTTCAGAAACAAAATTAAGAATGATCGTGTCTTCCTGAAACAGAAATCACTCACAGAAACGTGAAGTATTTGGAATTGCATTTCAACCCTACAGAATGACTTTTCTGAATTAAAAAAAATATGCCTTTTAAAATCTTTGCAACATCCTCCCTCAGCCTTTACCCACAATTTAAATTCCAAAACTGAAATATATTCATAAACGATCCAGATTTTAATTCACATAAATTATTGACTTTTTTTTTTTAAACTTTCAGAAATACTAAGAAAATGCATGATAAAATCCAGCTGAGAGTGTCTTGCAAAAAAAGTCACCAAAATACCTAGACATTCACATAACTAATTATCTTGCAGACTTTCTCTGTATAAAAATATTAGTTTAGAAATATATCTATTAAAAAATATTCTCAAAATATCTAATTCCTATTTTATCTGAATCGATTGGAAGCAGCTATTAAACTCACACATTTTTTCATATTTTAATACTTATTTTTACACTGGATCATGCTTTGTTCTCACACACCTGTCCATTTACCTAATAATGCCCGAAAGATTTTTAAATAAAAAGTATTAGAAACTGAGTATGTACAACTGTTCCATTAGAAACTGACTACTTGAAAAAAAAAGTCATTTGTCTTTTTTAGAGCAGCTAAAAAATAAATTTATCTCAAAAACAATTTTTAAAAATTACTTCATTAACAAGCTTTGCATGATACTGCAGCCATATCTGCACACACAGACTGACTTTTGTAAATATTATGAATTGTGCAATGACACAGTATCTTCCTAAAGTCAGAAGTTCTGTAAAAGTCTATTAAAGAACCTGTCTTTTGCACATAGGCATGGGAGCTGGAAAAAACTGAATCAAAAAACCCAACACACTTTCTATTTCATATCACGCCTACTGACATTATTTTATGAAAACTTCGTTTTCTAGAGTTTGAAATAATCAAAATTGCTCCTTAAAAATATAAAATAATCAAAGTCTTTCCTTAAAACAACATTTTTCTTATAAAATATCAATACCAACATGATTACTGCATCTCATTGTTACAGCTGCATGAGATCAACAATGAAGATTGGACAAGCCGCAGGGTTTCTTCAGTGCTTACTTCAGGAGCAGTCAAAATGTGGATGAATACCTCGGGTAGCTCTTTGGTAACAGCAAAACATGATCATGAGTATTTTGCTTTTGTTCTTAAGAACATAAATGTTCAACTTAAAGGATTATTTTCAATACAAGCTCTACTGTTTACCTACAAAGAGTTAAGAAGTTCACAATAGTTAAAAACATTTACTACATTTGAATACATCAACAGATAATACACACTATCTTCTAAAGAAATGCTGAGACTTCTAAACTATTTCAGGGTTTTTTTGGATTCTGTTACTGTGTCACTACTCACATTTCCACTTGAAATGGGCTTGTAGCCAGTAAAGAAAAACAAAGTAGCACTTCAGGGCATGCTCCAGTGGGCATGATGGATTTTTCAGGATTGTGTGTGGTGTTCGTGGTTTTGTGGGATGTGCAGTTGTGGCTTTATGCTGTTTTGGTTTTTTGTTTGTTCATATTTTATTTATTTTCCCCTGGGTGGACAGTTGGACTCAGAGATCTCAGAGGTCTTTTCCAACCACAATGATTCTGTGACTCTGTGACTGTGAAATACCTTTACTTGAGGTGGTAAGCATGAATGTGTTTGTAGATTAGATCCCTGACACAGAATTAAGCAGGCAGCAACACTGCACAACACTGCATATAAACTTCTGCTTAGAAGGTGAGTATTGTGCAGCCAAAAATGATTTAGCAGCTCTGAAGTACAATTTAGTTTTTCTGTATGCATATAGTTGCCCCACGAATACAGGGTACACAGGCCATGACCCAGCCTCTCCCAGTGTTACCTCTAAGCATCACTCCCTGGAAAACCCAACAGGTTAATTTTAATTAGTTCTAAGGACCCTTTGTTCCCCTGAAACTATCAACATAAAGGGTTATAAGAGATACCCAGATTAAATTACTAGTTTATGGATTTCAATACTAAACATTGTATCTCACATCAATTCTTCAAAGTGCATCAGATACTATAGTTAAGGAAGTCTTGAGACTCCTAAAAAGCACGTATCCACTGTTGCCCACATTTTCCAACTAAAAAACAGAGAAAGCATGTACCAGGAATTTGATTAGAACCAAACATGAGGACTGATACTGCCATAGAACACTGCAGAAAATAAAATACAAGGCTCTATCAGTTCTGTTCTCTTTTAGATAAATCTGATATGGTAAGCCTACACTATTAAAATTCACTCTTACAAGAGAGTCTATTAAGAAGGTCCTGCAGATACTTTCCCATATCCTGCACATCTACTGGTGCGACTAAACAGAAGTATTCCTTTTCCAGGTTCCAGAATACTTCTATGGAAGCAGCTGGAAAATATGATCAGAAAAAATTTACTAATCTGTCAATAAAATCTGTGTAATTTTCTTATCTAGATCTGCTAAGTGATTTTTATCATTCTGAATAAATTAGCAAGGTTCAACAGAGCTGGAATTGAAGAACTGACTTCCTTCCCTACTGGCTTAAGCACATTACTTTAACCAAGTAAATATCTGGCAACTGTACCTTCTACAATCATCCCTCCCTCAAATGAACAAGAAAAAAAAATACTTTGGACTAGGGCTTTAAGTTTGAAAACCTTAGGGTTTTCAAAGTACAACAGCATCAAATGCAAAGTGTTGATAAGGCAAACTGACAGATGCACTACACAAAAGCTGAATTACACTCTCCTAAAGCTTGAGAGAAGTATATGACAGAAAGCTTCTAACTAAGGCAAACAGGATCCCTCTCTGGAAGACTTTAAATACAGTTACATACTCTCGGTGCAGCTACAGGAATTTTAAACATACAGTCTAAAATGCATACCCCAAAATCTTATTTTAGGCACTATACATCCACTCCTTAGCTATCTACAAAACAAAGTAACACTGAGACTAAGCCAAACAAAACTTGTCACCACTTCTTTTATATAGATTTTCCTTTTCCTCATCTATCAGGAGCTTCATCACACCTTGTTACAATTCAGAAAAATTCTACCCATCTTGTCCAAAACAGAAGTTGTTCTCAAAAATAATGAGCTATGGTTCAGAGAAACTAATTGTCCTGATAAACAAAAGCTGCAACAATAAAGTAGGCAGAATAAATATATTATTATTTCCATGCATGCCTTATAACGTACAATTTAAAAACCAAATGCTCTGTTAAAAACAAAACCACAAAAATAAAATTGTGACTGGACAAAGATGGGTCAAAGGAAAACAAGAAGGGGCTAAGACACAGGATAGTGACAAACTGAAGGGCAGGGACAGAAAAACAAAGTCACTCTAAGACTTTTTCAATGCTCAGATAGGATATATTCAGGCGATTCCTGAAAACGGTACTTACTTATTCTATTTAATTCTCACAAAATCTGTTATATGCGTTCTTTATGGCAAGATCTTAAAAACATCACCTTTGAAATGAACTTTTCAAGAGCAGTTGGGATATAATAAATGAAAGAAAAAGTAGTCATCCAATACTAACCAGTAATTTTACAATTCCATATACAATCTTCTAAGAGCACATAGCATTAGATAGACCTTTATACAGTTTGAAGCAGAGCTCCAACTTATTTCAATGACAGCTGAGACTTCTCAGTATCTCTTCTCATCAAGCTACAGACAGTTAACTAACTGATCCATATGGTGATGAATGCACAATTAGTGGCTACATAAAAAACAAGCAGTTAATACACAGCAACACATAAAAAAAAAACCACACAAAAAAAAAACCCTCCCCCCCAAAAAAACAAAACAAAACAAAAAACCAGCAACCCACACAAGTCTGTAGTAGTCAGCAAGACAATAAACATAATTCACTTTCAAGTTGATCCTAAACCAATTTCTACCAGTCCTCTGAAGTGGACACTCCCAGGCTGACACCTGGCAGAACCCTGGGAAGGTGCATCGAACATCCCTCCTTCTTTTCCCTGCAGCATGCTTAAAACAAGATGTGTTCATGGACTCTGCAGAGAATGGCTCCCTGCAGCTCATCCTTCCTGGCTTCTGATGCTTCATAAGCTATGCTCAAGTGGCCACAAATAAAGAAAAGTATAGAAAGCAACATCATTAACCTGCAAAGTGATTACCAGAAAGACTGTAATCTGGAATGCATCTTACCTTCCCATTTAAGAGTGAAGTACAACATGGAATATTTCGGCTACAGCTGTAAGTGATACTCACATTTCATTTCCTTCAGACTAGGAGTTCTCTGACCTTTAATGCAAAACCAGAATTAGCTCAAGCTTTTATGCAGCCAAATTACTTCATAGATTCACAAATGTAAGTGTAAATTACATGTAAATTTCTTCCTAACACCAACATTGCCATTCCTTGCTCTCTCTTTACACCATCAGGATCTGGTATTGTACTTCTGGGAAAGAGGTAAATAAAAACCTCCTGACTACTCAACAGGCTGCAATTACACAATATATCTTCAACTTCTTCAGCTAGCCTTGCTGCTATCTCACCCTACAACCAGTTCACTGCCCTCAGGTGTGCAGGTGTCAAACTATGGAGCTGAGCTGTAAATCTTTATCACTGAAACAACAACCAAGAGGCTGGGCAAAAATGTTCAATATCCATTGAGTGTTGCAGGATCCTACTTCCACAAGTACTTTTAAAACAGGAGCTAATACCAAGCAAAAAAGCAGTAGCATATTGATTTATTAGGCCTTGCATTTCCAAATGACAGGTAGGACGGCTCCTGGTCTTACTAGAGGAATGTTTGAGATTACATTTGCCAGGCAGTGGGCATGCTTTCACATATAACACAAACTCCTCAAATTCAGGAGAAAGGGCATCCCAGCCCAACCTGCTCAAAAGCATTCCTTGTATGCTGTGCAAGTTGTACTCCATGCATGAAACACTTCACTCCTACACTTGGAACAATTCCAGGAACTAGGTAAGCAAGATTTGGTCCTACATGTTCTGTCACTAACTTGAAAGCATTCAAAAGCAGGCAGGGTAAGTACACCAGGGGAACAGAGGCACATTTAGGTCACATCAAAATGCAAAGGTGTAAGAATAACTCATAACTCTCAGCAAACATTAGAAGATGGTTCTGAGCCACCACCTAGGTGTTCTGTGCTTGTGCAGAACCTAAGCAGAGGACAGTGACATGAACACAATCAGAAGGCCAGTGCTTTGCTTTAGCACTGAAATGGTGATGGATCAAATTTTCTTTTCATGGTAAGGTTTCCTTTCTGAGCTATCAGGCATGAAAGAAACAGGAAAGAAAAATTAGCACATTAAGTTTCCTTGCATTTGCTTTTTTCTTTACATTGTGAATAATAAAAAAATAAATTATTAATGGATTACTTCAAGTATTAAAGCTTTGAATCCTAACTACTCTTCTCAGCTAATAAGCCCAAAAATTATACACAGTATGCAACTAATAAAATCACAAGAGAAAAACATGCCTCTTTTTCCAGAGTAACCATATGCAGTACCATTTCTGAGGAAATAAACTGACCCACAGGAAAAATTTTATCCTACTTGGTGCAGAAAACTACCTTAAAACAAGTTATTTTGACTGTGCTAACAAAGCCTAGAAGATTCACAAGCACAAATCAGCTACTGTTAAAGGCACAAGAACCAAGAGGGAAGAAGTATTCAAACAGATGAGTAAAGGAATTACCTTCCATTTAATCCACAGCTCATCTACTACAATACTGAGCTCACAAAATGGAAGGAAATTACTATACTAATATTACATTAAAGAAAGCTTCTGCTGTTTAGAAGAGGGACAGGACCCCAGAACTTTGAGGATAACACTCAGTTCTTCTGCACAAGCTAGAATTTAGCTCAAGAAATCAGCCGATAACTGGCTATAAAGCCAGTGTATAAACACTTCCTTAACATAGCTCAGAGACTCAGATATATTCATCAGCAGATAACACAAAGAATAAAAACATTCAGCAGAAGATAAGTGCATTATTTAGAAGCAGGAAAACCACAAATTAGCTATTGCAGCTCTCCAAAACTAATACTGATGTAGGATCTGCTTTTGCACTAGCTTGAACTTCATTCAGATGTTACCGTTCCATACCAAAATAAAATGTTTGAAATCCACTAGTGTTCTGGCTGCCTTTGATTTTCGACAGGTCTGAATGACTATCCATTACTTCAGATGCCATGTGCTCAGGTAGAGATATAGTATTTTGTTGGGTTTTTTTCCAAGAAATATTACTTCAAACAATCAAAACATTCATTTAAAGTTACTCTTTTATCTACTCATCTTATAGAAGCCAAGTCAGTGAAACATAGGATGGTTTAGGCTGGAACGGACCTTGAAGATCATCTAGTTCCAACACCCCTGCATAAGCAGGGACACCTCCCACTAGACCAGGTTGCTCAGAGCCCCACTTGAACACTTTCAGGGAGGGGGCATCCACAACTTTTCTGGGCAGCCTGTTCCAGTGTCTCACCAAATTAATAGTAAAGCATTTCCTCTGAATATCTCATCTAAATCTACTCTCTCTCAGCTTGAAACCATTCCCTCTGCTCATATGACTCCATGCCCTCATAAAACATCCCTCCCCAGCTTTTCTGTAGCCCCTTCAGGTACTGGAAGGCTTCTATAAGGTCTCCCTTATATAAGGCCTTCCCTTCTCCAGGCTGAACAACTCCAGCACTCCCAGTCTGTCTTCATAGAACATATGCTCCAGCCCTCTGATCATCTTCGTGGCTCTCCTCTGGACTTGCCCCAGGAGCTCCACATCCTTCTAAAGTCCAGACTAAAAACCCCAAATTCCACTCTCCACAGACTAGCAAGAAAACAAATTCATTTTAGTGAAGCCTATCACCTCAGAGCACAAATTAATTCACAACTTTTCAAAGTTGACTGCGAAAGAAAGAATAGCAGGTATGTTTCTGAAGTCCTACTGTATTGAATAAAAAATGAGAACTCTGAATCACTGTCTATTTACAAGTATTTTGCAACAGTAAAGGAACAGGAACTCCTTCCCCATGTCCAGAAAGTAGGGGTGGCTATGGCAGTACACCATAGAAGGCAAATTCCAACCCTTGCCATACTTCTGCTGAACTCAGAGAAAGTCCATACCCATTTTACAATTCCTCTGTTCCAGGTATATCATAAATAACTACCTTCAGAAACTTCAAGAACTTTTGCCATTTGAATCTGGCTGAGTGAAAAGACAAATTACAATGATCTGCACAAAATGCTTCTGCAGAAACAAAACACAAAATAAATGCAAATTATAATGGAACAGTGAAATAATTTAAAATATCCTTATTAAACAAATCATCCTCTAAAATAAATTATTATTTCTAATGCAAGCATTATGTATAACATATATTACACTGTGCCTGGGAGATGACTGCTATCTGCAAAGTAGTATCTAATGAACAGTTCTTGAATTTTTCTTCTGCAGTTCTATTTAAAAAGGAAAAACAGCATTTCTCTTCTGGCATTATGTTGTGACTAAGTCGCTGAAAAAAAACAGACTGACTGATAAAGCAAATTCAGGGCACCCTACAGAACATGTTCTTAATCACAAAACATCAAAACTATTTTAAAATGTTGAGCATCCATTCTTAATGGAAACTGAGTTTTACTTAGCACATTGCTTTAAATTAAATTCCTCCCCAGGCAGTTCAAAGTGCAGTTCGAAAAGGCAGGAAGCAGATACTCAGGAAGAACAGGCAGAGAAAAAGGAGGCGTGGAGGGGCAGGGAGGGGGCATTTCCTGATCCACAAAAGTAACCGTACTGTGAAATCGCATAACTGTTTTTTACTGCTGACCTGTCTCATCCTTCAGTTACAACTAACTCTTTTGAGCAATACCTATGCGCACAAAGCTTTTCAGGAGATAATTTCCAATGCTATCTGGAGAATATAACCACGAGTTTCTGGTTCTCTCTTGTTATATTTGACTTCCTGAGAGCATACAAATTTTTATGAGAAAAGTTTCCAGTGTGGCGATGTTATGTACAAATTTGTTCTCTCTGAACTGAAATTTGCAACTCAACAGTTACTTGCTCCAACACCACCACCGAAGTCCACTCAAGCTAAGCAAGTTCCACACACAGTAGCAGTCACTGTAGATGCATCTCCTAAAGATTAAGTATGAGATGAGATTTAAAAATACACGTGACACTTTATATGAGATATTTAGACACTGGGAAAACTTTTCTCAAACACCAGTGGCGTGCATGTACTTAGTGGAGCTGCAGGAGTGATTTTGAAACAGGGAGGTACAAACTGCTGTATGAGGTAGAAGTTGTTTAATTTTCATGGAGGTCCAAGTTCACGTACATAAACAGCTGCTCAAAACACAACCCTGGCAAGCATCCACATGAGCATTGCAGAAAAGAGTATTTCCCTTATGAGAAGTAAAAGAATTGCTACAGCTCTGAATTGTACAACACTAAAGTTATAGGAGAGAGAGGAAAGAAGACATCACAGCAACAAGATCACAGAAATAAGATTCCAAACCACCTCAAGTAACAGACACCAAGAAAAAGCATACCCAAACAGCAGACTGACAATTTAAGCAAATAGATAAAGGACTTAAACACACAGAAGCTACAAACCACTGATACCTTCAGGAATTTCTACAGCAAATATGACCAAAACCTTGGAAAAAAAAAAAAATTGAAGAAACATTCACATGTTAGAAACTGCTTTTCCACTGAATTTTTTTATGGCCTTCAACAAGTCACAGCTCTGCCTCCATTTCTTCACAGAGATATTTAAGATTATAATATCCACCCACTTTTACCAAACAAATGTCTAAGTCACTATAAACAAGGACGCAGTATCATTGAAAATTACTTTCTCACCAGGAATCCTACAATTGCAAGAAAATAAAATAACATTTACAACCTTCCCAACCTGGAAAAAACCCACAGACACCACAGGTATCAGTGAATTAATGTCATGCTTATCTCCATTAAATGAGAGCAGAATGTGGATTGCAAAAGCTTTCTTCTTCCTATGAGACTGCCATCACAGTTTTGACTAGCAGCTGTCAAGTCAGAGCCTACTACCAAAAGTCTGTGTAGGTTTCTTGTAAAAAAACCCAACAAACACAAAAAAAACCCAAGTGTTATCCTAGACATGTAATTTATATCTGTGTATGTATATAGTCTTCCAAATACAGCATCTGAATTACTATTTAATTATTTTACACATATTCATTCATCTTTAAAGACATACAGATGAATGCATCCCCAATTGGACATCTAAACTTGTGAAGTCTTGACACACCACCTATGCCTGGGAAATGTGCCTTTCACTGGAAAAGCCTGCTTTTCTCTCAAAGAGAAAAAAATAGAAGAGAAAAATAGAACCTAAGTCCTCAAATGCCAGGCATAGAAGAATATGGTACAAGATGGACACTAAGGCAGAAAGAAAGGAGAGAATCTTGGTTTATTTGTCAAGTCCTAGACTGAAATTGAAGGCTCAAAATCTCTGCAAATAATACACTTATAGACTTCAAATACTGGTCATCTTCCAATACTCTAAGCAGAAAGGACATCAACTATGATACAATGCAGAAGAGCTACATTGTTTTTATAAACACGCACACAAAGGACTCCAAGCCCTGTTTATGCTTAACTCAAACGTGCAGTTTGACATGCTTGACCTGGCTTCTCTTGAAACTACTTAAAATTCTGACACAAGCTTTTGGAAGGATGGTGGTAGAGGTGTTACTGAAAACAGCGATCAGTGTATCAAGAAGAAATCCTCATAGCTTTGCCAAATTTACTTCATTTACCACCTTCCATCTCCTACAAATTTCCTCCACTACTTCCCATAGGAAATGGTTCTGTATCCCTGACACTGGAACAGTGTGAAGAAGGACCTTCACACCCTGTCACTATAGGAATGTATAATTTCGCGGGGGGGGGGGATACAGAAAGAACTAGAGAAGATAAATTGAAAATCTAGAGTAAAAGCAGAAACAAATAATAGTCTAACATTAGCAAAAGTATCACAAAAATCTATCAGTCACCAAGTTTTCCTTATTGCTTTAGAATCAGGAGGATAACATCAAATCTACTTTCTTTTACTAAAGAAGATACTTGCCCTGAACAAGTGAATTAATCTGATCTAACCAGATCCAATATTGACTTACTAGAGAAAGTAGACTCCTTAAACTGGAAAAGAAGAAAAAGAAAAAAAACATATAAAAGGAAATTCCCCAAAGCTGGAATCCCTTTCTGAAGTGAAAGGCATGAGGTAAGAAACCGTGGCTCCTTTAGAGAAAAAATAACTCCTAAGTTTAAAAAATGTTTTAATTTTGCTGAATATGTGCACTCATCACTAAGAATGGCCAACTAACATTTTACTTCTTATTTAAAATGGACGGGAGGGAAAATAATTCTTAAAAAAATCACTAGATCACATAGAAAAAAATTAGATACATTTAATAATCATGTGACAGTCTAATGTCATTATAAGATTTTAATGCCACAAATCCAGCATGTTTTAGAACTAAATGTATTGAGGCTTTAGAAACATTCAAAGCACAGCACAATACCACACAGATTTGGGGGTGCTTAAGAAGCTTTTGTAATTATAACTGTGATAATACATATGCTTAAATACATTTACTGACAACACAAATTTAATGACCAAAAAACCTTGATACTAGATTGTTCCCTTATGAATAAAACTTACTGGTGAACTTAAAGCAAATATTGAAGTACTAATGTCAATAATTTATTGGACAAGATTCTCATCTGTTGGTAGTGTCAAGGATCACAAGGTGAATGCAATATTGCCAGTAAACCGTAATGATTCCATGAAATAATTTTAGTTTTGCAGAAAAGGAGTACAAAAATTCACTAAGTGTAGCCAGACAGCAAATCAGCAACTCCTTGCTCCTGCTACACCCTTTTTTCCTCCCCAGAGAGTTAAAGCACTAGGCTACTATGGATAAGATCAGAAGACACTTCTGGTAAATCACCCAGAAAGATAGTTCTCAGGTGTTACCAGGAGCTCAGGCAGCATATACTCAAGGGCATATTTGTACAGATATTCACTGAAGTAGCTAAGAAACTATGTCACTAGAAGCAACTAGTTACCATATTGTTATCTCTCAAGTCAAAGTATTACTAGAGGATCAAGTTAATCAAGAAAGCCCAAGTTAACAAAATAATACCAACTGTGGTAATACGTATCCTGTACCGTTTTCTCTTTTTACAAGAGTGTATAGTGAGAGGACAAGGGGCAATGGTTTGAAGCTTAAAGACGAGAGATTCAGGTTGGACGTTAGGAAAAAAGTATTTTCTGTGAGGCTGGCGAGATGCTGGAACAGGATGCCCAGGGAGGTTGTGGATGTCCTCTCCCTGGAGGTCTTCAAGGCCAGATTGGACGGGGCCTTGAGCAACCTGGTATAGTGGGAGGTGTCCCTGCCCATGCAGAGGGTTGGAACCAGATGATCTGTAAGGCTTCTTCCAACCCTGGCCATTCTATGATTCTATGAATAGTAACTTAACTCTTAAATAGAGTTTGCTTTTTGAGTCTGGATTATAATTAATTGAGAAATTAAGTCACTCCTTATTTTCAGAAAAACAGGTAACACACAAATATAAAGAAAACGAAAGAGCCAGCCTACCAGGTACAGAAAAAGAAACATCTTTTGCTAGGCAAAGGTGGTTGCTGGCTATGAAGGTAAAAATAGTGAATATTGGAGATGGAGGGACACAAGAAAATAAAGCATTTTAGGACAGAAACAACACAGCTAAATTATTATGTTCTCTGTAAATTTCTATTTGCATAGGAAACAGCTTCTATGATTTCCTTTCAACGTATGAGATCACAGCAAAACCAAGTCTCTTTTGTGTCAGTCCCTACCAAAATTATAAGAGGATCCTTTTAAATTACCACCAAATAGAATGCCAAGTGTTTCCTAAAAGTTGGGGAAATAGAACAAAACCAATATTTCAAATATGTTAATGTAAGAATGCTTGTCTTTCAGTTACAAAACATACAAGGAAAACTGTCTAAAGACATTAAGTGATACTATGCCAAATATCACCAAACACAAACATACCAACACTTCATTTTTCCAAGGAATAGCCATCATCAAGCAGTTATTTTGAAGACTCATTATGAGAAATTTCCTCATTGCAGGGAAAGAAGTTTTGGTTGCTGTTATAGAAGCAAAAAAGGCTTACTGAATTTCTACATCAAATATCCATCAGAATAAGCTGGTAATGTCAATTTTTTATTTTTTTTTTCTGAAACGTTAGCTGCCTTTTATGTTACAGAAAATATGAGGCAGCCTTTAAACTTGGAGAACAGAAGCTACAGTCACTGAGGCCACTGAAGCCTGGGGTGTCACAGTCATAGCCCCCTCCTTTTGTACAAACACCAGTAGAATCTCTTCACACAACCAGATCAACAGATTTCAACACATTTTTGCAGAGTTAGTTTTTGACTGGATTATGTCCTTCTGCCCACGTAAGCACCAACAAAACAGAGCTCAGTGGATTTAACCAACCTTAAACCACCACCAAGTCAGGCCTCAACCAAGATAAAACCAGCAAGTTACAATTAAAATACCAACTTCTATTTCCTTCTCCTCTTGTTACTATGTATCCTGCAAAACATTCAAACAATACAATTCTTTATTTACAAAAGGCAATGTGGTAAAAGTGAAAGAACTTTAACAAGCCAGAGCAGCAAATATCTTGGGACTACGGTGTTCCCACAGCACAAGTGACAGTTCACAAACTACTCTGTATTCCTGTAACAAAAGTCATTGTGACCCTTCCCATCAATTCTATATTTTAGTTTTAGTTTTTTCTGTATTTTATCATTTAGTTAAAATGATAAAGCCATACCCTCACTTAAGTTAGACCACAGGGGTAAAACAGATCACAACTTCTAACTCACCGTCAGAGCAAAAAGCCCAAGGTTGCAGCTCTACAAGAGCTTATTAAAAAGTAGAAATTATTCATGTTAGTAAATCAACTGATATGTACTGGATCTAATAAGAAATACACAAGGCGTTACAAAAAAAAGCTGAGTGGATGCACCCGTAGGTAAAGCCTCTGTATATTTCTCACACAGGTGACAACATAATCTCTATGTTATGAACATGACTAACAAAATAATGAAAACTTGGGGATGACTGACACAAACCAAGAAAAAAAAAACAAACAAATACAGATCCAGAAATTAAGAATTTGGCCACAGAAAGATCAGGTCGACACAAGGATATCAACAAAGACAGAGACCCTAACTGGATGAAAAGCAACAGAATGGAAGCAGAGAAGAAGAGCAGGAGGCCTCCCCTTAGAGAAGGTAAGGGCATTAAAGTTTTGCTTTGGAATAACATTTGAAAAACACACAGAAAGGAAAGGAGGAAGAATTCAGAAATTGAGACCTTCACTGCAGGTAAGGACAACTCACAAACAGGACAGTCACACAAACTTAAAATAGGTTTTTAATAAAATAGGATTTTGTTTTAAAAGCCTAAAATAGGATTTTAAGATGAAACAAAGGAAACAGCAAGAGGAATACTTAAAAAAAAATAAAACCATAAACCCTAAACAAACAACAAAACAAAATAAGCCAAACAAAACAAAACAAAAACCTAAACCAAACAAAAAAACTCATCACTTTACACAGAGAAACTATTAATCTACTCTCCACTCAGAGAGCAATGTACTCCTGCATGCTCCTAAGCTAAGACAGAGTTGTCCAAGCCCAGACTTCCAGGACTGAAAGGAAATGGAATAAAACAGTGATAAAGTGTTGCTGGCCTAATCCATTTTGAAGGAAATGTGTTTATCGTTATTAACTTCTACAAATGGTTTTCCCCTCCCCTTTGGAAAGCTGCTCTAAACTCACCCAGTCTTCCTAGAAAAAGTATTATCATACATTTCTACTAAATCATGGAACAAAATATATTTAAAAGGTTGGGGTTTCCCCTCAAAATGGCCTACAAAATACTGCAGTTCATAAGATCCACAAGCTCCAGATCAAAACATTTTCAAAAAGGCACACTGAGAAGCTGTCCTCTAAGAATAAAAGAAACCTACAATATTGTGTAATAAAACCAATTTAAATCAAACTGGAAGTCTGGATACAGATAAAGAAGAATTATAAAACATGAAGTCTCAGGAGTCTGGATACACTTCATGTGGATTTTATCCACAGTGACCACTAGTAAACCTAATTAGGCTGTATTACTAGAAATAAAGCAAAGTGACCCATCTGAATAGAAGATTTTTGCAGTAATTATTAAGCCTAATGTCATGTTTAAACTATTTGAAATAAAAATCTTGTCATTAACAAAATAATATGACTGACCTAAATCACCTGCATTTTTTAAAGATTTCGGTCCACACTTGTAGCATTTCCAAGCTTATAAGCTTAATGAGGATTTTAGAAAAATGTTGAGGTAAGTTAGACAGAGTAGAACAAAATATTGTAGTTGTTCAGCCAGAAAAAGAAAATCAAATTAAACAAGTATAAATGCTTATGAAATGAATGCCTACTTTGCCAAAAGATAAAACTTAAGAATTTAGGAGTTGGGAGTTGGCCTTCCTTTTTAATTATCTCTCAGCTATCCACCGTACCTTTTAAATGAGGTTTTACAGCTTGGCAACAGAATCTAATTGCTTCTGGAAGTTTTCTGACCGAACGGAGGTGGCCATTTTTTGCAGTATAAAAGTAATCAGGGATGCTACAAAGGGGTCTGTATTTTGCTAAGGCACAATCAGGATAATTTATTGTGTCCACTTTCAGAAAATAATATGGGTAAAATAAATTCTGGGACAGTAGCCTGCATCTGGAAATTCTGTATTTGCAATTTATTCACAACAGAATTTCAAAAATAATACTGGTACTTGAATAACCAGGTATGACTCAGAAGTGAAATTACTTTTATTTGCTGCTGCTATTCAGAATTCAAGAACTGATCTATAAGCATAGGACAGTTTTTCTCGATCTTTGTAAAATTGATAAATAAATAAACCCCAAAATATAAAATACATTGGGTCAAATAAGCCAGTTGTTCATATAGCACAATATCTTTCTTTCAGTCAATTGTGAATTAATAATAAACTACAGGTTATAAAAGATTATGTTAGTAAAATTCAGGAGAGAAGGTCCAAAATATAAGGAAGACCTTTAATCAGGCATGCATACACACAGTGTCACAGGCTACACAGTAGTTAAGAATTCAAATACACTTTCAGTAGTACATCTTACAGTTATGATGATCCCATAAATAAACTACTGGATTAACCCTTTAACATGAAATGTTTTAGCAACAGGGAATTTACTGTGTTGTCATGAGTTTTATAATACTCACTGAGCAGACTAATTCATATAATCGTATTTCTCCATTTGTCCCCATTACACAAAAGCATGCTTGGAATTTCTGTGCAGAATAAAGGCATTCCTAAAATTCCTGAAAATGAAGTATTAGTTAGCTTTCTATCTAAGCAAGCTGTACTCCTGTGCAATAAAAAAAAACATGACCGCAGAAGTCAGCTTATATACACAAGCCGCAAAGCTTGTCATGCAGTCTCCGAATATCTCCAAACTTCCCCAGTCCAAAAGAACAGAACCAATCAAAAAGTACATCCTTACAAAACTTAGTTTTAAGTAAAAATAAGGTTAAAAAATTTGGTGTACTGTAAACATGTTCAGAAACAACAATGTTACAATGGGTTAATGCCTCACTCTACCAGAAACTGACTTTAACACTAATGCAAAACAAGAAGCATTAACTGAATGGTCTCACAGCTCATTTGATCACATCATCACTGTTTATTAACTTACAGTAGTAAGTTTCTTCTATACAAAACAAGAATCAAAGCTGAAATAAATCTGGGAGAGGTGACAATTCAAAAGGTACAGAGGTTAAACACAGAACAACCAAACAGTAAGGTCCAAACAGGACAGGCAACCATTCTCCTATCTATTTTCTTACATACTACTACTACTACTTATGATGATGCTAGTCTAAAACTGCATCTCTGTAAAAGCTGTTTACAGCTGTTCTGAAACATGGAGATTTGAAGGTTGTTTCGATTTTATAGCATTGAAGAACATCTCTCTCATCCTAATCAATAAAAAACATTTGATAGCTGCAACTGTAATGGAACCAACAGTGAAGTGTTATAAACAATGACAGAAATGTGTGTCAAGACTGCCACAATGACTTCTACATAGATGTATACCCATACTTCCATATACCTCAGTGGCAGGCAATAAAACAACTCACACTTAAAAATAGGCATATGCTTAATCCTGTTAAGCAGCCTTGACAAAGCAAGACGCTCGTTCTTGCCCAAAAATAATTTAATAACTGTTTTTGTGTATGTCAGTCAGCCCAAGAGGTGTTCCCAGTTACACAACTGTAATAAGAAAAAAACAACTTTAATTCCTAAAGTGTTCTTTTTCATAAATATATCTAGTGGGTTAGACAGTACTAAAAGTAAGGAGTACAAAGAGGTTGAGTGCCAAGCGTTTAGCTGCTGTCTCTGCTAAGAATAGGACCTAAACAAACTATTTTTTTAATAGTCTGTTCTAAATACAAAATACTTGCAACTAATAACTGAAAATGCCTCTGATTTCTTTCATGACCTAAAAGCAGATTAATCATGTAGAAGAGGTGCAGGAGTCTAGAGGCAAGATTTTGTTTTCTTTCATTACTAATATTTAAAATATTAAATATTTCTTTCATTACTAATATTTAAAAACAAGCTAACTTGAAAATTGGCTTACCATTTTTTCTCAGGAAAAAATGAGAGACCACCAGAAAAAACACAAAACCTCTCCACAACTTTGCCTTGAAAAATGGGTTTATGATGAGAGACATTTTTAATGGCCAGAAGAGATGCTTCACATGTTAATGACAGAAGTTTGAGATCAGTTATGACAGTCAGTCTATGATATCAGCACTGCATGAAGACCACAACATTCCAGTTCTGCTAGAACTGAAATGAGAATTTAGTCCACCTTCCAAAACCTCTTTTGGTAGAAAAAAGCCAACAATGTAAAAACCACTAAAGAATGGTTTACATTTTTTATGCAAAGGACAGATTAAATCACATGACTGACCTCACAATGCTATGGGTAGTGCCTTCCATCTTCACTCTCCACACATTTTTAAGGTTATTCTAGCTTGCTGTCAATGCATTCAAAATAACACTGTTCTAGGTTTGTTTTTTTTAAATCAATCCAAATCAGTGCCATTGTAAAAGTTTCCCCAGAACAAAAACATTTCTAAAAGCTTCTTTCTGTTGCTGTATTTTTCTTTGAAGTACGGCTTATCAGCCTTCATTGCCTCCTCAGATTTCTTGAGTCATTGTGGCAACTCATACACATGTAGAAAAGAAAAAGCAAAATGCTTGAAATTTTCAATAGATTTTACTGGTAAATTCCAGTTGCTATAATTAGACAGGCCCTTTTCTAAATCACAAATACAGCTATCAATAGAGATGAAAATAAAAACTAGCACCAAATACATAAAGCCAGCCAAAGCTGAACGTTCCATTTCCTTCCCGAGATCTCAAAATGTGCCCTGATTTAACCATCAGAACTCAAATACACCAGCTGTTTCCATGGTTGTCTTTGCATATAAAACAACAAAATAAATCAGCTTATTCTCATGTCACAAAATTAATAATGTATAAAAACAGGCAAAGTTCTCACTTTAAGCAAAAAAAAAAAAAAAGGATTTTAGAGGTAATGCAGATTCTAAATGACAAAATAATTAACCTGACACTTCAAACCAGTCTAATGTCATTTCAAGCACCTCAAAAAGACAGAAAACCTGAAAAATTCTAAACTCAGCTTCACATTGCAGAGGTCTTACTTTCTCCACTTGCTCAGTTAAACTTTTAACATCATACCAAAAGATGAGCAACCAGTTCAGATGCTCAACAGTTTGACCCTAATTAATTTTTTAATAAATTATATACCTAGATAACAAGTTCATAAAATAGACCCAAAAGACCCAAGGACTAGAACATGAAGCTTCTTAGATCTCCTAAATATAGCAGCAGTCACATGGCTGTCACTAAGACAACATTAGCTTTTCCATGCCAGAATACCTCCTAAACCTTTCCTCCAAAAAATTTAAATTGTGCTATGAAACATAACATGTAACAACTCAGACCTATAACAGCTAAAATAAAAATACACATCCATGTACACCCCCCACAAAACACCCACAAAACCAAACAGCAGCACCTCAAAACTGTACCACTGAAAAGAAAAAAAATCACTCATTGCTGTGCTCAAGTCAGTGACCACCAAAGAGCTATCTATTAGCTTTTCTGAAAAATAACTAACTATATTAATAAATCTTATTTGCTTCTAGAAAGTGTAACTGTAAAAAAGTAGTTTAAACTTAATGATGAACAGTTCTCAGAAGTATATTTATATTTTGCAATTTACAAACGCACAAACATACCAGTTCATATCATTCAAAGGCCACTTCCAATAATTTCAGATTGCACTCCTCATAAGAATAAAGCAAATTTGTGAATGCTAGACATGAACCTACAAAACATCTTTCCATGACAGAAACCAGCTGACACCAACCAAAGATATGCCATGCATTGATAGTAAAAATAAATTAATACAAAATATCTTACATGGTATATTGAAAACTAAGAGTGCTTTACATACAGCAGCTTTCAAAACTCCCTGCTGTAAAACTGGTAGTATTTTCCCTACTGTTCAAATAGGGTAGCTGAAATTAACCAATGCTGATGGAGACAGGGGCAGAGACTATGATTTCTGGCTGCCAGCCTTCCAATTCTGCCACTACTCAGCCCATCTCCGAATTTAAAACCACATATAACTTCTTTTTAATCAACCACTGGCATTGTTTCCCCTTTTAGGGAAAGGAATATGCAAGGTCAGGATTATAACACAGAAGAGTGTACCATTAGTAACTTTGCTGCACCGGAGCTGTGGGAGGAACACCACCTCTTTAAGAACCTGGTTTTGCCAACCCCCTGATCCCACCAGAAGTGTCACAGACAGCTCATTTTCACTAGGAAGGCTAGCATTCAAAAGAGAGAACTCCTGTGAGTGGTTCACGTCATTCACATAGATGCTACTTCCAATGGCAGATACTAGATAGAATCCAGTGCTCTTGCATTTCACCTCATGAAACCTCTTGAAAATACTCTCAGGGTAAAAGTCCAGATAGCAGAGCTAGAAGCAGAAAGAGGACTCTGACAATCCAGCCTTGAAAATGGGAGGAACGGTCACGTCTGAAGTTCAAGAGTCCTACTAAGATACAATTAGAGCATAAACAGCAGAGAACTAGCAGGAAAAACAAGCCTGCAAGAAACCTTATCCCAGCCTTTCCAAAACTGTGTATTATTTCCATCAGCAGCCTGTAAAGTTTGATATAGAAATTTTGGGGTACTGTCAGGCCTTGTAATGTTGCATTTATCCATCAACCAACCACCACTGAACATATAAGCATCTAATACAATGGGTCCCAAACATACCATTACTCTGATCATATTGATATGGTTAACTTTTCTTAATTATTATTTACAGTATATCAATCAGCTGGCTAGATCTGCTGCAGAAAGATAAGTTCCTGCATGCAAAACACCCTTGAAACCACCACATTTCCCCAGTCTTTCACAGCTTCTGTAGGCCACAGTGGCAGTTTGAAAGGAAAGTAATTAAAAGTACTTCTGAAGAATCTATTTCTCCCTTAGCTGGAATGCATTAGTTATAGCCTGCTCCTCTAGATAAAAAGAAAGCAAAGACCAGTGCAATATAAACAGTTCAAGAAACCTAATTACTGACTCAGATGTCTTTTAGATGTCAGTATGACTACAGTGAGGAGCAGGAAAATAAAACACAGGTATCAACCCCAAGTTGTTAGAACAGTTATCAAAACAATGTCTTTCCTCAGTGACTTCATTACGAAGAGCTCAACCAGGTAAATTACATGAGTGCTATGTGTTTCAAAAACGTGGGGTTTTTTAAATAAAAAAGGACTGATGATGTATTTATTACAAAGCACGTGTGTTAAATGGTTCTGCATATTAATGCAGATAAGCAGTGTGACTTTGAAGTCTGAAGGTCAGATACAGTAACCATTCTCACCAGGGTTCTTGAGTCAGACTGTATCTTCTGTTTTGCAGATATGTTTAGGAGGAATAAAAGTAATTAAAAAGAAAAAAATAGAGACAATCAGTTCTGTGACAACTTAGTAAGTAAGAACTGGAACATTATCATTCACCTGTTTTCACTTTAAAATCTGCAAATACCCCATGTCCCCAAAAGGAAGAAAGAAAATTAAATCGGTGTTGAGGAGACACACAATTTCATTCTGCTTTTCAACTTTTGATTTTTCTGATGAGGAAAATCTATCTAATGATGTGAGCAATTGTTTTATGTTAAAGAAGACAATGTAATTTTCTCCATTTTTCACAGACATTTCAAAACTGTATAATTTAAGACAGCAGAAGGATTTTCTTGTTGATCAACATCATATTGTAAAGCAGCATTGATTTGACTGCAGATGCAATTCAGAGGATTGTGTACTGATGTTTTTTCCAGACATCAGATATTTTCTCCCTCTATATTCCCAGCAACTCTACGATACACAACTGCTGGGCCTGACAGTAAACAAATATGCCTCATGTACTAGAGTCCAATTCATGTTAAAAAACAAATAAACTTAAAAAAAAAAATGTATGTTTTACATGCATACCTTAAAGACAAATAACCATATTGGTTATTTTTATTTTATTACATTTTTATATTTAAATAAACTACCATGTTTAAATACAGTAAAACTGATAACACCTCCCAGTAAAAATACTGAGTTATAAAACTCCCCTCTTACACAGAGACATTATACAAAGCGAACAGAACATCGATCAATGTACACCAAATAAACACATTCAAACTTACCCCACTCTAGATACTCAAGGATGTTCTTCTCTCTTCTCAGAGGGGAATTACTACATTCATCATAAAGGCAGATGAGTATATCCAGCAAGGTTTCCACACTGAAGCACTGCCCATTAGTCTGAGTTGGCCCATCCAAAATAAACTGTTCCAGCTGCTTCAAACGCACTTCTCCAGACATGGTTGTTTCAGTTTGCATTGGGATTCCTTTTTTAATTATTATTATTACTTTGCCAAAAAAAAAACCCAACAAAAATAAAACAAAATTTTAAAAAAATCGTTTGAGGGTTTTGTTCTTTAAAGAGAAGTCAACAGTTATTTTTAAAAAGTGTCAAACTGTGGCGGTGCTTAATTTCTAGACCACTTCGGTGTTCCCAGCCTCAAACTAAACCTTTGCAAGTTTCAGACACACACATATAGTGTGTATCTGTGTATGCATAAGTCCTAAGAGAACAAAATGCTTATCATAAAAAATGCGTATTACGCTTTTTTATTATTCTTTTTAATTTTTATTATACTTAGTAAAGAAGGAAAAAAAATATATGGCAAGTCCTCACGCTTTAATAATAATAATTGGACTGAAATTCAACCGAGACAGACTGACACGGATTTAACTGTGCGTGCACAGGCAGACGCACTTATATATTTAAAAAGGTCTTCTCCTTCATTTAAAATGCAGATCATGCAACACGATCCCAAGAGGAGCCCCACCGCATCATTAAAGTGTAATAGCCCCCTTCGGCTCGCACCAGCCTTTCACCTCCCAAGAGGGATGGAAAGGGAAAACCAGATATATTTATGTATTTATATGCACGAAAGGGAGAAGAGAGAAGGGCAAGCAGGGCGCACACCGGGGAGGGACGGGGCTACGCAGCCCCACCGGGGCCTCCCCCGGCCGGCAGGGCCTACGAGGCCACCGCGCCCACCGTGGGGGTGGGGCGCGGGGCCC
>NW_009952796.1:6443071-6458693 GCF_000747805.2 Chaetura pelagica
CCATCTGCCGGCGCATCTCCCCGGCAGTAACGCCTTTCGTTAATGAACAGCCGCACCAAGGCCGGTGGGCCGAAAGGCAGGGTTAGCAGTACCCTGCCTGGTGTTTCCTTTCCAAGATTGTCTCTGCCGAGCCTTTTAGCAGGTGCGGACAGAGACCCCGGTTCGTCTCACACTTCGACGGCTGAAAACGTGACAGAAAATGCGCCGTTTCATGGCGGCTCCATCCGCCCCTTCTGGAGCGTCCTCCCCCGGAGCCCCCCGTGCCCCCAGCGCGCAGACGGGAGAAACAAGCTTGCTCGGTGCGGAACCAAGGCCGCCTCCGAGGTGGGGAATGGCAGCTGCCTGGCAGCACCTGTTGATGGTTCTCTGGAAAGGCGTAAGGAATGTGCCGTGGTGTGCTCAGGCTGCCGTGGAGGATTAAATGTCATCTAAGTCAACCCATAGCTACAATTTGTCCTTCCTTAGCATTAAGGTGAAGGGTCACCTGCCATAGGTGAAATTGAGCATTTTCCAAAAGGCCACTACGTCCTGTGTTTGCTGGAGCTCCAGGGAGGGAAACGGCTCAGGCATCTGCTTCTTTAGTCCAATAAGCCACAGAAGACCCTCAGCTGCATTTTGCCATAACAAGAATCTATATAATTTTTTTTTTTTTTTTTGATTGGCCTTTTTACATCAACAGACTTACATACCATGAAGATGAAACACACAGGATGATTAAATCAAAGTCACATATGTTATCTCAGAGTCACTCAACTATATATAAACTCACTAGTGCAAAGCTCAAGAGGATGGTGACTCCGGCCCCATGCAAAAAAAGGCAGAGCAGACAGGCTCTGTGAGGCTGGAAAGAGCCTGCTTTCTGCCCATCAGCCTGAGAAGGGGATCCACCAACCTTGGCAATGGCCTTTCAACAAGAAGAAACTGTCCTGCTAACTCTTGGCAAATGAAGAAATGTGCAGAGAATTTAATTCTGAAAGCTTTTTATGCAAAAACCCTCCAAGAAATATTGTTAGAAACTACTAAAAGTCTTAAGTAAGCCTGTGATGGGCAGGATATAGGATTAAACTGAGAAGATGGGAACAAGGGAAAGGTTCCCTTTCTGTGCTGGGATATGCCCTCAGTTTGACAAGAGCCCTGTGCAAGTATCTGGGGTGCTGCTGATCCTTGTGTACTAAAGTTTTCATTGAACAGGTCATGCAGTGCCTCCATGATAGGAGCCCTCTCTGAAGCTGTGGCACACAGGCAGTGGCACACAGTGAGAGTAAGGTATTTCCTGCTGGCTCTCCACTGAACCTGTGGAAATCAGGATTAAAACTGGGAGTGGGGGATGCCTCATTACAGCAATAAAAATTAAGTGCTATTGCCAGGGGAGGTGGATCAGATTAGATAGAACTTTCTGTAGAGGATGGAGGCACATCAGCCAAGTTCATCTTGAACTTGCATTAATCATTAATAACATTGTAGAGGGAAAAGGGAGAAAACAAAGAGTTAAAGGGATGTGAGCTCCTTGGACTTTGGCACCACTTAGTAGGGAAGTGAACTAAGAGCCACTGCCAGAAATATGATGGGTGTGGATATTTCACTTATTTACTTATGTTACTGTGTTTTCCTCAGCGAATAATAAAGTATTTTTTTGTTTTAATTGCAGACCAAGTGTTTGTAAACAAGGAAGGATACTTAGCAAAAAGGCACTCGCTTTCCCTGTATTTCTGGCTTTAAAGCCAAACCCCTGTTTCTCTGTCAGCAACACTTGACAGAAGCTGCACATCAAGCCAGTTCTTTTCAGCATACTTTCAGCTCAAGTGAGGCTACAAGAGGCACACAACACATTTTTTTTTGTTTTTCTGTTGAACAGAAAAAAAAATAAATAATAATTTGTTCTAATTTGACAGCCTGTCGAAAAATAGATAGGTGGTTCCCACAACTGGTGATTCACCCACTGGGCTGTAGTCAGCCATCCTGTTAAAGAAGCTGAGAGGAACAGGTAATGCCAACAATGACTAGCGGCATTTTGATTTGCTAGGATGAGTAATTCCTAAAATACTCCCATGGGAGGGAAAAAATATTTTCTTTGTTTTATAAGAAGGAGTGCAAGCAGGACTTTAATCCAGAACATTTAGAAAACCAACAAAAGTGTATCACTCAGAAATTCCTTCCCTTTTATATGTTCTGTTACTAAGACAGACCATGTCCTAAAAATACACCCAAGTTGTGCAAACATACCCCTGTATCTTTCAGAATGTGTTTGTTTCACCCCATTTTTATTTTATTTTTAATAATATCACAATAATATTGGATTCTTACTGCTTAGCTCTACAAATGTTTACAGTACCCAAAAAGTAATTGATGCTGATAATTTATCTTACAATAAATTAAGCAAGCTAAAAGCTACCTACCAAGAACACAGCTGAAACAATACAGTTTATGTGTTAACAATGTGTATGTTGAGTTTTGCAATATTTAATCACAGAATCATCAAGATCATTAAGTCCAACTGTAAGCACTACAACCCCTAACCATTAAACCATCTCCCAAAGCACCATGTCTACCCATTTTTTTAATACCTCCAGGAACAGTGCCTCTACCACCCCGCTGGGCAGCCTATTCCAATGCCTCATCCCTCTTTCTGTGAAGAAATTTTTCCTAATATCCAATCTGAGCCTCCCCTGTTGCAACTTGACCCCATTTCCTCTTGTCCTATCACTAGTCACTAGGGAGAAGAGGCCAACACCCACCTCACTATAACTTCCTCTGAGGTAATTGTAGAGAGCAATGAGGTCTCCCCTCACCTTCCTCTTCTCCAGGCTGAACAGCCCCAGCTCCCTCAGCCTCTTCTCATAGGGCTAGTTCTCAAGACTGCTAATCATCCTACTTGCCCTTCTCTGCACCCTCTCCAGCACCTCAATGTCCTTCCTATACCGTTGTGCCCAAAACTGCACACACTGCTCCAGGTGCAGCCTCACTAAGACTGAGTAGAGGGGCAGGATAATCCCCTTGTTCCTGCTGGTCACACTATTCCTGATACAGGCCAGGATGCTGTGGGACTTCCTGGCCAGCTGGGCACACTGCTGGCTCATGTTCAGCCCCCTGTCAGTCAGCACCCCCTGGTCCCTCTCAGCTGGGCAGCTCTCCAACTGCGCCTTCCCAAGCCTGTAGCGCTGCCAGGAGTTGATGTGGCCAAAGTGCAGGACCCAACATTTGGCCTTATTGAAACTCATGCCATTGGCCTTGGCCTAACGGTCAATCCTGTCTAGATCCCTCTGCAGATCCTCCCTGCAGATCCCTGCAGATCAACATTCACACCCAGCTTAGTGCCATCTGCAAACTTACTTACAACAACCTTTTGGACCTGGTGGACCAACCAGATTTTTTGTCCACCAAAACATGTCCAATTTAATAAAATAAACAGCCTTTTCTCCCCAGGGACATGATATTTGTGGGTTTGAGTGAAATATTGCAGATACCTGCTTTTGGAATGCAAAGCATTTCTACAATCCTAGAATCATAGAACATTCAGGTTGAAATAGACCCTTCAGATGATCATCAGGTCCAACCATTAACCCAGCACTGCCAAGTCCACTACTGAACCATGTCCCTAAACACCACATCTACACATCTTGTAGATACCTCCAGGATTGGTGACTTCACCACTTCCCTGGGCAGCCTGTTCCAGGGTTCGATAACCTCCGCAGTGAAGAAATTTTTCCTAATATTGAATCTAAACCTCCCCTTGTGCAATTTGAGGCCATTTTCTCTCATTTTATCACTTGTTACTTGGGAAAAGAGACCAACACCCTAGTTGAGGGGGATTGCCTACAGATGAATCAATGATTGCAACTAGTAGGCCTGTTATATGCCTAGGGACAAGTACTCAAGGGCAACCTATATATGTTGACTAAATTTTGCATTCAGGCTTTTCTGTTTTCCAAAATTCACTCTGTAGGCATACATTGTTGTTACTGACATAGTGGTTCATCTCCTGAGGAAAATTTTGGGCAGTAACTCTCAGATATTCTCTACTGCAGTACTGCATAAACAATACTGCCACCCAATTTAGAGAACATGTGTTTAGACACATGATGGAAAGGGGTCTTACAGCTGTCATCTGAACTATAGCAATAACTTAGGTTCTTATGAGATTGCAGGTAACTACAGACAGAGCACATATTGGTTGCACTCTAGGATGACACCGAAGACTTGCATGCGTGAAGTGAGCAAAACTTGTTTTAGTATCAGTAGGACTGCAGTTTCACATAAATCTTACTGCTGGGGCAAACTTAATCCCAGTGGACAGACAGGTCTCTTCACTGAAACTAATTACTATCACAGAACTAAATTAGTTTTAGTACTTACAGCAATGCATTTAGTAACATGCCTTTAATGTTTTTATATAGTTGTAAATCTATTATTCTTTTCTTGTCTGTCTTGTCAAGACCTGTTTCTCCTGGAGGTCTACAGACAAGTCCAAATACAAGTACTAAATGGTACCTGGCAAAATTGATGCTTATTATTTACCCCAAAACAATGATCATAAATGTGTATGCATATATCAATATCGTAAATATGGAATATCTTTCTCTTCCCTCCTGCTTCTTTTATTGGTCTTTGGAGTCTTATTTATAGTGTTAACAATTTTCTGTGAATGGCTGAACTGACTGATTTTGCCTTAGAGACAAATTGCGTAACACTGGTCTCACTTCACTGGTTCTATATTGGCCTTACTCTGATTTTAGTCTTCATTTAAAACTATGAGAACATGGCCACCTTCAACATACAGTTTTCTAAGAAGTCATTAACTGCTTTTGGCCCTGCTGAAGTGTCTTGAAGTGCTGTGCTCTGAAGAGAAACTAGATAGCCTCTCTGTTTAAAGAAGAGGAGAGGAAGCAATGAAATTACATTTATAACTTCATGAAATTGCTATTATTTTGAACCATGATTTTATGATGCAAACCTAGGAATTGACCAAATCACATCTCATGCTGACCTGCAAACAGGACCTGGTTTGCACTCTGACAATTCTGTTTCATCTTTCAATATGTTGTTTTTTCCTTTAAAAGTAGGACCAAGTCTGCCAAAGATCCCAGGGATGCTGTAAACCTTTAGTTAACGTCTGTGTAACAATCTGAGATTCTTTTTACTTTCTTTTCTTCAGTAACATAAATCTAAGACTCTTATTTTATTTCCCCCCTTGCTTTTATAGTCTATAATGTCTGCAACTTTTTAAGCCTTTAGTCCCTCCGTAGGTCACTTCTCTCCTGTGGATTCGTCTGCCTATGCTTTAGTTTTCTTCCACTGTCTCCTGAATCAGTTACTCATGTTATTCCACCTTTGGGAGTATCCTCAAGATATTTCACTCTCTTAAATGTAGCTATTTAATGGGGCAGTACTCTTCCTCAGGTCAAGCAGCTTTTCAAACTGAAGAGTTCCCAGGAAGACCATGTCTTTATTTGTAAAGCTGGGTGGATGGAAATTTCTGCCACCACCAAACAAGACAGCAAGAAAATCCTTTGTTTCAAAAGAAAAGTGGATACATTTACATTATTTGGCTGATGCCTGTACAAAACTAGTGTTGCTCATCTTGCAATTACAATAACTTGGCACGAGGGCTGCTTCTAAACCTACTCTCTTTGCAGTGTTTCCTAGTTTCTCCCAACCATAATCAACACTTCTGATATCTGTTTCTCTAAAACTAATGCCTCTTCTTCTAATGAACACTAAAGACTGTATTACGGATTTATTTTTATTTTCTTTTAAAGGGTACACTTTGAAAATAATGCAGTGAAGATCTATCTGTGAAAGGGATTTTTTAAAATGCAATGAGCTGCTGCTGTCATATATGTAACAATGATGGAAGAGACAAGGAAGGAGAAAACTTCTAAGAGATCTTTGGCAGGGGAAGGAAACAGTATGAAGTGAGGAAAAATGGGATAGAGAAGAGAGAGGGAGGGAGAGCTACATTTGGAGATCATATGGGAAGGAAGAGCGATTTAGAAAGGGAAGCCAAGGGAAGGGAGTTTGGCAACAGAGTGGGAGGGAAGCTTGTGCAGAGGGAATGGGGGAAACCCTTATTTATAAAAAAACAGCAAATACTACAATTAGATGAAAATAAATCTAGCAAGAAGCATAATTTGGAATGTGCACCCAGAGTGGATTGAGCAGGATTAACTTGATTTCAGAGAAGGGCTCTGAGTGCCCATATCATTACAAAATGAAGTGCAAGAGATTACACACTGACCTCTAGTTCCCCGAGGTTTAGGAGTTTTCAGATCTCTGACCAATCCAGTTAAGTCTGACCAATCCAGTTATTGTTTTAAAGTAGCATTTGGTTTATTTGATTTTTAACTGAAAGAACATTGAGATATTTAAATGGCAGTGGCTCCATTTTTTGTGTTATTTATTTCTAACTTAAAAAATGCAAAACAGCAACAAGGCTCTAAAATATGTATTTAACTGAGAAAATAGATATGGACAATAGTAACAGTTGCAATTAAGGAAGAAGTGAGTGTGGATTGAAACAGAATCAGCCAGATTCTCTCAGAATCAGAGACTGGACAGTTAATGTAAAGAAACAAGTCCATCATGGTCATGTGATTGAAATCCCAGTACTGTGGCTTACCAACAACTGGCATCTTTAATTTGCTTGTTAAATGTTATTTAGATGGGGAGGCAACAAGCTCCATCTCTCTCTTTATGGATTAAATTTACAATCAGACATCACATTTTAAGCAGGTGATGGCAAGGGTGCAGCTAACAATGATTAGAAACAAGCATCTTTATTATTTGTCAGTGCTACATTTTTTTGATTGATTTCTTCTGTGGTGAAAACTAATAGAAAAATTAAGTGCTCTGTAAAACTTGAGAGACTGGTGGAAAGTGCTTGCTGTAAATAAAGACCACTTGTCATTCAGCAGGTAACTTTTAGGTCACCTTCCAAAGAAGAAAACCTTGAAGAGAAATGGGCAATGGAAGATGATTTAAAAATGTTATGTATTGTTCTTTGATGATCCCACTCAAGCCAATGCCAAAAAAAAGCCTCCTTGATCTCAGGAAGAACATAAGTGATCTCATAATTCCTTCTGAAACAAACAAAACTGTTTGGACTCAGATTTATGAATAATGAGAGTGGTTTATATTTTTGCACAGTGTCAACCATTTTTATTTGTAAACTGCAAGTGCACAAGTTAGGAGGCTTTCATTATATGGAAAGGTTAGAAATGTGATTCCAAATATTTTTTGAGGTATGGAAATACAAATATTTTCACTAGTATAATCATAAGTGTGAACATAATGATGTCTCAGACTCTTGCATGTGGATAGCAAATCCCATGCACTGGAAATAACTGTGCATGTGGAAGGAGCTGATGGGCAGTGGTACAGCTGCATTTTGTTAATAGTGTTCCCATGGAGAAGGTAACCTTTCTTTAAGAAGTGAGAGCAGATCTGCTAGGATGAGTGCCCCCATATCCTCCCTGTCAGTGCGAGAGAGCAAGGTTAGTAATGAAACACTATGTAATTGTGTAAAGTAACCCAGTTCACCTTGGCTGAAGTAAGTTGGGGTTCACTTAGTCCTCCCAAAACACTGAAAGTAGGGACAGTCTCCAGCAGGTAGGCAAAGATAAGCACCAGAGATGGCGTTTAGGACAATAACCTCTCCTAATGGGGCACACATGGGTCAGGAAGAGAGCATTGCTTTACAGTCATAGTCATTCAGCTGGGGAGAATTAGAGTTACTGTGAAGTTTTCGCAAGGCAGGAGTGTTGCTATGAACTCCAGTAATTCAAATCAATCAATCAAACTGAAGACAAGGACTATAAACTATTAATTAAAGTCAATATTTCAAATTGGAGTAAGTTTTAACAACCTGTAACTTGGAAGTCATTTGGCTGATTTTCCTCAATTTTTGCAAAAGTGACTAAAATACACCTGGCAAGTTTCAAACTCAAGGAGCATTCCAAGCCAAGGTTATGATGAAGGGATGGAAACAGGGTGCTATAATGGAACCTGGCTTCAGCCTTAACCACAGAGATGTTGCTGCCTCCCCCTAACATGCCCAAGCTGTGCCAAAGCACGTAGTAAGTGAATTAAAATAATTGCATAAAATTGAATGTTTGTAAAAATATAGTAAAGTATATATTTATCTGTCATAGAAACATTAATTATTGCAGTGATACCTCAAACCTTTTCTTCCCCAGACATGGAGACCAGCGCAATTTTCTTAGAAGACTGATTACTGAGTATTTCTATGTGTGGTGCACCAGGGAAGCACGGTACAGCTACATTCACCACCTGGCATCCAACATTTACTGTGCTCACTTTCTTCTGAAGAGGAGGGTTTCAGAGGCTGTTTCTATTACGTTAGTTTGCAGATAACAAAAAGAGGGGTTTTGAAGATGTTATAAAGAAAAGGTTTGTGTTTTTACAACAAAGAATGGTAGCCATAGTTTTGAGCTCCCCAAAAAAAGATATCAGCAGTTACTAGCTGTTTTGTTGGCTTTTCAAATAAAGTGAAGATTTTCCTACTTGACCAAATAATGAGGTAAGTGGCTAGTGGATGTATAATTAGCTTCTAGCTATCACTAGCACAGCTCTTCGTGGCAATCCTACAGACAGACACCAATCTCACTGCTGTCTCCTACAGGAGGAAATGAGCTGAGATATGGTCTCTGAACCTCATCCTCTGCTCAGGGACTCTGACAGACCCAGGGCACAGAGACCCAGGATGTTGAATTTATTGCTCCTGTTTGCTTCACGGTCTTTCCTAGGACTTAACTCCCTCACATTGCAGTAAAAGTGATAATAATAAAAAGGTCTATGATTCACAGTAAAGCATTGTATCTTAAGTTACACAAGTACCTAAGTGCTCTGCTGAACTGGGGCCAAGGGTGGATTACTGAGGGAGCTGGGCTGTCTTCCCATCTCCAGCCAGTTCACCAAGTAGTCTCAGGCTAATAATGGAGTTGTTCTGGGGCTTAGTTTCCTGCACATGTGTATCATAGGGTATCTATTCTGACTGGTAAAGATAGGGAGCTAATGAGATAACTTGAAAAAAACTACTCATAACATCACGAAAGTGAAAAAGTGCTGCACAGAACACAAGTTCTGCACTGGCTATATATTTTGTGTTACATTCTCCTTATGATGTTTCTTTAGTCTCTGAACTCTATTCAGTATTTGTGAAAAACATTGGGTAGCTTATAAGCATAGAGTCCACTTGCACTTTAAATGGCAAGAGTGTAGTCTGAACCCCACAGAAATCAATGGAAGAAAATGCAGTGCTGCACACAGCCAGCAGTCCAGAACAGCTCCAGCTGTGTTGCATTCCAGAAGCCTCATCTCCTCCCAGCATTGGCCTTCTGTAGGAAGTGAATCCAGCAGGTTTTGTTCAGGCTGTTGTCTTCATGCTGTACAGCAGCCTGAAAAATTAACTCAGACCCCTTTGCAATGGCTTATGAAATGGGAACTGGAACAAAGCTTTTGGCAGTCTTCGCCTAGCCTGCGCTGGGAGAATTTCCTCTAATCAGATATGGAGCTTTTAAGGCTGTTTCATATTTCTCTGGCAGAAAGTGGCTAGAGAAAGGGTGAGAATGTCACTGTGGAGACCATTTTATTGATATGAGGCCTGGTTACCATATAATATTTTGCAATAACAGGCTTTTTAACACTTTCCCTGCTTGGAAATTTACATTACATTTTGCAAAATTAGAGCAAAATAGCTTAGTGTATTGAATTGCAAGAGAGCTATCCTGAGTACATATGTTTACTGCATCTTTTGATACAGAGGAATTAGAAGATCTTTACCACGAATGGATTGTGCCAGAATATTCGTTTTGTATTACAACAAACAGGAAAATATAAACATGCTAATCCATCTATGCAAGATAAGAGTTGAGGTTAACAGCTGCTAGCTGATGTTGTAAGTACAACTGTGAAGATCTTAATATTACATTACAGCATGATTTTGGAAACTAGAAAATACTGATGTTTCCTTTTGAGGATTTTGAGCTACAGTTTTGAAAGCGGATAAACTTTTTTATTTATAATAAGCAACCATGTTTTGTTGTTCTGTACAGCAGCACTGCAGCATGTTTCTGTTTCTGTGACCTCCCCAAAACCTTTCTGCAGGCATTTCCTGATTCCTGAGTTCTGCAGATTTTAACAAAAAAAACCCTTAAGAGCAGTGAGTATCAGCAATTTTTCTTCTTTGCATTGTGCACTCAAGGGTCAGTCTAGCAGGAATCATCTCAGACCAAAATAACTATTTTTGCTCAGACCCTCTTTTCTGCAAGGAGAGGATACCCAAATTCTAATCTTGCCCCCAATTCTAGCTTACTTTCTCTGTGTATAAGCCTTGAGGTAGCTGAGGCCAATGTGCAGACTAAAGAATAGCAAGCATGTTCACAGCTCCCCCTGCATAACTGTGGATTTGAAGGCTTATTTCCTTACCTCTTTTGCATTAAGTGAAGTGGGAAAGCCAGTCAACCAATAAAATAAATGGGAATGGGAAGGGGCTGTGGAAAAGGGAGTCGTGGAAAGGGAGTTGTAACTAGGGCTATATCCCATGTGAGTAGCTTTCAAGGCCCATTCTTCCATCTTTGATGGGGATGCACAGAAGATAGCAAGTAATACAAGCATATTCTGGTGATTTCCAACCATGGCAAAGATCTCTTGAGCTGTTTGCCAGCTGATATGACAGAACATCTTTACCTCACCCAGAGCTGTGGGTAGGCAGGCAAAGAATTTGGTAATTAAAAACTGGCCCTTGTCATCTCCTTCAGGGTATGGTATGTGGGAAGATCTTAATCCTGACAGAGGGTGAGTCCAAGACAGCATTTGCCTGTCCTTAGGTGAAAACAAACTGTTTAGAGAAGACTTAATGCGGGGCAAATATTATGACAGAAAGACCAAATTCAAAAGATAAGTGTGGTAGTTAAGACATAATTCAGTTGCAGAAAAAAACCCACTACAACTGCAAGTGGTGTCCACTAAGTTCAGCTAGGGTGGAGATTGATCCTGGAGCTAATGAAAAAAGGATCATCCCTTGCTGAAAGTACACTAACATTTCTCATTAAATTATACAAAAACCATTAATATGTGCATTACATCAAAGTGTATACTCCATCAACAATGTAAAGTCTGTTGCTTAGAGAAAGAGAAGAATACATAGTATGTAATTACAACACCAATGAAGAATACAATTTATGTGTTTAGGTATGTCAGCTGTCCAGCTTCACTTAAGTATCTTTCAGCATATTCATTACATTTTGATATGACATATATAAATTAATATTTCCTTAGCTCATGCCTATTTCTATATGTATAGATGTACTATGCATGTATATACATGTATACATAGATAGGTATGATATAAGCATACATTAACTCAGAGCATTTTAATACAGTTTAAACACCATGCCAAAAATGTACAACATCTGTTTTCAATCAAAATAGCCTATTTCAGAAGAAGGGAGTGTTGTCTGGTGATCAGAGCAGGGGAACTAAAGAGTCATGAATTCCATTCCCAAATCTTCCAGGAGTTGGCTGCATGGTCATGACAAGGTCTGCAACTCTGTGTACCCTGCTTTCCTTCTGTGCAAAATGAGGCAGTATCTAGTTGTAGGATGTTGCAATGGAAAACATAATATGCTTGGCAAAATACAGAAGTTCTTGTTCTATCATCATGGTATGTTTGAAGAGTGAAATTTAATTGAGAAATGCAGTATAGCATTTGTTTCAGAAGACGTCTGTAGCAGCTTGTGTATAATTACAGCTATTTGTACACACATGGGTAACCTTATTTTTGAATGATGGTACTCCTAATAAAGTTAATGGAGAAAAAATGGTGCTCAAGACTACGAATCCAGCCAATACTGTAAAAGTTTTCACAGTCAATTTAACAGGTTTTCCATGGTGACAGCCATACATCAGTGGGTGAAATATGGGCTGTAGCTAATTCTGATCCTGAAGCAGGAAAATACAAATATGTATTGGGATTTTCTGGCAGGTTTCTTGCAGAGAAAGTCTAGCTCCACTGAAGACCATGACAATACTCCTATTAACATAATTAGGACAAGATTTCACCCCGTCCAGGTCTTTTGCTTCAGTGCGTTGTTTTCAGGAATACAGCAGGGACTGATCAGCCCATCACACAGTGCTTCCTCTTGGACACGTTGGCCACATTTGCATCCTGGCACAGAACAGTGTCTCTTCCTGGGCTCAGCAGGCTGCATGGGGAGGCCTGACCTGGGTATGGCGGAATCGTTCCAGGTATCGTAGCAGGCAGAATGGTAAGGATGCTCCTCTCTCCTGGTCTCTCTTTGTTATAAAAAACGGCATAAATGCAGCACTGCAGAGTGTTGGAGAGGCAAAGAAACAGTGTTTGTACATTGGGACTGCCATTATGAAAGTGGCAGTGAGAAGTCATGTGTGCTGAGTGGTTCTTATGTACTCTGCAAATTGAGGCATTCTAGTCTGCGATACGTATTTGATGTAAATATTAACATATTTCAACATCAATGTCTTTTTCACCAAGATCTTACCATATACACACCTAAAATGAGCCAGTTGATCATCCAAATGGGCTGGTGGAGCAATGTGATAAAGCAAGGAAAAGACAAGGCAATATGGATCTTCCAGCTATTAAGTAGATTTACAGGGTTGTTACTGAAAGAAATGCTTTTACCCAAATGAGTGAGGACAATGTACAACATAAGTCCAGGGAGACTGGAGCAGGGAATTCAGGTAGTGCTTGGTGGGAGGGGACCAAGGATCTAAATCCTGCTTTCTGCTTATGATAAGCTCTAACTGGAGGGGAATGTAGGAGTTGCACCTAGGAGATGCATCTCTTGCATTCAGTATATGAGAGCTGTGCATTCATTTGATTAATGCAGTAAACTCATACAAATGCACCAGAGGCTCTTCGTATGCACAGACTTATGTTTTGGGAAGAGAGAGGTTTTACTCCTGTGAACCATTTGTTTTTCTCTCTCTCTACTGTGACTTCTAGCAGGGAGGCATGAAGTCAGGGTTTATTGCCAAATGAGTATCAGCTAGTTCTGTTGCCAGAACCAAGTGGCGGTGATAGGGAGCTGGTGGAAATTGCTGCCTCTCAGCATGCTCCACATGGAGGGCAATGAATTCCTGGGCCTGACCTTGAGCAGTCAGGAAGAGAATGAGGAGGCTGAGCCATGCAATCCAGCTCCCTGCAGAGGCCATAGCCCCAGTGCAGAGTGGGGCTTGCTGCATGTTGTTTTTAACAGCTACTTGCACTGAACCTGAGTAAACAGTTTGGCACAGCCCACCTTGGAAGGTCTGCTGGGTTGCTTTGTTTTTAAGGACACTTGCCTGACCCAAAAGCAAGGATTTTGCACGTTGCCAAATGCCCTGAACATGTAAACAAATTTATAAAAAATGTTTGGCTTACTACCAGACTGGAACAAAATTAAGAATCTGGAAGACAATAAATTCTGCAGGTTTTTTTCCCCTGTAATTCCAAAGAGCATGACTTCTAAATTACGTATCACTTCCTAAACCCAAAACCTCTTCTGTAGTCTGTTGGTAATGCTGTTCTTGGGAACTTGTAACTGAAATATAAGGGATTGCTCATGACAGTGTCAAGAAAGGCCTCATGACTTCAGCTTATGCAAACTTCTCTTCTGAAGAGGAGGAAAAGTGACAAGAGAAACTTACTTATATTCTTTATTCACATAAGATAGATGCAGTTTGTCGATGACTTTTTAACTACAGTAATCTGCAATGTTCCCACAGTAAGGAAGCATTACTGGCCACCTGGGCTAAAAGGGATCATAAAAAGGGGAAACACTCTTGTATGTTTCCTATATAAATATACCACATTCGCTTTGCCATTCTTAGGTGGATGCTACATAGTCTGATGGTCTGACCTAACTAAGAGCTGTTGTGTCAGCATTTAGAATATTATGTCATTGCAATACACCACAATATTTTCTGCTCAGTGGTTGAATTAAGCTAGTATTTAGTTGAACTGATCTTGTTTTCTAGTTTCTGGTGCTATCTATCGTGTTGAGCTCTTTCTCACACATGAAGTGCAAAAGCAGGGCTTAAGGCAAGCAATGCCTGATGCTACGGCAAATATTCATAAGTAGTATGTGTGCCACACATGATTTGAGTCTGGCCTTGGGACCAATATCCAGCTTCTGCTTTTGCTTTGTTACAATTCCTCAGTCTCTGGACTGTGATGAGGAACATCTCAGGTGAGACAGAGGGGGGAAGACTCATTATGTCAGACATGAAACTACTGTTACTATTACAAAGAAAACTGAAAAATGTGCAATGAAAGTGCCGGCTCACTCCAAACCACAGCCCTCCTAGACTTCTTCTTCCAAGTCTGATGGGGATCCAGATGCAGAGGAACTTTTCCAAAAAAACAGACCTTGGCTCTCAGTGCTTCATGCTGCAGAGAATTATGCAGTTTCTGAAATTTTTATTTGAGAACATTTGTTTTCCCAATGGTGTAACTTCATGGACTGTATTTACTTTTTCCATTTCATTCATAATTACCAGTATATCTATTTTTACAGTCATGCTCTAGAAACAGAAGTTTCTTTCCCTTTCTCCATTCTAATCTTTGTAACCCTCACCTAAGGTGGGGACAGATGCCAAAGCTTAACACCTAATTTGGATAATAATTCCTGCTCACCTTCTCCTTCTTCCCATTTCACTCCTTTTGTTAGATTAGCTACACAGAATGAAGTGCTAACGGATGCTTTCTAACAGCTTTGAAAAACACCATAATGAAAGGAGCCAATTAAGAAAAGAGAATGTTTGGCACCAATCATGGAACACAGAACATTTTACCTTCCTCCATGGATTTGAGTCTAACCCAGCTCAGTAACAGCCCAGGTTGTTAACAGGTCAGGGTTATGTGGTAGCTAGAAAATACTTCAAGTTCATAGTCCGTTTTTTTAGAGATAGGATGCAGAACCCTAGACTCCATGCACAGTCTTGAACATAATCCAGCTCCATTTTTACTGTTGGAGCAATGTGGTTACCTGGGTAGAAATAGTCCATGCTGTTTGTTGGCCAACTTTCCAGCAAAAAAGAAGTTTTCCCATCAAAGAAACAGACAGGTCAAATACAGCTGCCCCGTCATGTTGGCCATCCTTGTGGCAGCGAATGGTGAGGAATCAATAGGCTGTAAGGACACAGTTCCATCTTTTAGGGGCACAGGAGCTGTGCTGCAGGCAACAGATGGGAGCATAGCAGCACCCCTGAAGTTCATAAAGAAATTAGGATCTTTGAAGAATTATCAGCACTTCCAGCAGATACTGGCACTTGGAAGCTAGCTCCCTTGATGCTTTTTCTGTGTTTGGCCCACCAGCCCAAACACCACCAGTGCTGAGGATGCGCAAAGTCTCATAAATACAGGTGCCAAACCAATGTGAAACAGGTGTCAGGCTCAGCTTTCAGAGTGTTAAGTTCACTTTATGCTGTGTTTCCAGCAAGAACTGTCTGTCAATAGTAGATTTGCTTAGTCTAAGGATGTTCCTGTTACATGTCAGCTTTACACAACTTTTCTTTTTCATGTCTATCTTTGTTAGCAACATAACATGGGACTTCTTTGAAAAGTTCTGCTGGAGAAAGAGTG
>NW_009952796.1:6458862-6460568 GCF_000747805.2 Chaetura pelagica
AGTGTATACCATCATTTTTGCTCCATTTGCAGCAACTTTATTTTTGGATAGAGCCAGGACCAAAACAATGCAAGGGAAGGGAAGGTTACAATTACTTAACAGGTGCATTTTAGTAGCCTTGGATGGTGTGCTTCTCTCTCAAGGAAGAAGCTGCATAAAGACATTCCTGCCTCCTGCACAAAGAGGCCTTGTCCCCTACAGACTGAGTCTTAGTCTCTTGCAGATTCTGTGGTATCTCATTAAATGTCTCTTTTCATCATGGGAAAGCCCTGTATTGGCCTGCTTTGCCAAAACTTAGTCTCTGTGAACTCTCTGTCCAGTTTGGTTGGAATTATCAGCTGGATTAAAAACTGACATCCAAGCAAGGCACCTAGTCTGCTCTGATTTCCCTTAGTCCCTTGACAATACAGGCTAAAATCAGGATGGGACTGTAGCTTTTTCTTCAAAAGAACAGAACTTGCTTTCAGCTTCTTGTAGAGTGTCTCAGGACCAACTCCAAATAAACTAAATGATTCCTCTCCATACTGATCCATCCAAAACAGTAATTTACCAGTATTATTACTTAGATTTTTTTTTCCAGAAATGATATTTTGAAGTATGATTAATTTTCAGCAAGATTAAAATAATTGCTTGTAACATTTTAATAGACTTTGCTAGGTGACAAGAAATGTGTGAATGTCAAATTAGCATCAGAGTTTAAAATTGCTCTTATTGTTTCTATAACTGCAAAACAATCTTAAATAATAAATGCAAAATGTCAGTGCTACCATCTATCTGCACAGAAATAATATTTTAAAAAGTAATGAGCTATGCCCTTAAACTTTTTCAGGAGATCTAGAAGCAGGGTAATTTATCACATATGGAGTCCACATTTCTGAGAAGATCTTACAATACGATAACCCTAAGCAGTGAGTTTCTCTGTTGTACTTGAGGTCATAGCTCTCAGAGTTCAATCTTCCCTTATCCCACAAACTCTTTTGACTTTTAGCTGTTTCTTTCCATCTTGCCTTATGTATCTATGTTGTTAGTCACGTCTCCCGAAGTAGGATGTCCAAATTTGATTTGCAAACCGTATTTAGTGCATATTTTCCTAATGCTTTATCTATCAGCTTTCATGGGCAAGATGTTAAGGCATTTTTCTGTATTAGTTCTTTGAAAGCACAAATCTTGCTAGTCCTAAATTCTTATTACCTCTGGTGAAATTGTAGTTTTCAACCTTTATGCTATCAGTGAATTGAGATTTTTCCTTCCACCCTTTTGAGCTACACAGCAGATAAAATCCTAGTAATTTTCTAAATCAAGCCTTTGTATGCTGCAGGATTAGGAGCAGAGGATCTAAGCTTGCAGATCCTTCATGGTCACCTGACTTCACTGAGCCAACATAATCCAGAGTGTCTGCTGTTCCATCTTGGGCAGAATTTTGATCAGCACATTTGCAGAGATAGCTGAATTTTGTTTTAACATCTTGCTGATCTCTCCTGGACTTCCAAAAGAGGGTATGAGTCATGAATTGTTCTGTGTAAGGTAAGCCTCACTGGTTTGTGAGCTATAAGGAGGCCTGTGTTATTTTTAAAGGACAAAATTTTTCTTTCATTCCCTCCTCCCCTCCAGACACTCCCTCTGTTTATTTTTCATTCTGCCCCAAGCCTTCTTTGTTTATATCCCACATTTTGAAAATTTCTTTTTTCTCCTTTGTCTAACCGCTC
>NW_009952796.1:6461079-6473827 GCF_000747805.2 Chaetura pelagica
GCTCTTTTATCCCACTTAGTTTCTCTGAAGAGGTAAGCAAGATCTCGAAAGAATCAGACATTTACATTGATAATGTTCCAGCCAGATGAGCAAATGTTCAGGAAAGAACTCATGCTTTGGGCACCAAAGTTAGTGCTCGTTAGAGCCCTTTTTCCTTTATGGTATCTGGTGCTAGCTATTATCAAAGACAGATTACTAGACTATGTGGACTGACACTGGGCTAGTCCAGTCTGGCAGTTATCCTCATTCTATGAATGTGAATCCAGGCATATTTCAGTCTAAGCTGGGTGTTCTTCTTGAAGCATACAGGATAAATGATGGGGTATACTCAGTAAAATTTGCCATGATAAGTAACTGGTGACTTTTGTAACCATCAGCCCTTTTACTTACTGAACTGAATCCCCAGTTCTATTGGAAGAGGACCCACAGAGCTTTCCACATATTTTAGAACACATGTAATTGCAAGCAACAAAGACTTAGCAGAATGCTTCAGTCATCTGTGCTTAGACATAAGGTTAAATTTAAAGCCCATACACTTGCAGCTAACTTTTTCACCTCGTTCTATATATGGGTTTTCTTCATAGCAGAATCCATGTTGTGAGGATGAGAATGCCAATACTTTTCAGACAGGGAGTTGATCCCTTAGGCACTTACCTAGCTGAACTGGAATAGTTGCTTCCTTCCCTCTTGTATTTTTTCAAGGCATTTTTATTTGTCATGGGCTCAGAGTTTCTGTTGACCAGACAGGAAGCCATACAGCAAGTTGCAGCCAGATTTCAGGGACAAAGCTGATTAACTCCAGTGAAGCTCTAATGCAAATCCCATCCCATTTAATTTCTTAGCTCACCCCACACTGTATTCGCTTGACAGACACAGTACGATGCAACTAAGTGACACAACACAACCAGCAGCCTCCCATAAATCTAGCAGAGCTCAGGACAGCTAGTTCACACTGCACAGTTTTGAGGTGAAATTCTCTTCTCAGTACAAGAGCTAAACAAATGACACATCATGTTCCAGTCACTCAGAGCTCTGTAAAGCAAAGATAGTTCATGGAAGTATTCGTGGGTTGTTTACGTAACCTGCTTCAGTGTACTTATTAATTCTGTTGCCTGGATAATTAATTAATTGTTGTTCTATCAATTGTGTGTGTGTGTATATTTATATTTATAAGTACACATTTATACCTACAGGAAGTATGCTCCATCATATAAAATCTGCTCTGATGACACGAGTCAGAATAAAATCAAACTGTTACAAGAGAAAGAATCAGAGGGTTTCTATAGCTCTCAGAGATTATAATACTTTTCCTGCAAAGACCCTTTATAATGGCAGTGAGACATGCTAATACAGTAAGGAAGAAAATGTAAAAGCAAACAAAAAAACCTCTGCTGATCTCTCTACATCCAAATCAGTATAAATTAAATAAGAATTTAACTTCAAATTGTCAAAAGGTTATTAGGCCCATATTTACTGGAAAGACTGGCATTGCAGTCTGATTTTGACAAGGTTAAGTTTAATTCTGGCTAGCTGAATTCCACAGACATTGCCACACCTCTGGGAGCTGCAAATTCACAGACAGAGATGGTTTGACATAATCCAATTCATGCATTTGATCTAATGCACTGGAGGTCAACCAAAAATAAAGACCTGGAGAGGAAGACTGAGGCTAATGCTTCTGAGCCACAGACCAACAAAACAGCTCTGCTTCCTCCAGTCTCTTTCACTGCCTATACTAGGCTTCAGCTCAAACTTTTCTACAGGAAAAAAGAATTGCTTTTATCACAGATCCTCCTAAAACAAATAACTTAATGCATAATAAGTCTAAAAGAAGATTTGTCAGCTCTTCATGAATAATCAGATGTTGAGAAAAGGGTGGTGGGTCATCACTCTGAATAAACATTCTTGGCATTTATGTATTTCCTCCCATATCTCCTTAAAAATGTGTTTACAGTTAGCGCTGACAAAACTGAGGGCTTGGAAAAAAAATGGACTACTAATTAATTTGGTAATTATAGTTGGTCAAGGTATGGAATTCAGATTTTCTGGGGAATTTGACAGTGAAATGTTACTTTCCACTCTGATTTAGCATATGTACAGCAAAAATATTAGCCCAAAGCAGAAAATCCAAGATAACGTTGTTTCAGACCCCTTTTTGTTTGAAAATTTCAAGGCTCAATGTTTCTTTCAGAATATTTTAGTTTTCATTACATGATGAGGCTACTGATGAAAATTGCTTTTAAATAATTAAATGCCACTCCTACATACTGAGCTGGTGTCATGGTTTGACTCAGGATCAGCAACTAAACCACAGACAACAATGCCCTCAATCCCCACTCCTTCCCACCCTGGTAGGGAAAGAGAGAGAATGAGAGAGAGACTCTCCGGATTAAAACCTAAACTAGACAGCTTTAATTAAACACTAATGACAAAAGAAATATATACAATTATATACAAATGTGTTCAGGAATGTGCAAAAGCATCTTGCCTCCCCCCCCACCCCCAGCAACTCCCACAGCACTCTCCTTAGCTGCCAACAGTCCCAAAAAGTCCCAGAGCTGCCGGAGAAAGCATAGAGTTATGAGGGTCAAGGGATGCACAACCTAGGGGTCAACAGTGATGGATGGATGGAGTCCTCCCAAGATGCTGGCCGTGGATGGAAGAGAAGGGAAGAAGAAGCAGGAAGGAAGTAGTCTTCTGTGATCTCTGACCTTCCTCTGAGCTTATGTAGATATATGGAATGGAATATCTCTGGCCAGTTTTGCTGTCTGCCTAATTCAGCCTCCTACAGGAGGTCACAGATCTCTTGGTAGTGTCTGAGCTGACAGGGCAAAGACATGACCTTGGAGTCCCAGCAATAATATAAACATTCCAGTGTTTTCAATCCTACCTGGACTACTTACTGCGAGTTAAAAAAACCTTCTGAAGGAAAAAAAAAAAAAAAAAAAGCAACATTAAAAGGAAAAGTGACTTCATCCTGGCTCAAACCAGGACAGCCAGACAAGATGTTTCATGCAGTACTAACGAGCATCTGGCAGTATTATTTTGAAAATGTGTTAAAATAGCATATTTCAGTTATCCTTAATCATATGCAATCCTTTACTTACATTATAACATTCCAGTAATAATAGTTCATTTACTCTAGCATGGCTGTTGAAATTGATGGAAATAAATTTATTTATTTTTAAGATAAAAATTTTTAAACTGCCAAAACAAAATCACTTCCATTTCAACACTTCCCTGAAAATTCTAAGTGTGATCAATACAATTTCACATATACCAAAATAGTGGATAAAAATACTTATACAATTAGAAAATGTTACTTGAAATATCTGTTTTGTTAAAAAGGGCAGGCAGTAATTTACTCTGAATTTCTAGAACTCTGACCATGTTCAGATGTTTGCTGGTTCATGTATATTTATGTGTATTTGGTGTTCTCATTCACAGACTTCTCACACAGTCATCGCCAAAATTTCTTCTTTCAGTATAGTTATTTTGTTGATAATTTCCACAGAGAGATGAAATAGTTTACATGGATGGTGAAATACTAACCATCAAACTTCAGTAAGTGAAAACCCAGTTTTCTCATTCTGTGCTTCCAGAAATGAACATAGATATTAAAACATTGACTGTGAAATGCTAAAGATTTCTATGATTCATCTATAGTGCAATATGTAATCAGCCATGTCCTCCAGGGGTCAACACTCAGTCAGGTCTTGCTCAAGATATTAATCAACAAACCAGAGAAGGCAACAGAGTATGTCCTCAGCAAGTTTGCTGAGGATACCAAACTGGGAAGGGTGGCTGACACTCTATAGGGCTGTGCTGCCATCCAGCGTGACCTGGACAGGCTGAAGAGCTGGACAGGGAAGAACCTAATGAGGTTCAACAAGGGCAAGTGTAGGATCCTGCACCTAAACCCCATGCACCAATATAGGTTAGGGGTGGGCTTGCTGGAAAGCAGTTCTGAGGAGAAGGACCTGAGAGTGTCGGCAAATACTAAATTATCCATGAGCCAGCAATGTGCCCTTGGCATTGAGAAGGCAAATGGAATCATGGGGTGCATAAGGAAGTGTGCGGCTAGTATGTCGAGAGAAGTCATTCACTCCCTCTACACTGTCCAGATGAGGCCAGAACTGGAATATTGTGTCCAGCTCTGGGCTCCCCAGTTTAAGAGGACAGGGAGCTACTAGACAGAGTCCAGTGGAGGGCAACAGAGATGAATGGGAGATTGGAGCATCTTCCTTATGAGGAAAGGCTGAAAGAGCTGGGAGTCTTGAGCCTGGTGTCCTGGTTAGAGCCAGGATGAAGCCACTTTTCCTTTCACTGATTTTTTTTTCCTTCAGTAAGCTTTTTTTTAACTAGTAGCGGAGTGTTCCAACTAAGACTGATAACAGCTGGAATGTTTTTCTAACTGCTGGGTCTTCAAGGTCACATCTTCACTCTGCTGGCTCAGACACTACGGGGAGATCTATCACCGCCCTGTAGGAGGCTGAGTTAGACAGACAGCAAAATTGGCCAGAGATATTCCATTCCATATATCTGTGTAAGCTCAGAGGAAGGTCAGAGATCACAGAAGACAACTTCCTTCCTGCTTCTTCTTCCCTTCTCTTCCATCCATGGCTGGTGTCTCGGGAGGACTCTGTCCATCCATCACTGTCGACCTTTAGGCTTGAACTCTCCTGACTGTCATAACTCTACGCTTTCTCCAGCAGCAGCTCCAGGATTTTTTGGGACTGTTCACAGCTAAGGAGAGTGCTGTGGGAGTTGCTGGGGGTGGAGGGAGGCAATAAGGGTTCTGTACATTTCCTGAATACATTTGTATATAATTGTATATATTTTCTCTTATCACTAGTGTATAATTAAAGCTGTGTAGTTTAGTTTTCAATCCAGTGAAGTCTCTCTCTTTTTCTCTCTTCCCTTCCCTACCTGGGTGGGAGGGGGAGGGGATTGAGAGCGTTGTTGTCGACCCTGAGTCAAATGGTGACACCTGGAAATGAGAAGGTTGAGGGGAGACCTTATTAATGTATATAAGTATCCAAAGGGTGGATGCAAGGAGGATGGAGCCAGGCTCTTTTCCATAGTTCCTAGTGACAGGATGAGGGGCAAGTGGCAGAAGCTGGAACATAGGAAGTTCCATTTAAATATGATTTTAAAACTTCTTTACAGTGAGGGTGACAGAGCACTGGAACAGGCTGTCCAGGGACGTTGTGTAGTTCCCTTCTATGGAGATATTCAAAACCCACCTGGATGCAGTCCTGAGTAATGTGCTCTAGAGGATCCTGCTTTAGTGGGGCAGTTGGAATAGATAATCTCTAGAGGTCCCTTGCAACTCTGGCAATTCCGTGATTCTGTGATGATTGAACAAATAACCCCCTTGGAATGAATTACTCTCTTGAAATGGCATTCCTCCTCTCTGGATTGTGAGCCTAACTTGAAAGGAGTGCAGTGCAGCAAATCCTGCATGGCTCTGCAGGTTTAGTAATGTACTAGCAGAACCATCAATTGTAAAGAGCATTGTTCTCTTTCCACTGAAGCAGGCATAACATAGTGGCAGAAAGGAAGTAAAGCCAGAATTGCAACTGATAGGTATGGCTATTTTTTATGTGTGTGGGAATTGCTCTGCCATGTGATTTTGTACACTGCATAACTTTAAAAAGTCATATATCAGAGACAACCTCTGCCCAGAGCAGTTCATTAATCCACAGTTGCATCTAGTAACTGCTGCCAGAGAAGAAAAATATAAGTTAATGGACCAAATTTTGTCTTCTGTTAAAAGTCACTGACTACATTGGAGTTTCCAGTGATGTAAACAAGGCTACTGTATCTTTGCCAGAGTTTAAGATGTTCTTACATGTTTTTATAACCAAATGAATTGATTTTAAACAAAACACGAGAGCAGAGCATTGATCCTTCAGCTGAAGATGAATCAGCAATTCTGGTCTGACATCTCAGAAATCCATTGTGTCATTAAAATAGTGTCCTGCACTCTTGCAGTAAACATGCTTGATGTGCTTCAATGGTAAGCAGGGGATCATGGCCATCCAGGTGCTGTCTTGATGCCATGTTGCACCCTGGACAGGGTAGTTACCAACCTTTGTGTTTCATTTGTACATCTTTGAAAGAAGTTTTCTTACTTTGTAAGACTATAATAATCTTTGGATGAGAAATAATGTAACTAAATGAACAGCTAGAATTCTCTGTTGTTATATGCTGCCCAGCATTGAGCTTTGGATTCATGACTCAGCAGTTGAACAGAGCCAAGCCAACAGCAGTGCTGAAATACCACATTCCCGTTGCTTTCTACTACGCACTCGAAAAAAACCTTTTTCTTCCTTCCTTTTGGCATGAAGACGTTTCTTCCAGTGATGTGCCTGCCGGCCAACTCCGATCAATCTTACTGCCTTGTGATCCGCAACGATCTGCTGGTCCAGGAGTAGTTTCCCAAAGATTTAAATCTATGCTGCCCTCTCGTGTTCACTCTTGACGTGAGCGAGCTGCTTCTAATCGAGGGCTGAGGGATCGATCAACCGTGCAAACCAAGCTAAATCCTCGCCAGAGGAAAGGGCCCAAGTTTTCCTTGCACTTTTATCAGTCTTTTAAGGTCTGCTTAAACAGTACAGCATTGCAATGTTATTGCCAATTCCGTTCCTTGAATTTTCCCCTTGCCTTCCCAACATTCCTTCTCTCTTCTCCTATCCCCTTTAATATTCTTTGTTTACAGTTTTGTTTTGTTGTTTGTTTTGTTATTCACCTGCTTACCAGTCTCTTCCTCCCTCTGAGAGTTTTCTAAACACAATTCTCCACCAGACCTAGCTGAAAGAACACAGCTGCTAATTGCAATAAACAGTTCATTAACAATCAGAGGAGACAGTCAGTCAAAGCCCAGTTCCATTATTTGGTCCCTGCAATAAGACACAATAATTTGTGTCAGCTCAGACACCTCCCCAGAAGAGCCTATCAGGGAGAAAAGCCTTGCTTCAGGGGAAAAAGAAATGTATGACAGCACTGAGGTCTAGAAAAGACAAAATAACAATAATTTAGTTTTGTTGTTCTTGTTACCCTTCTTCCTGCTCAATAACTTAAAATATTCACACAGCTCTTTTTCAAACAATGTCCCTCACCCCCATTCAAGCAGTTATTGAATGAACATGTAGTTCACTCAGTCTAAAATAAAATTTTCCAAATCATAGGTTGTGGAGAAAATTCAAAAGGAACACTAGAGGGCTAGGAAAAATTCTTAAGAATGTAATGTAATTGTATACATTATGAAATACTTAATAGCAACAGAAAACAGGTAATTTTATTCCTATTGTACTTCTTCTTAAGTTTTATGCTGACAACATCTTATTTTATTCCCAAGGTAGGGGCAATTGAGAAGTGGCTGTAAATACTGATTGCAAGCAGTGTAACACTTATCAGCCTTTAAATACTGGCTGCAGCTCAGTCCCTCCACTACCAAGGAGACAGTGTTCTGAGTGCTCTTGTACATATGGCCAGTTCGCACTCCTCTGCCCTGGAGAAGCTGAACTCCTCCGACCATTAAAAGGTAATTAGCAATTTCGTGCCTAGGGAGATTCAAATGGAGATGGATGAGCTCAAAATCAGTAAATACCCACAGTACTAAATACTGCTGTTCTACACCTTTAATATCCACAGCACTAAATGTTGCTGGGTTTACTGGTTTGCTGGTTTTATTGCCTAGGGTCTGTTTGTCACTGACTCTCTGTTACTGAGTATACCTAGAGAGGGGTTCTCTAGCCAGCCTCTTGATAGCCTCAAATGAGGAACTTAGTGCCATGAAGTGCTGAACATCTCTGCACTGAGCTGTAGAGTCTCAGCTCAAGCAGATGAAAGTGTGACCACCCTTGGAAGCAAGGCAGAGATGGAGCTTAGTTAATGTATCCTGAGGTCTATGGTCATGCCTTTCCCTGGTAGCACATAGAATCATAGAATGGTTTGGGTGTGAAGTGACCTTAAACACCACCTAGTTCCAACCCCTCTGAATGGGTGCGGCCACCTCCTACTAGACCAGATTGCTCCAAGCCCTACCCAACCTGGCCTTGAACAGTTCCAGAGAGAGGTCAGCCACAACCACCATGGACAGCCTGTGTCAGTGTCTTACCACCCTCACACTGAAGAACTGCTTTTTTATGTCTAACCTACATTTACCCTCTTCCAGTTTAAAAACATTACCTCTTGCCCTGTCACTCCATGCCCTCATAAAAAGTCCCTCTCCAGCTTTCCTGTAGGCTCCCTTCAGGTACTGCAAGGCTATGATAAGGTCTCCCCAGAGCCTTCTCTTCTTTAAGCTGGTTCATGCTAATTCAAACATGGAGGATGGCTGTTGTCTTCTGTTTAGCTCTTTTGAGAATGCAGTCACCAATGTATTGTTCCTTTCCAATAGCTACTGGTTTTTGTTCCTTTAAAACTGGGCAGGAACTGGTGTGTGTTTTGATAAAATCTCTTTGGAATATCACATTTTCCTTTCTTCTGCATTCACCCCCCAAAACCTACATGCCTTTGCCTGCTTCCCAAGTAACTCAGATTTGTTTCCTGAGCTCTGCATAGGCACATCTCAAAATATCTTACCAAATCTTTCATTCACCTTGGAAGCCAAATAACAAGGCAAACTGCCTTGAGCATTCACTTCCATCCATCCATGTTGCTCTCGAGGTGTTAAGCAGTCTAACAGCTTCCACTTCCTTTGCAATCTTCATTCAAGGCATACCTGCAAGTCCTGTAACGCACTGCAATGGAAAACTTCTGGCATACATCTGGAATCACTGTTCTTGACATCTTGGATGAGAGGAAACTTTTATAAAGAGAAAAGGCCAATGAAGCAAGATGTTGTGACAGCTAGTTGGTCAATGAGTCACAGCTACTGAACATTTGGCACCAGTCACAAAACAGCTAAATGTAACCAGCTCTAAAAGGCCCACAGGATGTCTCTTGCTCATTCACTTACACAGAGAGACAAATAGACATACATGTGCATAGAGTTTAGACAAGCAACTTCCACCTTCGCAAGCTTTTAAGACTAAACTTGTAAGAAGCTTTGAATAGGGTTTAATTGCCACATGAACATTTTGTTTGTTTTCCTTCAGCTGGTTTTCTAACACCCCTGTGATAGGACAAGGGGCAATGGATGCAAAGTAGATGGTGGTTTGGGCCCAACACAACAACAAAGGAACAGCCACATGGCTGCTCACCCAACTCTCCCCTCCCCCCCAACTCTAGCATGAGGAGGACAAAGCTCATGGGTCAAACAAAGGACAAGGAGGGTTCTTCACCAATTAAGGTCCTGGGCAAAACAGACTCAACTTGGGAAAAAAACAATAATTTCACACTAATCAGATGCACACAGGACACAGACAACACAAAGGGAAGTGCCTGCATACGTTACCCCACCCCTCCCTTCTTCCCAGGCCCAAATCACTTTGTTCCCGGTTTCTCTCCCTCCTTCCCCCCAGCGGCACAGGAGGACAGGGGATGGGGTTTAGAGTCAGTTCACAGGCTGGTGGTTCCTGCTGTGACATCCTCCTCATGAAGAAGGATTCCTTACAGTCCTTCTCTGCTTCTCCATGGGGTCCCTCCATGAACCTCTCCTTCCTGAGTCCTTCCCACGAAGTCCAGAGCTGCTCCAGCCTGGGCTTCCCACAGAGTCACAGGCTGCTTCGGGAACAGTCACCTCTCTATGGTAGCACGGTCTTCCACAGCTGCTTAATCAGAGTCCACTGGCAGCAAATCCACTGGCCACAAAATCCAAGTCCACTGGCCAAGTTCTTCCCTCGTGGCACCTTCAGGGAACCACGTTCCTCCATGAGTGCAGAGGAACAGCCTCCTATCTCACCACAGGTTGCAGGGAAACCTCTGCTTGGGCACCTTCTTCCCCTTCTTCCTCACCAACTGCCAGGATCTTCATCCCAGCACCGCCTTTCCCCTCACCAGCACAGCTCTTCTTTCTTAACTGCTTGCTCTGCTCAGGTGTTATGTTGATTCTTTCTTATGTTAATCACAGAGGTGCATCTATTGTCCTTCTAATGGCTCCTTGGCTGGGTTTGGAGCAGGGGGAGCTTCTCAGCTTCTTACCTGAGACACTCTTGGGGCTCTTCCCCCACTACCAAAAATCCCACCAAACAAAAATAGCACAGATGGGGATTTTTTGGTGGTGTCTTAGGATCTGATTTGTGGCCCACTGACCCTGGTGTGAGTTGCTCTTGAATGTTCAGTCAAGAGACCTGAGGTCAAGCCCTTAGAAATCAGCTTGGGCTACATGTCCTGATGGTTTACAAGGTAAATGCTGGCAGTGTAAAGCACTACAGAGGAGGCATAAAAGGGGATTGACTATCTCTGTCTGATGCTGTATGATGGCTTCTAATACCAGTTGTGGCCTTTAGGTGTATCATGTTGCTACTGATGTAGCAACAGCTTTGAAGAGGGGAAGGTGAGAACTTGAATTCCCTAGAGAAAGAAGACAGACAGACAAGAAGGCATTGAAATAGAAGGGATAGGAGGACCTAAGATCAGCATTTGTGAAAGAAAGTGAAGTGAAATCTGAGTAAGCTGCAGAGGAAAAAATTACTAGAAATGAAAACCAGGTTTTCCCAGTCACCCTCAGGGGCAATATGCCAGTAATGACCACAACTAACAACAACAACTTTTTTTTTTTTTTTTTTTCCTAAAACATGCAGCATGGTGCATAAAGAAAACAGGCTTCAAAAAATTATTTCAGTGTAATAATGATACAGTATTTGTAGACACCACCAACCAGAGCAAAAATGTTTCTATAAGCCCCAGGTCACATACTTAAATGGAGAAGTATCTACTTGTGCCAGCTGTAAATTTTGTCTATGATTTTTGTAAAATTTCAGATAATTTGAACGTCTTTTAAAGAAGAAATTCCTTGATTTTGTGAAATAAGAAAGTATCATTGAGGAATTATTATTTCAAAATTAGATTAATAATGCGGTATAAAACTCAAGTGATCCTGAGAGCTTTTTGTTTGAAACATGATGCAGTATGGAGAACAGGTTTTAATAGCCTAAATCTGTTTCAAAACCACCATAAATGGTTTCCTGGGAAAGAAAGATTATATATTACACTTGGTTCCTCTCCAAGATTTGTATGTCTTACATGAATATTCCTCTCCTTCAGTGGTGATATATCTGAGATGAATTATGCCAGCAGTAAAGACTGGAATTTTTATAGTCCAGCTCTTTATGAGCATTTTTGTAGAAGAACTTATGAAGACTGAGGCATAGGAGAAGTCCAATAATCCTGGCCTGTTATCTTAATGATCTCCAGCCCTATCTCTTTTCCTTTCTGCCCTGTCCAAGTGAAAACACTGGCTCATGTAATACACATATTCCATTGTGGTGATTTAAATGGCCATCTGTATGTTTATCTGTGGCCTCCATGAACGGGCAGCCTTATTAGAGCTTGTGTCACGGACTAATGGGCCAACATAAATTCTGTTTGTGGAAGATAAATTCTTCTCTCCTGACTTTACCTCTTTTTTTCATTCCTTTTGCACTCTTGCATTTTTCTTTCCTCTCTAGGAGCTTATTCTTGCTATAACTCAATTCCTTATTTCTAAGGTTGGATCCTGATACTTTTACTTTCCTTCTGCTCTGCACATGCTTCCTAGAAATCTATCTGAAAGACCTGAATTTTTAACCTGAATGTGGCTTTTGTTGCAGAAGTGGTATAACTGAAAGTAGGGGCACTAATTGGAAAAAAAGGTGTTACTCAGAATGAGGGTCTCAGGAGTAGTTCCTAAGTCATAACCTTAAACTGCAATTAAGACCCTGGAAGTTTTGAAGGTTGCCCTTTTTTTTGGAATGGTAAGAAGTAGTGAATCAGTTTCATTTGTCAGTAATTGGTATCTGCTTCATGTATTCTCCCAGAACTACAGTGTTTGGATTATAAGCAGTGAGGAAGGCTTACGAATTATAATGAAAGTGTTTTAATTTGATTGATCTTTCATTTGGCTTTAGATTTTGAAAAGTTTGTTTACTGGCAAAATGCTTAATCTGTCATGCTTAGTCACACCAAGTAGTACTTGAGTGCACTAATATTCCTACTGGGTGAGTGTCACGATCCACAACCTATTATATCTCCTTTTTGGAGTGTATTTAGCTTGTCAGGATCTGCTGGGAGGTCCGCACGTGGCGCTCACCTCGCACAGAGGAGCAGTGGCTTCGGCACTGGCTTTTCGAGTGAGACACTTGCTCAGTACTTACTACTGTTTCCAATAACAGCAGGCAATCCCCAATTAGAATTTACGAATGCACGGTTTATTGTGGGGGAAAATAAAATAATTTGGGGCAGGAGGTTCAAAAAGGGTAATTAAAGCACATATGAGCTGTGCTTTTAAGCATCAAATAACAAGAACTTATGTCTTAATACTTATATATGCATACACCTTGTTTACACACCTTATTTACTTATTTATGAGGGAAGGAGGAGGAGGGATATGCCCGACGCTTGTCCCTTGTAGGGTCGCGGTTTGAGTGCAAGTAAGACAGGATTATGCCTTCCCCTGCAACCCAGTTAGGACCAGGGGTGGCAGGAATTCGTCTCACCACAGGTATTCAGCAGCAGGCAGGTTCCTGAGGGTGGTAGCTGCAGGCAATGCAGGCAGGCTGGCAGGAGAAGCTGCGGCGACAGGACGGGACAGGCTGGGTCAAGCCGGGTCTGGCTGTAGTGAACCGGAACCAGGCGAGAGCCGGGACTAGGCCAGCCC
>NW_009952796.1:6473898-6502898 GCF_000747805.2 Chaetura pelagica
TGTGTCATAAGCTGCAGTGGGAGCAGCTGCGGCGATGGCAGCAGGAGCGGCAGCTCTGCAGAAACGCACCAAGGCACGAGTGGCAAAAGCGTGCCGAGAAGCGAGGAGCGTCACCTTCAGTGCCTGCAGAACAGCACGCTGGAAACGAGGAGAGGAAAAAGCGCACCACACTGTCTCTTTATAGGTTTCCTTTGCTCTCGATTGGCTGGTTTCGTATTTCTGGGCTTTTCAGCCAATCAGACGGGACATTGTCCCGCCCTTGCAGCCATTTTTCCCACCACGGCCCCTCTCCTGCAGCAGCTGCCCCCTTGGGGCATCAGGGAAGGCAGCCAGGAGAGGGTTCAGTGCCACGTGGAGCTGCCGTCTTTAAGTCAGTTATGACTGCTGACCTAAAGGGCCTTTCATGTTCGTGTGAGGAAATACCTGGTCCTTCACAGTGAGCAAGGTATGTAAAAAATTCTGAGGAGCAGCTTTGTGCTTCACTGGCTGGGAAACTGAGAAGTGGAGAGGTAATTGTCAATATGAAGGGAGGTCACTATCAGTGTGTTAAAAAAAGGCTCAAAGAGAGCAAATATTAGACTTAACTCAGACAAGCATCCTATTAATGTAGAAGAGAGGCTGCTTTGGTTCAGCTGCAGGTGGGGTTTTGTCTCTGGAAAGAAATTGCTAGAGTGGCATGTTGGGTTTCCAACATAATGTTGCAGAATTTTCTATATCATGTCGGCTACATTTATTTCACTGTCTATTCTCAGCGCTGTCTGCAAACTGAACACCCTACTGGATCCTCTCTGGGTTATTCCTCAACATTAATATTGGCTTCAATATGAATTTTGAATGAAGGTGAAGACATTAAAGGGAGACATGAGCAATGGCTAAAAATCACTGAGAGTCAAATGATTACTTACTCATAAGTGCTTTTGAAAGCCATCTGCAGAAACTTAGATAACAGAATCCAGTTCTTGCTTTTATCAAAGAGCATGTTCGGGAAGGATAATGGGGCTAAGGAGGTATACATTTGCTTTCAATAAGTAATTATCTATGACTGAATATACACATGCAACATATATGTGGAAGGCACAAGTGTAGAAGTCTTTTCCTTGTTAAAAATGCATTTGTAAAACTTTAAAAGGATTCTCCAGACTCATAGAAGGCATTGTACCCTATTGGTAGCTTTTTACAGCTGAACTTAGATTTCAGTGTTCAGATTGCTTTAGCATAGCTATGGGAATATATAGCCCTGGCCCTTAGGAATAGGAAGGAATGTCTGGTTTTCATGCTTACAGAATTGAAAACTGGCTAAAAACACTTGGCGAGAATCTAAATATTCACATTTGGGTGACCAGACATGAGAAATTTCAGGCCCAGGGAATTTTTTTTGAAGATTATGAGGAAGTGCATAAGAATTGTGTGGGGTTTTTTTTGTTGTTGTTGTTTGGTTGGTTGGTTGGGTTTTTTTGTTGTTGTTTTTGTTTTTAATGGTGTTTTATTAGAGGTGTGACTCAATGTATAAATTGTGAAACTGTTTTTTTTGCCTGGTACTTGTTCTTCAAATCCTGCCTTTATTACTTAGTATAAATATAACTGACAGTGTATCTTTAAATTGAAATTACACTCCTGTGAGCTTATCCAAAGCCCAAATATGGCACAGAATTCCAGAGAAAAACACTAACATGAGGGATTCAGGGACTTGACAATGGTATGGGGTTTGCCTCTGCCTGATAAACAACTTACACTGACTTCAGCTCCCTGAACTCGCATTCCAGGACATGCAAGTAAAGGAGAAGTAACAGCAAGAGCAGACAGAGAAAGAAGCCTATCTAATGTGGGATGAAGCATGTATATCTGGAAAGTGTAGGGCAGCAAGGAATTAATATCCCATTTATTTTGGTATATTGCCACCTTGTACAGAGGTTGATAAAGAAGCACATGGCTTCACTGGTAAGAGGATTTGGCCATATGCTGTAAACTATTATAGATATTACATGGTACATCTGAGGAGCTTACACTCCAAATGTAATCTAATATGGTTCAAACGTTGAAGAACCACTCCATAAAAATGGCACTTCCCTATTCTGCACATCTGTTTCTTCTATCATAGAATCATAGAATCTTAGGGGCTGGAAGGGACCTCGAAAGATCATCTAGTCCAACCCCCCTGCCAGAGCAGGGTCACCTAGAGCACATCACACAGGAACGCATCCAGGTGGGTTTTGAATGTCTCCAGTGAAGGAGACTCTACAACCTCCCTGGGCAGTCTGTTCCAGTGCTCTGTCACTCTTACAGTAAAAAAATTTTTTGGATATTCACCTTGAACCTCCTATGCTCCAATTTACACCCATTACCCCTTGTCCTATCACTGGTCATCACTGAGAAAAGCCTAACTCCGTCCCCCTGACACTCACCCCTTACATATTTGTAAACATTGATGAGGTCACCCCTCAGTCTCCTTTTCTCCAAGCTAAAGAGACCCAGCTCCCTCAGCCTTTCCTCATAAGGCAGATGTTCCACTCCCTTAATCATCTTTGTAGCTCTGCACTGGACTCTCTCAAGCAGTTCCCTGTCCTTCTTGAACTGAGGGGCCCAGAACTGGACACAATACTCCAGATGCAGCCTCACCAATGCAGAATAAAGGGGGAGGAGAACCTCTCTTGACCTACTAACCACACCCTTTCTAATGCACCCCAGGATGCCATTGGCCTTCTTGGCCACAAGGGCACGTTGCTGGCTCATGGTCATCCTCCTGTCTACCAGGACCCCCAGGTCTCTTTCACCTACACTACTCTCCAGCAGGTCAGCCCCCAACCTGTACTGGGACATGGTGTTGTTCTTCCCCAAATGTAAAACTCTACACTTCCCCTTGTTGAATTTCATCAGGTTTCTCCCCACCCAACTCTCCAGCCTATCTAAGTCTCTGTGAATGGCAGCACAGCCTTCTGGTGTGTTAGCCACTCCTCCCAGCTTAGTGTCATCAGCAAACTTGCTAAGGGTACATTCTATACCCTCATCCAGGTCGTTGATGAAGATGTTGAACAACACCGGTCCCAGTACCGACCCCTGTGGGACTCCACTAGTCACACACCTCCAACCAGATTCTGCCCCATTGACTACAGCTCTCTGACTCCTTCCTTTCAGCCAGTTCCTGATCCACCTCACTACCTGATCACCAATGTGTCTTAAGAGTCAAATATGCTTAAGTGACATTTAAATGAAGGTTTTACTGTGTTACCTTTTTAAAAAAAAAACATCAAAAAAAAAAAAACCAAAACAACTGTCTGTGAGCTGTGCAAAGACAATTGCACTGTAGGAAAGGGAGCTTGTGCTTCTTCAGCATGACACTGAACTGTGTGGGTGTGCAGTGAAGATGTGGAGTCAATAGGGTATGCTTTGCTTGTGTGTAGGACTGGAGAGGATGGCAAAGGTTGCATCTGGGATCCTGAAGGCTGGTGTTAGCTGATTTGGGCTCAGTTTGTTTTAGAGTAGTCCCAAAGGGTCTTCCTTCTCTACTAAATTCCTGCCATCTTCTGCTTGCTGCTCAGAAGTGCCAGACACAAGCTGTATCTTATGTAGTAGATCTATCCCTCTGAACATTTTCTGCTTGCAAGGAGAACTTGCATTCTCCTAGTGTCATCCTTGTGTTAACAGTTCTTGCAGGGAAATGGCAGCAGTCCAGCTAGTGCAGTGCTGGTGGTTCTCTTGCAATTAAAATTAAATCTAAAAGGCTCCAAGGAAGAGTGGTGGTGTGCAGTGTATCACTGGAGTGCCATCAGGACTCTGCGCCAACCTTATCTCTTTTAGCAATCCCAGCTGGGCCCACATCTCTTCTCCCCTGCTTTTGGGCATGAGGTTCCTTCTTTCTTCCTCACTCTTTGGGGTTAGGAATCATCCTTGCTTGCTTTGTTAATGTTGAGAGCAGCCTTGGTTTCACCTGCTGTTGGGAGATACTGTCACGCTCTTTTCTGCAGCTTGGCTGTTTTTGCCAAGAGGCTTACACCACAACCAACTTCCAGTGTACTGCTATGATTTGAACTTGGACAGCAGGAAAAAGCTGACCACCCTGTGCCTGGTGGCTCACTGTGCTGAGCTACCGCATCAGCTAGAGTCTAGCTCCTTTTTACATCCAGATGCATAAACAGTGGGCCTGCCAAGAGTATGTTTGGTGCTTCATGAAGCCCTGTCACTGAAATGGATTAGTGTCAGGACTGCCAGGATCAGCTTTTGGGAAATGCATCAGGAGTGAGGAAGCCTCTGTATGAGTGACATGCCCACCTTGTGAGATGGGCTTGCTTCTGAAAACTGTCTTTCTACTCAGAGGTAATTAAAAGCACAGAAGGAATAAAATAAAGGAAGAGAGGAAGGCTTGACAAGTGACCCCAGATCAAAGCTCCACAAATCTGTTTCCCTTCCATGTTTCACATCCAGTACCCTTCATTTATGTACTTTGTCCTCTACTGTGCAACTCCTTTCACACTGGCTCCTCAGCTCTGGGCAGTTTCCTTTTCTGCTAGGGTGGTATGAGTCATCTCCTACAGCTCTCATGTTACAGTCCACAGTGCCTCTCACCTATGTGTGCTTCTGTGCTTCTCACTTGGCTGAGAAGGGCTTCATTCTTCCCAAACCTTCATGCTTTTTGCATCTATTTTTATACTTATTGCTCAACTTAAAATTCAGTAAATGATAATTTACAGCAGTAACTACCCGAATGAAAGATTTTATTGCTTGTTTGAACAAAACAGGTAGACATTCCAGCTTGGGGCTTAAAGACTTTGGAGGCAGAGTTTAAGGTAATTTTCTGTTTTCTGTATAAAGGGTAACTACAGCCATTTGTGCAAAGCTTTGCACACGTGTAGTCCCAGCCTTTGTCCGTGTTTCTGTGTGAATGACCATCTGTGAATCAGAGCCATTATTTCTCAATTTGCTCATGCCTCTTTAGTGATTCAACCACCAAAGTTATTTGAAATTCAGGCCTGGATCCAAATTCTGCTTGCAAATAGATAATAGCAGAATCCAGAGTTCAGATGTGAAAGTTACCATTTTTAGGGTATTCAAAAAGGGAGTTTGAACTTTGGAGATGAAAATTACTACCATAATAATTAAATCTAAGGTTTTCTAGGGACTGCTATGCTATGCAAGAGCTTCCTTCTTCAGCAAAATAAACTGTTCCTTCTTACTCAAGACAAAACGATCTCTTTAAATCTATAGGCTGAGTTCAGTCTGGTCTCTGGCCACAAGGGGACAGATAGTAATAGTCAAGTAAGACAACACTATGTTCTAAGCGGAATAAGTTCAGTGAAGACAGTGCCACAGTATTAACTATTTCTGGAAAGTTTCTGAAAAAAATGTATCCCGGTCAGTACAAATCAGATGCAAAAATGTATCTGCTGAAGTAGCACAGCAGAGATCAGATAAATGAAGTACACATATAAATTCCAGATGCAACATAGGGAAAAAATAAATAAATGTTTAAGTGTTTATAATTTAAAAACATATTTTAAGTTATTAGATTGAAGCAAAATATGAAGAGGCACAAGGTGCTTACCAGGGGCTTTAGGCCTATAGAAATATTTGGAAAACAAGGTATGAAAGAGAAGACTTAATAGATCAGGGATAAATAACATGCTTTAGGGTCTCTTGTCTCATATTCATAGATTCAGGCTCATGGTGCAGACTTCATGGCTGTCATGTGCTGACTGACTATCTGAGCATAAAAATTTTCTTTTTAATATATTGTAGCAGTGTTTCTTGCAGCATTGCATTTTGAGAAATGGTGGACCTCTGCCTCAGCACCATAGGACCAAAGTCCCCATCACATTGCCCAGCTGGCACCTCTGCAGGCAAGGAGCTTCCCGCAGCCCAAAATGCAAGTGATCACATCAGATTGAAGCTCAATCTCCTCATCAATTTAAGTTATGGCGTTTTGACTTGTGAATGGTTACTATGTGCAGTCACAGGAAAACTCACTGAGGTAGCTGAGCTGACACCTATTGAGGTGATTAAATTAATTTGGGTATTTTCTATCCCTTCCTTTGGAAGGTGATTACACAAAAGACTATTTTCAGTGCTCCCTGCATTAGAAATGCCACTATAGACACTTCATTCGGGTTTCAGTTACCTTTTCTTTATATTAGTTTTGCAAAGTACCAGACTCATTCACAGGGCTATGAATTAGTACAGAATTCCATAATTTCATATTGGTTTGGAATATTATTATTATTATTATTATTATTATTATTATTATTATTATTATGTGGTGCAGGAACTTGCTTGTAATTTGGTGCTTGGAAAAAGTGTGCTTAACAGGGGGAGAAGTCAGTTGTAAATTAAAGAGAACAAAAATTTACCTTTCTTGACAAACTATCTGAATTTTCCTGGCTTTCTCATGTCTTCATGCTGTGAGAAATGTAAGGTATGAATCAGGCAGAGTGTCTGCAATCTCTGATATTAAAAAGAAAAACTTAATAAAAGCCAGATGCAGTTTCCACTGTCCACTTTTAGTTTGCTCATTCTATTTTTTTTTCCTCTTGACAAGAAAGCAAATTCTGGAGACTATTCCCACATGAAACACTCCCTCACATGGGTCTGTCAGTGCTGCTGAGTCACTGACATACATCTCACTGCTCCTGAGAGATCCATGAACACTCTCTGATACATCTCTGCCAGGCTTCTCCTGTCTTATTAAAAATATGGTTCCATTTAACTCCTCATAGAGCTAGAGCTTGTCAGAGAACAACAAAAGCCTGCAAAGGGCAATTTTTTTAGCATCTCCTGCCATCTTGTGGGATTGAGGAGACGTTCACTTTGCTTTTAACATTTGATATATCGAAGCTTTCCTTGTGGCCTCACCAGCTAGTGAGTGAACGAGACACTGAGCATGGTGGAGCACCCACTTCTGCTGGAACAGTTTGGGGTGACCTTAATGGGACTGCCCTAAACCTCTCCCAGTATGCCTATGGCTGGGATGACCAATTGTAGACTTGTTATCTATTAATTATTAGAGGAAGTTATCAAAGTATGTGAGAGGCTTCTCTTGCTGTTGGTCATCTTGCGGGATGCTCGTGGTGCCAGCTGAGGAAAAGCTGCAACAGTATTGTCTCTATATCCTTGGTTGGAAGCCAAGAACTCCTGCGTGCAGCCCCATCTAACCCCAACTATGTCTGTGTGGTGGCCTCAGACAAGGCTTTGAGCACAGGGAAAGAAGCCAATAATTTCTGAGTGATAATGCTGTGTTTGTCCTTTCTTAAAAGTTCCCACTGCAATGAGCAACAGATTTGCTCTGTGTAAATAAAGCAGGAGTAGTTGCCAGTACCTGAACCACACTGTCCTACAGAGCTGGTTTGTTGTGCAACAGTTAAAGCATGGCAAGGTTTGAATACCAGTGGCTGACCCAGGTGAATGCTCCCATGTTTTAATGATGGGAGACTGGAGAAAGTCACTGTGGCTTGGCATGGCTCCTGACTGAGTGGCAATAAAATCTTCAGTGTAACAAGTTTGTTTTCCCACCACTGTATCCCGTATAGGGATACTGGTGAGTCCTCACCAGGAAACAGCTTTCATAGCTTTAGCAGATCAGTACCAGAGGGGGTCATAACTGTTTTCAAGTATCATAGAATCTTAGAATCATAGAATCTTAGGGGCTGGAAGGGACCTCGAGAGATCATCTAGTCCAACCCCCCTGCCAGAGCAGGGTCACCTAGAGTACATCACACAGGAACTCATCCAGGTGGGTTTTGAATGTCTCCAGTGAGGGAGACTCCACAACCTCCCTGGGCAGTCTGTTCCAGTGCTCTGTCACTCTTACAGTAAAAAATTTTTTTCGGATATTCCCCTTGAACCTCCTATGCTCCAATTTACACCCATTACCCCTTGTCCTATCACTGGTCATCACTGAGAAAAGCCTAACTCCATCCCCCTGACACTCACCCCTTACATATTTGTAAACATTGATGAGGTCACCCCTCAGTCTCCTTTTCTCCAAGCTAAAGAGACCCAGCTCCCTCAGCCTTTCCTCATAAGGGAGATGTTCCACTCCCCTAATCATCTTCGTAGCTCTGCGCTGGACTCTCTCGAGCAGTTCCCTGTCCTTTTTGAACTGAGGGGCCCAGAACTGGACACAATACTCCAGATGTGGCCTCACCAATGCAGAATAGAGGGGGAGGAGAACCTCTCTTGACCTACTAACCACACCCTTTCTAATACACCCCAGGATGCCATTGGCCTTCTTGGCCACAAGGGCACATTGCTGGCTCATGGTCATCCTCCTGTCTACCAGGACCCCCAGGTCTCTTTCACCTACACTACTCTCCAGCAGTTCAGCCCCCAACCTGTACTGGGACATGGTGTTGTTCTTCCCCAAATGTAAAACTCTGCACTTCCCCTTGTTGAATTTCATCATGTTTCTCCCCGCCCAACTCTCCAACCTATCTAAGTCTCTCTGAATGGCAGCACAGCCTTCTGGTGTGTCAGCCACTCCTCCCAGCTTAGTGTCATCAGCAAACTTGCTGAGGGTACATTCTATACCCTCATCCAGGTCGTTGATGAAGATGTTGAACAACACCGGTCCCAGCACCGACCCTTGTGGGACTCCACTAGTAACACACCTCCAACCAGATTCTACCCCATTGACTACAACTCTCTGACTCCTTCCTTTCAACCAGTTCCTAATCCACCTCACTTCCTGGTCACCAAACCCATACCTGATCAACTTATCCACAAGGATGCTGTGGGAGACGGTGTCAAATGCTTTACTGAAATCAAGATAAACCACATCTACCGCTCTACCATCATCTATCCACCTAGTAATTTCCTCATAGAAGGCTATGAGGTTAGTCAAACATGATTTACCCTTGATAAAACCATGCTGACTGCTCTTGATGACCCCCATGTCCTTGATGTGCCTGGAGATAGTCACAAGAACAAGTTGTTCCATCACCTTTCCAGGGATGGAGGTGAGGCTGACCGGTCTATAGTTACCCGGGTCCTCCTTCTTGCCCTTCTTGTAGACTGGAGTGACATTTGCTATCCTCCAGTCCTCAGGCACCTCACCTGTTGCCCATGATTTACTGAAGATGATGGAGAGTGGCCTAGCAATGACCTCCGCCAGCTCCCTCAGCACCCTTGGGTGCATTCCATCTGGACCCATTGATTTATGGATGTCCAGATTACTCAACTGATCCCTAACCCAATCCTCATCTACCATGTCAAACTCTTCCTCTATCTTGACTTCTTCTGGGGCTATATGAATCTGGGGCTCATAGGGAGACCCTGCAGGAGTGAAGACAGAGGCAAAGAAGGCATTCAGCACCTCTGCCTTCTTTATATCCTCTGTCACCAGGGCTCCCACCTCATTCCTCAATGGGCCAATATTGCCTCTATTGCTAGTTTTGCTAGCTATGTACTTGAAAAAGCCCTTTCTATTATCCTTAACCTGACTTGCAAGGTTAAGTTCCAAGGAGGCCTTAGCTTTCCTAATTGCCTCCCTACATCCTCTGACAACAGTCCTATATTCCTCCCAAGTGACCAGCCCCTCCTTCCATGATCTATAGATTTTCCTTTTCCACTTAAGTTTGCCCAGTAGTTCCTTCTTTAACCATGCAGGTCTCCTAGCACCCTTACTAGATTTCCTAACCATTGGGACACTCTGATCCTGTGCTTGCAAGAAGTGGTCCTTGAATGTTGACCAGCTATCTTGAGCTCCTTTATTTTCTAGCACCCTGTCCCATGGGATTTCCCTTAATAGATGATTGAGGAGACCAAAGTTTGCCCTGTGGAAGTCCAGGGTTCTGGTCCTGCTGGGTATTTTGTTCCTTCCACACAGGATATGTACTCATATAAAATCTGTTTTGTTGTGATTACATCAGCTCAGTTAAGATTTTATTAGCATTTAAATTCTATCACCATGCCTTACAAATTAGGTAGTTAATATTGTACAAACAAGGCAAACAAATAATTATCTTACTGTATTGCTTAATAATCTACCTGGTCTTCTGACATTTTTCAAAAAGAATTTTCAGCTTCAGTACAATACATTTTTTTTCTACTATGTTCTTGTTTGTTACACAGTTGTCAGGCTTTTCACTCTCAGTCTATCCTTCTTTCTCTCTTTCTTTACCTTTCTTCTTTTAGATTCTGTAGTATTGCTACATTAAAAGAGAAAGCAAGGAGACTTGCTATTAAGGGGAAGAAATTCAAAGTAGAGTGAAAAGTCATAGCAGTACTGTGAATAATTAGAATGCAATGATTCTTTGAAATATAAATATGTGTAATTTTGTAGGAGTGTAAAATGGTTTGGTTTTTTTGTCCCTTGTTTTTTCTTTCTGGGTTTCAGTGTTTAGGAGTAAGGTAGGACAGGTAACAGCTTCTGTTGTTCAAATTTAAAAAAATGGAAGAGAATATTTCAGATTATCCCATATTTTGTTTTATTTTTATTTTTCTATTATAACCACTTATTTATTTGTTTATTTGTTTTATCTAAATGTTGCATTTTAAAATGCTTTTAAATTCCCTCTTTCAGAGGTTTACCTTTTCTGAATTCACAGCTCAGCAAATCTGCAGGAATTCAAAACTGTTTCTCTACCACCACATTTGTTTTTATTATGTATGTCTTCAAAAAGAGGTTATTCTAAACATTACAGATTTACCTATGGATAAGAAATCATGAGTTATAATATTATCTTTTCCAATCCTTTCAGTTCTCAGTTTTCTCAGTCTAGCCTTCTCTTTGACTCAAAGATTCTTCCAAGTTTAGTCCACATTGAAACTTGTTCTGGTTCTTCTACTCCAGAACACTTTACCTATCTCTATTTTTTCCTGTATTTTCTTTATTTTAGAAATTCTCTATTCAGTCAAATCATATATTTGCTCTTCTTACAGCACTGCTTTTCTTTAGGTTCCACTGTAAAATCATTAAAATAAGAAGCTTTTAAAGGCCTTTCAATAGCCCTTGGAAAAGGTCCTATGTATATATTTTGGGGGAAAACCTCCCAAAATCTGCATGGAGTGTTTAGACCCTATGTAAAAAAAAAAAAGGAAAAAAAAAAAATAAGTCTTGAAGGCTGCTTTCTCTATTCTCTGTTCTAGAGAAGTAAAAGCATGGTCCTTTCTTTGGAAAAGAGAGGAGAAATTGATGAGAATTAAAAGGCCTGTTCTTAGCAAAATCTTAGCAGGTCTTCAAAAACAGCTCAAAGGGGAGTTTTTTTACTGATTTATGTAAATAGAAAGGCAAAGTTGTCAGAAGCCCAATACAAAATATGGAGTAAAGTTCTTAATCCCCACTCCTAGACATATTATTATTATTAAATCAGAGTAGTTAGGTTGGAAGGGATCTTAAATATCATATAGTTCCAACCTCCCTGCATGGGCAGGGACACCTCCCAGTAGACCAGGTTGATCAAAGTCCTGTCCAGCCTGGCCTTGAACCTTGCAACCTCCTCTGTCAGTTTAACCACCTGCCTGAGGAGATCATTTACTTGCTCACACCGCACACATGCGCTGTCACTGGTTCCCTCTGATACCAGTGCCAGACTCAGGCATTCACTGCAGCCAGAGACCTGCACTGCTGCGTGCCTGCTTGGGAGCTTCGTCTGAGTCCCCACATTCTTTTTCACTATGGTTTTTGGCGGTGTTGTGACCATGATCAATCTAGTTACTAGTCTGCTTTTCCTAGGATGAGAAGGCACCAGCTGCTCCCTGCCTGCCCTCGCGCAGCTCTCTGCCTCACCGCCTGCCCTCGCGCCTGTCACGCGTCTCCCCTCCGGAGGCCGCTGCCGGTGCTGCTGCCGCTCTCTCTTCTGCGCTGCCGCGTGTTTCAATGTATATCAGATTTAATATCCTTACTCTGTTAATTCCTCTCTCTCTCTCTCTGTCCTTAACCTCCATTTCTTCCTTCTCCATAGTCCTGTGCTTGTCATCCAATTCCTCTTTATTCATGGATCTCAAAGAATCTCCAGATAGTCACAGAATCATAGAATTGTCATGGTTGGAAAAGACATCTAAGATCACCCTGTCCAACTGTCAACCCCTGCCCTTCAAAGAACCCAAACAAAATAACTCACCACAGAAAATACAGCCTGCCAGCCACTACAGCATGTCCTGATGTGCCTCATCTACATGGTTTTTAAATACCTTCAGGAATGGTGACTCACCACCTCCCTAGGCAGCCCAATCCAGTGTCTGACTACTTTTTTGGTAAATAAATACTTCCTAATATCTAGTCTAAACCTCCCCTGGTGTAACTTCAGGTCATTTCCTCTTTCCTATAGTCTTATCATTAATTATTGGGAGAAGAGGCCAACATCCACCTCTCTGCAACCTCCTTTGAGGTAGTTGTAGAGAGTGATTAGCCTTCTCTTCTTCAAACTAAACAATCCCAGTTCCCTCAGCCTCTCCTCACAGGACTTGTTTTCCAGCCCCTTCACCAGCTTGGTTGCCCTTCTCTGGACATGCTCCAGGACCTCAATGTCTTTCTTATAGTGAGGGACCCAGAACTGAATACAATACTCAAGCTGTGGCCTCACCAGTGTGGGGAATAATGGGGCAGGATCACCTCTCTTTTCTTGCTGGCTATTTCTGATACAAACCAGGATGTTGTTGGCCTTCTTGGCCACCTGGGCACACTGCTGGCTCATATTTGGCCAGGGGTCGACCAGCACCCCCAGTTCCTTTCCAGCCACTCTCCCCCGAGCCTGTAGCGTTGCCTAGGATTGTTGTGACCGAAATGCAGGACCTGACACTTAGCTTTGTTAAACCTCATGCAATTGGCCTCAGCTCTTCAATTCAACCTATCCAGATCCCTCAGCCTTTGCCACCTCCAACACAAGCTCTTTTGCCCAGACACTTTTCCCCAATATAGTTCCAAATTTTATTTCCCAGGTCCTTGATTTGGTGCTGCTGTAGAATAAGACACATTCCTTTCCCATACTGCCCAAACTGCCTCCTTGCTTTGTCCTGCACTTGCATCACGCTGGCTCAGAGACCTTGCTGACAGGTAGGAAGCACAAAGAAAACAGTTTTGTCACATGTAGGCTTGGGCTGTGTTTTTATGAGGATGGCATATAAACATAGTACAGTAACACAAAAGGATCTGTGAGATTTAGGCATAAACAGTTTCTCTTATGGGGTGATACATGCACAGCCTTGGCATGCAGAGGAGCTGTGTGAATGTATGCTCAGCAAAGATGAAATTTCAGTCATTAGATGAAGCTATAAAATAACACTGTTGAAGATGAACAGACTGTCATAATTTGAAGGCTTTGTGCAAATATGGGCAGATTTTCTAAGGAACACAGAATCCAGGTAAAATTTAAACTCTCTTCTTAATAAAAAATGCTTCTCTATTTTTCCTCTAGTAAAAATAAAACCCAACACCCCCCCCCACTCAAAGAAAACAACTGTCAACACTGTCATTTTTTAACATAAAAAATTAACCTTGGTACTGTGGCAGATCATGGAGCAGTTCACTTTGGATGCATTCATGCAGCAAGTGCAGGATAATCAGGCCTAGCCAGCATGGATTAATGAAAGGCAGGTCCTGCTTGACCAATATGATCTCCTTCCATTACCAGGTGACCCACCTGGTGGATGAGGGAAAGGCTGTGTATGTTGTCTACCTGGACTTTAGTAAAGCCTTTGACAACATCTTCCACAGCATTTTCCTTGAGAATCTTGCAGCCCATGACATAGACAGGTGGACTCTTCAGTGGATTAAAAACTGGCTGAATGGTTGGGCCCAAAGAGTTGTTATAAACAGAGTTAAATCCAGCTAGCAGCTGGTCACAAGTGGCATCCCCCTGGGCTTGGTATTGGGACCAGTTCTGTTTAATATTTTTATCAATTATTTGGATGAGGGGATCAAGTGTACCCTCAGCAAGTTTGCAGACAACACAAAATTGAGCACGAGTGTTGATCTGCTCGAGGGTAGGAGGCACTGCAGAGATATCTGGGTAGGTTAGTTCAATGGACTAAGGTCAATGGGATGAGGTTTAACAAGACCAAGTGCTGGGTCCTGCACTTTGGTCACAATTACCCCAAGCAATACTGCAGGCTTGGGGAAGAGTGGATGGAAAGCAGCCTGGTGGAAAAGGATCTGGGAGTACTGGTGGGCGGCTGGCTGAACATGAGCCTACAGTGTGCCCAGGTGGCCAAGAAAGCCAACAGCATCCTGGACTGTATCAAAAGCAGTGTGTAGGGAAAAAAACGTGCACCTCTACGGACGTGGTGAGGTCACAGCTTGAGTACTCGGTTCGATTCTGGGTGCAACAGTAAGAAAGACATTGAGGTCCTGAATCATGCCCAAAGAAGAACAACGAGGCAGGTGAGGGGTTTGGAGAGCATGTTATACGAGGAGTGGCTGAGAGAACTGGGGTTATTTAGTCTGAAGAAAAGGCTCAGGGGAGATCTTAACTGCTCTCTACAACTACCTGAAGGGAGGTTCTAGAGAGGCCAGTATTAGTCTCTTTTCCCAAGTAACTAGTGGTAGGATGAGAGCAAATGGGTTTAAGATGTGCCAGGTGAGGTTTATGTTGGATATTGGGAAAAATTTCTTTACTGAACAAGTGGTGAGGCATTGGAACGGGCTGCCCAGGGAGGTTGTGGGGTCACCATCCCTGGAGGTGTTCAAGAACCGTTTAGATGTGGTGCTTCAGGACGTAGTTTAGTGGTTGTGGTAGTTGGATTATAGTTGCACTTGATAATCTTGGAGGTCTTTTCCAATCTTAATGATTCTATGATTCTATGACTTTATATTGCTGACTCCAAAATCCTAGAGGATGACCTTGGGTCTCATCATGTGCTTTCCACCAGAGGCTCCAGATAGGGCTATTTTCACCGGCTGCAGTGTAGAGCATGTTTTTAATTTCTTGTTCCATTCAGACAGGTCCCAGGGCCACTGCGTGGACTATCTATCATTTTAGCTGTTCAAAGGCCTGTAGTTGTTCAGGGCCCCATGAGAAACTTCTTTCCTTTCAGGTCGCTTCATAGAGGGGTTTCACAACTTGGGGCTACCCAGGAATGTGCCCCTACTGTGCCTAAGAAGGTCTGTGTCTCTTTCTTATTAGTGGGTGGAGACAGCATTGCTATTTTACTGACCACATCCAAAGGGATGTGTTGGTGCCCATCTTGCCATCTAGCTCCTAGGAACTATATCTCTGGCAGGTCCCTTGAGCTTGCTTCTCTTTATAGCAAAGACAGTTTCTAGCAAAATGTGGATCACTTTTCTATGTTTCTCAAAGACTTCCTCTGCTGTATTACCTCATACAATGATGTTATTGATGTATTGCAGATGGTCTGGAACTCCACCCTTCTCCAGTGCAGTGTGGAACATTCCATGGCAGATGCTAGGGCTGTGCTTCCACCTCTGGGAAAGTCAGTTCCAGGTGTACTGGACACTCATCCAGGTGAAAGCAAATTGGGGTCTGTACTCTGCTGCTATGGGAATGGAGAAAAATGTGTTAGCGATGTCCACGGCACCATTTAACTGCCTTGAACTCCAGTTTGTATTGAAGTTCCAACATGTCTGGAACTGCAGCACTCCTCAGTGGTGTAACTTCATTCGGACCATGGTATTCCACAGTTAATCTCCTTTCTCCATCAGGCTTCTGCACTGGCGATACAGGACTGTTGAAAGCTGAGTGAGTCTTGTTAATTACTCCTTGGCTCTCTAGTTGATCAATCAGGTTATGTATGGGGAACAGGAAGTCTCTGTTGGTGCAGTACTGCAGACAGTGTACTGTAATAGAAGCTGTTGATACCTGCTGTTCCTCCACCCTCAGCATGCCCACCACAGAAGGGTCTGAGAGACCAGGAAGGATAGACAGCTGGTGAATGGCCTTAGTCTCCACAGCTGCTACACCAAAGGCCCATTTATACCCTTTTGGGTCTTCAAAATACCCTTTCCAGAGAAAGTCTATGCCAAGGATGCATGCAGCATCTGGGCCAGTTACTATATGGTGGGTCCCCAGTCATTCCTGGTTAGGCTCATTTAGTCTTCCAGTACCATCAGTTCTTGAGACCCTTCAGTGGCTCCAGAGAAAGTAGTGGCGTCTGCCCCTCTGTGATTGGATGGTATCAAGGTGCACTGTGCACCAGTGTCCATGAGAGCTCTATGATACTGCCAGGCCATTGAATCCACATTGTCCAGTAAACTCGATTATCCCTCTCCTCCACCTGGCTGGAAGCAGGGCCCCTCTAATGTTGAGCATGGCATCCACATATTAACACAGGGATTTGTGTGTTGTACCGGACTCACATTTGGGTCAAAGACCCATCTGCTTGGGCCAGCAGGTGCTTCCTGGGAGACCAGAGCAGCCATCATTCTGGGACTGTTATCTTTAGTGGCATCACTGTGCAGCTCCCGTACTCTTGCATGCAGAGCTGTGATGGGTTTGTAATGCCATCTGCTCATGTCCTCACCATTGTCACACAGGGTAGACCACACAGAACGTCATGTGTGGTTCTGCTTACCATGAACTGGTGTCCTAGAAGGCCCCCTATTTCCAATGTCTGATACATTGATCCATTGAGGAGAGGAATAGGTGTTTTTCATCCTCTCCAGTCTGGATACCTTTTCATCCAGCCTCTCACAATAGTTTTCCACTCTTCAGCCATTTTTTCCACAGCTGAGATGCGAGCTTTTAGGGGGTTAGAAATATTGTCTGCATATTGCCTTAGCTGGTTAGCAAATTTATCAACAGTTGTTGCTGTTTTGTCATTTCCTGCGAAGAGCCTTCCTCCCAAAATGGTGGAGTACACAGGAGGGGCACTCTGTGTGAGCTTCTTTAACACAGGCTTACTGCATGGCAGATCATCAGGACTTTTGGTTGTATCCCCATCACTACAGATAATCTGCAGGGAAGGGTTAATAACTTCTGTGTCAGTGATGTATCTTTTTAGCTGCCTCACCTTCCCTAGAGCTGCTCACCCAGTTTATGACAGGAGTGCCATGTCTACCCAGAAGCTTGTAGGGTGAGATGTCAGATGGAAAGGAGTAAATAACTCACTGCAGGCTTGTGTGTTTAAATGCAAGGCATGGCAAGGTGATTCTTTATAGAGGAAAATAGAGGACTAACAAATTTTTGCCATAGGGGTTTTTCTTTGGCTACAGCTCCTAGCAGAATTCAATGCCTCTTGGGGGCTTATATGATAGTTGGGGTTTAATGTCTGCCTTTTCCCTGCCTCTCGATCCATCACATGCTATGACTCCTGTGACAAGTCTCAGCATAAATGTTTACTTCCTTCAACCTGAAGAGAAGGTAAGAAAGGATCAGAGATCCTTTGGCTGATCGTTTGACACAGGACTACTGAACAATGGAGCATTGCAAAGCAATCGCATTAGTGCAAGCCTGACTGAAAAACTGCTGGAACCATGGCTGAGGCACAATACTCATGTTGTTATTAGGAAAAAAAAAAAAAAAAAAAAAAAGCAGTAAAATTGGGATGTCTAGCCATGAGTGATTCTAAAAGGGAAAAATTGCTGTAGTCATTGGCACTGCTGCAGGTGAGCTGTGTGAGTAATGAATTGAGTGCAACTATAAATACGTAATAAATGCAGAGTGAGAGGGCTGGCTGAGGGCTGAGTGCTTCTTTGGTACCTTTGCATTTTGGTGGGAAAAGCTGTGGCTCTGCTGAGGTGTGCTCAGTAGGGAGCACAAGCCACCTCAGTTATGGCCTCTGCTGGTGGCCTTGGGTCCTGTGCTCTTGCGTTTGCCTTTTGTCTACTTCTGAACCACCTCGGCTTGGTGGCTGCTGTGAGCCACCACTGCTGCTGGGTGTGTGTCTGACACTGTGTGCTGCTGGGCAAGAAAAACTGCTGCCTGGTGCTGGCTGCCTGGAGGCCCCTTCCTCCTTTGAGGAAGCTTTTGATGTGTGACAGTGTGTGTGTGAATGTGCCTGTGTGAATGTGCTTGTCCTTTCTCATTGAAAAAAACAAAACAAAATACTGCAGTGTATTTTGGGTGGTGCACCAGTAGGTGAGTGGTGACTCCTACTTTGGGCTTGGCTCCCTGTGTTTTAGGTGGAGATAGGCCAGTCTGTTGCCCTTTGGGCAATGTGCCTGCCCTACAAGCGGGGCTGGAGCCTGCGGCTGGCTGTGCTGGGAGCAGAGTGAGGGTGACAACCCTGCAGTCAAGGTGTGTGTCACCTGGAGCTCTGAAGCTGCCTGCCAGCATGGCTCCAGATGTGCCAGCCCAGTCTGGCTCTCGCCCAGTGTGAGCAACCATCCTGCTTCTGGGAGCTACTGCGTAAGGTGTGTCCACGGGCTCCTCCTTAAGGGTCCTCCCAGCTTGGGCTCCTGCTAGTGATTAGGGGCTGACCCTGTTTATAGGGTCTGTGTATTCCTTCTTCACAGAGAAACTCACTTTAAGGAGGTGGGTGTCTTAGGTCCCTGCTTTTTGGAAGTGTGGGGTAGAGAAGTGTGAGGTGGAATGTCCTCCCAGGACTCAGAGTACAGGTCCTGGCAGATTTCTGTCCTGCTGGCAGCCCACTTGATGTGACTTTCTCATAAGTGGAGTTCAGGATCAAGTGCTCAATTCTGCATAAAGGGGTCTGGGACAGATGAGGGGAGACTGATGTGGCTCTAGGGCTGCCTTGAGCCCCTTGTAAGCAGAAGCAAAGCCTCTTTCTTTGCAGCCTGGCTCTGAGTGCCTGGAGTACCTGCCACAGTGCAGTCAGAAGTTTAGCAGCCCTAGCTTTGGTCAAGACTGCTGCCCCTCTCATGCCTGGTTGTCAAGCAGCTCTGTGGCAGCTGCTGAGTAGTGCAGAAAGTTTGAAAGATGTGTTGGGCCATGAAGACTCTGACCTAGGCTAGTGTATCAGGACAGATATGCAAGTTATTTTTTGCTGTCTACAAAAGATACTTCTAATTTAATTGAATTAATCTGCCTGCAATGTTACTTTTCCTTTCTTATTCAGCACATGCTTTCCACTGCTCTCAAAGGACAGTTAGAAGGTAGGTGCCTTCTTTAGGAGCTGAGAGTAAATTAGGCTGTTAGTTTCCCTTCGAGAAAGAGAACTAGTGCAGTTGCATTGTCTAAATCACAAAGTTTCCGTGAAGGATGAAAGCCCAGCCTACAATTTATGAAGATAATTAATAAAGTTTTTCTTGATTTCTGTGGGAATAGAAGAGCAACTGGGGAAATTAGTAGTACTGTAAATAAGCTGATTGCTCAATGAGTAAAGAGGAGCCATCATGGCTCTGCTCCTTTGTCATGCTAGATGAGAAAATTTTCAACCCTTTGCTTGCTAAATTCAGCTGAGAAACCTGCCTGATATATTGCACCTGCATAACTTCTGTGGATGGTCTGCAAAGCTCAGTGTTGCTGTTCTGGTTTGGTCTGGTGGGTTTTTTGATAGTGGGGAAGGGCCACAGGAGTGGCTCTAGTAAGAAGCTGCCCCTGCTTCAAACCCAGCCAAAGAGCCATCAGAGAGAAATAGATGTGCCTCAGCGATTAACATATGAAAGAATCAACATAACACCTGAACAGAGAAGCACTTAGGGGAGAAGAGCTGTGCAGGAGGAGGAGAGAGGTGCTGGTGGTTGGTGAGGAAGAAGGGGAAGAAGGTGCCTGAGCTGAAGTTTCCCTGCAACCCATGGCGAGATGGCAGCTGTGCCCCTGCACTCGTGGAGGAACGTGATGGCACATTCCCTGAAGGTGCCAGGACGGATGAACATGGTCAGTGGACTTGGATTTTGTGGCCAGAGGATTTTCTGCCTGTGCACTCTGATTGCGCAGCTTTGGAAAACCCTGGCGTGAGGAGAGTTTGTTCCCAAAGCAGCCTGTGACTCTGTGGGAAGCCCAGGCTGGAGCAGCTCCAGACCTGGTAGGAAGGACTCATGAAGGAGAGGTTCAGGGAGGACTCTCTGCCATGGGAGGGACCCCGTGGGGAAGCAGGGAAGGACTGTAAGGAATCCTTCTTCTTCCCGAAGGGGAAGGAGCAGCAGGAACCACCAGCCTGTGAACTGACTCTAAACCCCATCCCCTGTCCCCCTGTGCCGCTGGGGGGAAGGAGGGAGAGAAACCGGGAACAAAGTGATTTGTGCCAAGGAAGAAGGGAGGGGTGGGGTAACGTATGTAAGCCCTGCTTGTTGTGTTGTCTGTGTCCTGTGTGCATCTGATTAGTGTGAAATTATTATTTTTTCCCCAAGTTGAATCTGTTTTGCCCAGGACCTTAATCGGTGAAGAACCCTCCTTGTCCGTTGTTTGACCCATGAGCTTTGTCCTCCTCATCCCAGAGCGTGTGTGTGTGTGTGTGTGTGGAGTTGAGTGAGCAGCCATGTGGCTGTTCCTTTGTTGTTGTGTTGTCTCAAACCATGACAAAATCTGAGCTAGTGACTTTAATATTAATGTCATGCTCCAGCTGCCTATGGAAATGTAGTCATACAATATGCCTTTTTGATAGGCTGGTTTAAGTAACAGTGCAAGCTGATCTCCAAGATTCAATGTGTGTGCAGCTAGAAAATGAAAGAGTGAAGTTATAAAAATTCACTATGTTTGATTGAACTACATCCTAATGATAAACTGGTCCTGAAGAAGGTTAATTAGAGGATCTTGGGCAATCTGTTCAGTTTAATTATTTTGCTACATCCTTTTTTGTCAAAGTATCCAGCCACCATTGCTACTAATTGTCTTCTAAAAATGCTGGCATGCCTGAGGAGTTGCATGTCATGAATGGTTTACACCTTCGTTACAGCTATTGTTTAGGTCTTCCCTGATAAGTTTTCACAGTTAGAGATGCACAGGGTATGAGTCCCAGTCTCACAGAGGTGCCACAATGAAACAAGAAGTAGACCATTGTCTTTTTCAAGGTTATCCTTTCCAGCACCAGGAGAGCTCAGAGAACAGGTCCTGGTGTCCTAAAAGGACACGCTAGCTCCCCTCTCCCTTGGTACTTACATTGCAGTTACACTTCGGATAAAAAGAGACCTCCTCTTAGTTGCAGTTTTGTCAGCAAAATCTGTCACAGTGTCCTGGTTTGAGACAGGGTGAAGCAAATTTTCTCTTTGCTGATTTTTTTTTTTTCCTTCGGTGAACTTTTTTTAGCAGTGCCAGTGTACTGATAACAACAAAGGACACTTCTGAAGCTCGTGTCTGCAGCCTTTCCCATGCCATGGGGGAGCAGATTAGGCTGAAGGCAAGATCAGCAAATCGGAATATTCCCTTCTCATAATATCTCTATTTGGCTTTCAGTAAAGGTTAAGACATCACAAAAGCCAAGCCTTTTGTTTCCTTTTTCTTTCTCTTTTTCTGCTTACTGTTGCTTCTATTGCCTTCTCTTTGGCGCTCTCTCTATTGTTTTCTCCATTTTTCTTCATAACTGACATCTGAGGACCCCATTTGTGCTCCCAGACACTCGCCACTTTAGCCAGGAGTCACCAGAAAGAGTTGCTGTGAGAGTCTCTGGAGGAGGTAGGAGGGGATCAGATTTTGCAGATCCCTTTATAAATATATGTATATATTCCCCTATCACTAAGAATTAAAATTAATTTGGTTCACTTTTCAACCCAGAAAGCCTCTCTCTCATTTTTTCTCCCTCTGCCTACCTTAGGGGAGAGGGATTGAGAGCATTATTGTTATTAGTTTGACTGCCAACCCGGAGATGTGGCTCAAAGGCTAAAAAGTGTTAGCTCTGGCATGGCAGTAGATACACACTAGCACAGTTTACTTCGTCACGTAGATAAACATCAATCAGTGATGTCTTTGCCTTGGGCTTGACAGAACGCTTAGCTCATGGGAAAAGTAACTTGGAATTCAGGAGAACTTTAAAGTGAATTGGCAGGGTATTGCAAGTAGTTGTCTTTGCAGAGAAGAGTGATCTGCATAATCAACATGGGTGGGTGATGGATTGCAGGGAAGTGCTTTCCTGTTGCACTATGGCTGGGAAGGCTGTGGGGTGTGGATGCCTTACAGAGAGAAATCTCCAGTGTTGCAAGAGTGAAGATATGCTTGCACATGTTTTGATGTTGCAAAAGTAATAAAAGGAGAAGCAAAGAGTAGGACAAACACATAAAAAGCTTTCAAAAGGTAGTATGGTTGCCTTTGAAGACAGGAGATTAAGTGGCTCAAGTTAATGCAGTGTTTAGTCAGGTTAAATATCATGCATACTGCTTTCCATAACTTCTGGGCTATGACAGATACTGTCTTTAGACAGTTTATATGAGAAATCATTTTCAGGGAGTGGCTGTCTCAACAAGAGATTTGCGTGTCCAGGGAACTCTAGGTCTCACACTTGAACTTGCAAGATGTGACTAGAAGATTCAAAAAGCTCTGCATGGTTGAATACAGTTTCTTCCTGAAACAATGAAAGGCAACCTGAAGTAGGAAATTATTCAATACCAGTTTCATCCTATTTTGAAAGATGTTGTATGGCACTTCCCTCTGTTCCACTCATCACTGACATGAGAAACAGATACAATTCTTTGCAAAAAAGGAGACCATATGCATGTTTTCCCATATGTGGTTAAACTCAGTGTTGTAAGAAATGTTAAACTAGGGAGTGGCTAGATGATAGCACTGTTCCTAACAAACTTCTTCCTGAAGGCATAAGATACAACTGTGACTTTACTGTAACTGTAGGCAAGGTTGCTGTGTTTTGTCAGAATATGCTCTGTAGGATCTCACTGTATTTGAACAAAATCTTTACTATTTTTAGCACACTTAAAAAGCTTTAGTTCTGGTGGTTTTCTATTTCTACCATTTGCCAAGGGGATTAATGATATGGGTGTAGCTGTGATGAATAATCCTTAAGCCAATTTAGTGCTGTGGGAACATTAAAATACTTGGTGAAGGTTCCAAAGTGCACTGGCTCTGCTCGGGGGTCGCACCATTCACCCTAAGTGAGGAAAAAGCTGACAGGTCATCTAGACGTTTACTACACAAGGATGGATCAAGGTCATGATAACTCTTCACGCAGTCATCTCAAAACAGGCTACTTAAATCAGTCAATGTTTACTCTTTTGTGATTGTGATGGGAAAGCATACACATCTGTAAAAATACCTCCTAACAGTGGTGTTAGGCTTTGAGGTGTGTCAGTCAACTGGAGGCCATGAAAGTAAATAGCTTCTTAAGCACAAGCATAATCTTGCTGATTTTATCACCTTAAAACTGGTTACACAGGAAAACACCATCACTGATAAACTTGGATTCAATCTAGACGGATCGGTAAGAGTAAGTACACGTTTCTTTCAGGCAACAGCAAACCTCTTCAGATTCTTAATTGGCATAAATCAGTGAAGATCACTTTGGGTTGGTTATGTTCTCTGTATAAAAGGAGCAAACTTCAAGAGGCAAAATTGCAAAAGACTGGAGAAAAAAAAAGCTAAGATTTAACTGCAGGAATCAGTAAAACTGTTTGTAAGGGCTCTGGTTACCTTTGAGGAATCAGTCAAATGCCAACTAGAAAATAGTTAGCTAAATTTAAGCATAGCACGAGCAGCATAGTTAAGCACAAGATACTGACTTTTACAAGTGCATTAGTTTTCACTTTAGTTTATGTTTTGGCTTTGGACCAGAGTTATCACTGGCCCGTCAAACTGCAGGAGAAATTTAATCAGCACTACTTTCCAACTATTATGCAAACAAATTGGCAAGATAAAATGACAAATAGGGTTCTACAAAGCTTGTGCGATCTGTAGTCCCTGGAGAAATATCCATCTGTTCAGCTTCATGTCCCTTTGTGAAGGACATTAAGCTTTTGCAATTTTTTGATTGAATGGACTTTTCATAGTCCAAAATTAACCTTCAGAGAGGTGGAAAGACATGTGGAAGTGATCCTTGCACATGATGGGACAGTTTGCATTGATAGGTGGACTAGGTTTGTCTCTGCAGGACAGTTTTTCCTGGATGACCATGTGCATTTCAGGAGACTGTTCATTGTGTCTCAAAAGCATGTGTGGTAGAATGAGACTAGGGACTTGCTTTTCCCCAAGTTTGTGTGTGCCAGATGCTCCTGTCAGTAGAGCTCTGAAGTTGACAACTGATGTTCTGCTCTAAAAATGCTGGACCAAATGGACTTGCAGATAAGAAGCAAGTCTCTATCTTCCTGCTGGGAAGATAAAGTTGGAACCAGAAGTAGTAGATGATCTCAGATAACATCTGGACAATGTAATTATTAGGAAAGAGGAGGAAGCTGCAGGTGAAAGGAGAGTGAAGATCTCTAGCTATAATCAGTGTTCTCTCTTTTGGTATGTTGATGGATCATCTGAAAGAGTGCGCTGGCTTCAGCAAGAAGCTGAGAGCTCCCCCTTCTCCCTAAACCAGCCAAGGCGCCATTAGACAGACAATAGATGCACCTCTGTGATTAACATATGAAAAAACTGGGGAAGAAAAAGAAGAGCTGAGCTGAAGATGTGAGAGGCAAGCTGGGATCCCAGTGATTTTGTGAGGAAGAATGGGAAGAAGGTGCCCAAGCAGAAGGTGTCCCTGCAACCTATGGTGAGATGGCAGGCTGATCCCCTGTATCCACAGAGGAATGTGGTGGAACATTCCCTGGGGACACCAGGAGGGGTGAACTTGGCCAGTGGACTTGGATCATGCAGCTTTGGAAGACCCCAGCACCAGGAGAGGTGACTGTTCCCGAAGTAGCCCGTGACTCTGTGGGAAGCCCAGGCTGGAGCAGCTCCAGACCTGGTAGGAAGGACTCATGAAGGAGAGGTTCAGGGAGGACTCTCTGCCATGGGAGGGACCCCGTGGGGAAGCAGGGAAGGACTGTAAGGAATCCTTCTTCTTCCCGAAGGGGAAGGAGCAGCAGGAACCACCAGCCTGTGAACTGACTCTAAACCCCATCCCCTGTCCCCCTGTGCCGCTGGGGGGAAGGAGGGAGAGAAACGGGGAACAAAGTGATTTGTGCCAAGGAAGAAGGGAGGGGTGGGGTAACGTATGTAAGCCCTGCTTGTTGTGTTGTCTGTGTCCTGTGTGCATCTGATTAGTGTGAAATTATTATTTTTTCCCCAAGTTGAATCTGTTTTGCCCAGGACCTTAATCGGTGAAGAACCCTCCTTGTCCGTTGTTTGACCCATGAGCTTTGTCCTCCTCATCCCAGAGCGTGTGTGTGTGTGTGTGTGTGGAGTTGAGTGAGCAGCCATGTGGCTGTTCCTTTGTTGTTGTGTTGTCTCAAACCATGACAAAATCTGAGCTAGTGACTTTAATATTAATGTCATGCTCCAGCTGCCTATGGAAATGTAGTCATACAATATGCCTTTTTGATAGGCTGGTTTAAGTAACAGTGCAAGCTGATCTCCAAGATTCAATGTGTGTGCAGCTAGAAAATGAAAGAGTGAAGTTATAAAAATTCACTATGTTTGATTGAACTACATCCTAATGATAAACTGGTCCTGAAGAAGGTTAATTAGAGGATCTTGGGCAATCTGTTCAGTTTAATTATTTTGCTACATCCTTTTTTGTCAAAGTATCCAGCCACCATTGCTACTAATTGTCTTCTAAAAATGCTGGCATGCCTGAGGAGTTGCATGTCATGAATGGTTTACACCTTCGTTACAGCTATTGTTTAGGTCTTCCCTGATAAGTTTTCACAGTTAGAGATGCACAGGGTATGAGTCCCAGTCTCACAGAGGTGCCACAATGAAACAAGAAGTAGACCATTGTCTTTTTCAAGGTTATCCTTTCCAGCACCAGGAGAGCTCAGAGAACAGGTCCTGGTGTCCTAAAAGGACACGCTAGCTCCCCTCTCCCTTGGTACTTACATTGCAGTTACACTTCGGATAAAAAGAGACCTCCTCTTAGTTGCAGTTTTGTCAGCAAAATCTGTCACAGTGTCCTGGTTTGAGACAGGGTGAAGCAAATTTTCTCTTTGCTGATTTTTTTTTTTTCCTTCGGTGAACTTTTTTTAGCAGTGCCAGTGTACTGATAACAACAAAGGACACTTCTGAAGCTCGTGTCTGCAGCCTTTCCCATGCCATGGGGGAGCAGATTAGGCTGAAGGCAAGATCAGCAAATCGGAATATTCCCTTCTCATAATATCTCTATTTGGCTTTCAGTAAAGGTTAAGACATCACAAAAGCCAAGCCTTTTGTTTCCTTTTTCTTTCTCTTTTTCTGCTTACTGTTGCTTCTATTGCCTTCTCTTTGGCGCTCTCTCTATTGTTTTCTCCATTTTTCTTCATAACTGACATCTGAGGACCCCATTTGTGCTCCCAGACACTCGCCACTTTAGCCAGGAGTCACCAGAAAGAGTTGCTGTGAGAGTCTCTGGAGGAGGTAGGAGGGGATCAGATTTTGCAGATCCCTTTATAAATATATGTATATATTCCCCTATCACTAAGAATTAAAATTAATTTGGTTCACTTTTCAACCCAGAAAGCCTCTCTCTCATTTTTTCTCCCTCTGCCTACCTTAGGGGAGAGGGATTGAGAGCATTATTGTTATTAGTTTGACTGCCAACCCGGAGATGTGGCTCAAAGGCTAAAAAGTGTTAGCTCTGGCATGGCAGTAGATACACACTAGCACAGTTTACTTCGTCACGTAGATAAACATCAATCAGTGATGTCTTTGCCTTGGGCTTGACAGAACGCTTAGCTCATGGGAAAAGTAACTTGGAATTCAGGAGAACTTTAAAGTGAATTGGCAGGGTATTGCAAGTAGTTGTCTTTGCAGAGAAGAGTGATCTGCATAATCAACATGGGTGGGTGATGGATTGCAGGGAAGTGCTTTCCTGTTGCACTATGGCTGGGAAGGCTGTGGGGTGTGGATGCCTTACAGAGAGAAATCTCCAGTGTTGCAAGAGTGAAGATATGCTTGCACATGTTTTGATGTTGCAAAAGTAATAAAAGGAGAAGCAAAGAGTAGGACAAACACATAAAAAGCTTTCAAAAGGTAGTATGGTTGCCTTTGAAGACAGGAGATTAAGTGGCTCAAGTTAATGCAGTGTTTAGTCAGGTTAAATATCATGCATACTGCTTTCCATAACTTCTGGGCTATGACAGATACTGTCTTTAGACAGTTTATATGAGAAATCATTTTCAGGGAGTGGCTGTCTCAACAAGAGATTTGCGTGTCCAGGGAACTCTAGGTCTCACACTTGAACTTGCAAGATGTGACTAGAAGATTCAAAAAGCTCTGCATGGTTGAATACAGTTTCTTCCTGAAACAATGAAAGGCAACCTGAAGTAGGAAATTATTCAATACCAGTTTCATCCTATTTTGAAAGATGTTGTATGGCACTTCCCTCTGTTCCACTCATCACTGACATGAGAAACAGATACAATTCTTTGCAAAAAAGGAGACCATATGCATGTTTTCCCATATGTGGTTAAACTCAGTGTTGTAAGAAATGTTAAACTAGGGAGTGGCTAGATGATAGCACTGTTCCTAACAAACTTCTTCCTGAAGGCATAAGATACAACTGTGACTTTACTGTAACTGTAGGCAAGGTTGCTGTGTTTTGTCAGAATATGCTCTGTAGGATCTCACTGTATTTGAACAAAATCTTTACTATTTTTAGCACACTTAAAAAGCTTTAGTTCTGGTGGTTTTCTATTTCTACCATTTGCCAAGGGGATTAATGATATGGGTGTAGCTGTGATGAATAATCCTTAAGCCAATTTAGTGCTGTGGGAACATTAAAATACTTGGTGAAGGTTCCAAAGTGCACTGGCTCTGCTCGGGGGTCGCACCATTCACCCTAAGTGAGGAAAAAGCTGACAGGTCATCTAGACGTTTACTACACAAGGATGGATCAAGGTCATGATAACTCTTCACGCAGTCATCTCAAAACAGGCTACTTAAATCAGTCAATGTTTACTCTTTTGTGATTGTGATGGGAAAGCATACACATCTGTAAAAATACCTCCTAACAGTGGTGTTAGGCTTTGAGGTGTGTCAGTCAACTGGAGGCCATGAAAGTAAATAGCTTCTTAAGCACAAGCATAATCTTGCTGATTTTATCACCTTAAAACTGGTTACACAGGAAAACACCATCACTGATAAACTTGGATTCAATCTAGACGGATCGGTAAGAGTAAGTACACGTTTCTTTCAGGCAACAGCAAACCTCTTCAGATTCTTAATTGGCATAAATCAGTGAAGATCACTTTGGGTTGGTTATGTTCTCTGTATAAAAGGAGCAAACTTCAAGAGGCAAAATTGCAAAAGACTGGAGAAAAAAAAAGCTAAGATTTAACTGCAGGAATCAGTAAAACTGTTTGTAAGGGCTCTGGTTACCTTTGAGGAATCAGTCAAATGCCAACTAGAAAATAGTTAGCTAAATTTAAGCATAGCACGAGCAGCATAGTTAAGCACAAGATACTGACTTTTACAAGTGCATTAGTTTTCACTTTAGTTTATGTTTTGGCTTTGGACCAGAGTTATCACTGGCCCGTCAAACTGCAGGAGAAATTTAATCAGCACTACTTTCCAACTATTATGCAAACAAATTGGCAAGATAAAATGACAAATAGGGTTCTACAAAGCTTGTGCGATCTGTAGTCCCTGGAGAAATATCCATCTGTTCAGCTTCATGTCCCTTTGTGAAGGACATTAAGCTTTTGCAATTTTTTGATTGAATGGACTTTTCATAGTCCAAAATTAACCTTCAGAGAGGTGGAAAGACATGTGGAAGTGATCCTTGCACATGATGGGACAGTTTGCATTGATAGGTGGACTAGGTTTGTCTCTGCAGGACAGTTTTTCCTGGATGACCATGTGCATTTCAGGAGACTGTTCATTGTGTCTCAAAAGCATGTGTGGTAGAATGAGACTAGGGACTTGCTTTTCCCCAAGTTTGTGTGTGCCAGATGCTCCTGTCAGTAGAGCTCTGAAGTTGACAACTGATGTTCTGCTCTAAAAATGCTGGACCAAATGGACTTGCAGATAAGAAGCAAGTCTCTATCTTCCTGCTGGGAAGATAAAGTTGGAACCAGAAGTAGTAGATGATCTCAGATAACATCTGGACAATGTAATTATTAGGAAAGAGGAGGAAGCTGCAGGTGAAAGGAGAGTGAAGATCTCTAGCTATAATCAGTGTTCTCTCTTTTGGTATGTTGATGGATCATCTGAAAGAGT
>NW_009952796.1:6503049-6548268 GCF_000747805.2 Chaetura pelagica
AGAGTGTCATGGAAATTTCTGTATATGTAGACCTGTGAATGCTGTATGCAGACCTGGAAAGATCTGTTCCACTGCCCACTCTGCTACAGAAGCAGGTGGGAACTGGAAGTGAAGTCATAGGAACTTTCTTTAGCTCTGCAGTATTACAGCTGCTGCTTTCTAACTATTTAAAAAGGAACCTTGTTTATTTTCATATTTTATTTTATTTTTTACAATCTAGAATTAAAAAAAATCAGTATTGGATGGAAATCTGTAATATCTACTTCAACAAATTTGAATTTTAATATTTTGAAGCAATAGGATTAGTTGGATGGCTTAGTCACTTAAAAAGGACTTAGCCTAAATATTGTAGAAAAGGTGATGTGGCTTTATTGCCGTTATTCCTGTGCTACTGCTGATTCACTACTCAGAATTCCTCTTAATGTCTCAGCTTTTGCTGTCTATAAAACTGCAAGTAACAGCATTACAGGGTGCAAATGTTGTGCAAATATTAAAGTTTACTAGGTTATTTTAGGTCTTGGTAACATAGCAACATGAAGTTATTACATGGAAAAAGAATAGTACATGGCCAAGTACTAGCTAAGTGCAAAAATGAATGAAAAGTACCTGTTAAGGTTTTTAAAGCATGGATCCAATCAATTCAAACTTAAACACTGGTAAAGTAGACTGAAAGGAATTCTGTTATTTTCTACAGGCTCTTCTCAAATAGTTAATATGCACATTGAAGATGTAAGTTTCAGCTTTGAATTATAAATTTAATTGAAAGCTTTTGATAATAGACTTTGGTAGTTGAATCGGAAAGGTATGGGATACATAGGGTCAAGTTTTTATAGGTCTTCTGGGGATGTATACTTTACAAAAACCCAAATGAAAATAACGATTGAAGGTCTGTAGGAAATACTCTATATAGGGCTTTAAGATTCAGCAGTTCAGCTGACCAAAATTACCCTCTATAGTGCTCTGATAACATGCTTCCTCTGTGATGAAACCATTCTACAAATTTGTACAGCTATAGCTTTGAAGTCACTGCTGCAGTTGGCTTATGTGCATCAGCAACATCTCAAGTGTGTATGAATAAATACACAGAAACATTTTCATTCTGTTATTTTGAAGTTCTTTTTGGAAACTTTTGTGCCCTATTATCTTTTTCTTGCAATGTTTTCTTTGGCAAAATGTCCATGTTGTTGTATGTGCTCTTTCATCTGTAAGGTATAGTTTTTGGTCTGTACCTGATATGAAAATTTGTTCCAGTCAGATGGTTAAAATTTACTGTTCATATTCTATTAGTTTTAGTCACACTAGGAGGATATAACAGGATTATGTTGTGAATGGGATGTCAGCCTTTGATTTGCCAATTTATAAGCTGTTCCTGGATAATTATAAAACACTTGTAAAAACTTTCTCGAATGACATCACTGACATTGTGTACCATGTCCCATTGTGTACCAGTGTGCATTTGAAGCATCCTATATGAATGAGTCAGAGCAGAAATCTTATTTGCTTTGTTTCTAGTATACTCTTTGAAGCATCACTCTGAGGCATGTGTAGTATCCCATGTTTGACTTGGTAGTTTCTCTGCCAGGCCTGTTTCCTAGGTAGCTTCATTGCAGAATTACATAACTTTCTTTGGAGGAGGAATGTGGTATTGTCAAATGTTTATTTCTCCTTACATCTCCAGTTAGGCTTTGAAGCGTTTCTCCCTCCATTCCAGTGAATGATGAGGCGGCACTTCAGTCCTCCGCTTTCAAGCAGCAAGCTAGCTCATTGAGATTCTAGCTGTCTGTCAATATCAGTGCACATACCACATACTCATTACAGCGAAGTGTAGTTGGTTGTGGAGGGTTTGCTGTGAGTCAAGCATAGCTTGAACTTCAGGATTCTTTAATATGCTTGAAGATTTTTCACTATAAGAATGGTGAGCCACTGGAACAGGTTGCCCAGGGAAGTTGTGGATGCCCCATCCCTGGAAGTGTTCAGGGACAAGTTGGACGGGACTTTGAGCAACCTGATCTAGTGGGTGTCTTCCTGCCGAAGCAAGGGGGTTGGAACCAGATTATGTTTAAGGTCCCTTTCAACCCAAACCATTCTATGATTCTGGAACACTGGTAGCTGATCCTTATGTAAGTACTATTAACCAACTGAGCAGGTCCTGCCCCCCTACACTATCCTATTGTTCTGGTATTTCTTAGGTGGTTTAAACAAGGTCAGTGACTTCCTATTAGTGCTGTCTTACTTATCAGGATGGGGCCCTTGTTTGAATGAGCTGGAAATATGCATGGCAAACTAAATGATGCCCGAATAGACAGAGAATGGAGGTGTTCAAGAATTCTAGCAAGCCAAGATTGCTAAGCTCTATGGGCTCCCCCTGCACTGGTTTGACTGATGCGTTATGTGTTGGGACAGGAGAAGCTGTAACTGATGGAATCCTTAATAGAATAAATTGTCTGGGGGTAGAGAAGCCATAAATAGGTCCAAATTTATTTTTTCCAAGGATTGCATGCATATTGAAAAAGCTAGGCTGGGCAAAGCAGGTAAGGATGCTTCATATCAGGGTTTTCTGTCTAGCAGAGCAGGAACCTCAGACATGGAATTCATTAAGCCAATCCTGTGTGAAAAGGAAAAAGCTCATTTAGGGTCTGCTGCTGTTTTATGCCTGAAAAAGCTGCTGTTGTCAAGCTGTTCACATCCAACAAATAGAGAAATATAAACTGTACTTGACTGGAGGCCTTTTTTTTTTTTTTCTTAAAGGATGCTAAGAGGTTCTAGAGTGGTAAGGAAACCAAAGCTAACCAGTGATTGTTTAAGAGAAACCATCTGATTTCCTCAAGTGAGACAGGAGAGTAGGTGCCTACTTACTACCTCTAAAAAGGGTAAACAAGGCCCTCTGTTTTCTCTATTGCTGTTTCTGCTGCTTTCTTTCTCTCTCCACCTTGGCTCTGCTCCCAACCCATTTGGAATGTAGTTCTGATGCTTTTGTTAAAGATGCCAAGTAAGAGGTACACCTGAAATATACCAGTTCCCTAATCATCTACAACAGCTACTATAGGTGGTAGCATAATTGCAAAAGTGGAAGTAGTGGTTTTCATCTGCAGGACACAGCCTGTAGGAAACCAGCTGGCTTTATCCTGGAATGCAGCAGCACTTCTGCAAGGAGAACACACCGTTTCACACCAAGGAGCCGTATTTTGACCATTCCACTTGGCAGATGGTTGTCTCTTCTGCAACCAAGTCTCTTTTCCACTGAGGTCGGACATAAGATGGAATATGCAGAGGAGCACCACACAGCCGAGGACATAGGTTCACTGCCTTCACCCTCAAGGAAGCCAGGGGGAGTAAAGATTTCAGACTTTGTTTTGATAGAGTCTCCATACAGGAGGGCTTAAACCAGTTTTTCTGGATGCTGAAGACTAAGAACCCTGGGAAGAAAACTAATCAGAGGATGGCAAATAGGGAACTGATGAATAGAAATATGATACAGGCCCATATTGCACCAACTGGAAGAAGCTGTTTATGCTTTCTTGGAACTAGGAAATTATTGGGACTGAATTTATCCAATAGCTAGGGGGAAAAAAGTGCAGAGAGTCTGGCAAAAGTTGCAATATGTTAGGGGCACTTTTTTGTTTCAAAAGGTGGCAAAACTGTAATGGAGTATGTACTTAAGGTTTCATTTCCTCCATAGAGGAGGAATCAGCTGACAATGAAAGAATGGAAGGTAATTCTGGTGAGTGTAGTCATGAAGCATTCCCTGAGGGGACCTCCATGTTATAGGAGCCGGAGGGAGGCAAACCAGCAGAATTGAAAGTCTGGCTAAGATATTAAATGTATATCTCTGATTACTCAGATATTGCTACTCAGGTTTCTAAGTACTTTTCCTTTAAATGTGATCAAAGAGCTGCTTCTGCAATCAATCTTGGTTTTAGAACATTACATACTTTCCATCAGTCCACAATGGACGTGAATGCCTGAGATATGCTTGCTTGCAGTATAGTTTTGGACTATCTGGGCAGGTTTTTGGTTAAACTGCCTTAAGGATCCCCAGCAGTAATTGAAAGGTTAAGGAAATTTCTGTTCAAGTGTGAACAGTGAGTTGCACTAGCAAAAAAACAGCCATGCCTTAGTGAGCACAAGTTTTTAAAAAGTCAAATAGGAGACATTGCCTTATTTAGCATTAGGTACTTAAGAAAGGTGCATCATTAGGTATTTAGGAAACACAGCCAAGGATAAGGCAATTAAAGAAAAGAAAGATATTCATCCAATATGTCAGGAAGGCTGTATGAAGGGAGCCCTAACTCAGCTTTGTGTCAGGAAGCTGCTGCATGGAAGTAGGCAACTAAGTAGGAGACAAGTGTAAGGAAGGGAATTATGTTGTCATCTTTCCACATAACCTGGATGAGAAGCGTAATAAGCCTTCTTCCAGCAGCGTGCTCGGAATGATCTACTGAGGAATGTGATTCTGCAGGATAATAAATAGTGGATGTTATGGTTATTCTGTTTGGAAATGGTGGAATTTTTGAAGTCACAGTTTTGCGTGAATCAAAGTTGAATTGGATTCTCAGAAACTCTCAGCTGAAAGGAGCAAGAGTCATGGTCTTAAGACAATGATTATGGAAGAATAAGACTAAAAGCTGAAGGAAGTGAGGAGTAATAAGAAGGAAGTATTAGGATCTATCTGTTCCTTTAAGGAAGAGACCTTAAAGATCATCAGGTTCCAACATCATTGGTTTTCTGGCCTGCAAGCACACACTGGCAGCTCATGTTGAGCTTCTCATCTACTGCCAACCTCAGGTCCTTTTTCCCAGGGCTGCTCTCTATTCATTCTCTCCCCAGCCTAGGATTGCACTGACCCAAGTGCAGGACCTTTCCTTTGAACTTCATGAGGTTGGCATTGGCCCACCTCTCAAGCCTATCAAGGTCCCTCTGGATGGCATCCCTTCCCTCTAGCATGTCAACGACTCCATGCAGACATCACAAATATGATGAACAAAGGCTTTGCAACTGCATCTGCCAGCTCCCTCAGGACCTGTGGATGGATCTCATCAGGTTCCATAGTCTTGTACACCTTCAATGGTCTTCTACAGCAGGGGATACTTCATTCTCCCAGTCCCTGCTTTCACCTGCTGGGACCTTTGCAATGAGGCTGGAGCACTTGCCAGTGAAGACAGATGCAACGATGTAATTGAGAACCTCAGCCTTCTCAATATCCTTTCTTGCACCCAGAAGTTCTGTGGAGCTGGATGGGAAATTCCAAATATCTAGTCATAACCATAGATGAAATTTCTGACTGTGTGGATACTGTGACTCTGCTGGACTTAGGCTGTGAAGATACTTGTGCAGTCAGTTCCCTGTTGAACTTAGGTACATTGAGGAAAGAGTTCCAATGCATTGCCATAAATTGGCAACCAGGTGTTTGTTCTGATGACTCAAACTCTCGTAAATCAAATATGTTTATTTAAAATAGTATGTAAGATTTGGGATAAACGGATCAGTAGTTTTATAATTCTGAAGCGTGCAGTGATCTTGAGACATCCTTTATAAGGAAAGGCTAGAAATTTGTTACTGATTTTTTTCATTGGGAGTCAGTGAAGAGGGTTATGAAGTCTCACCAAGCAATAGTGACAAGAGTTTGCCTTTTCCAAGCAAGGAAGTTAATACCATCAATTGTATGATGATATTTAAATGATTTAATAGCAATCATAACTGTAATTAATCCCAATTGTTTGGAAATGTTTTGTGTTGAGGAGAACACTTCCAGAAGATCTTGCTATCAACATGTCAAGAAAGATTTGCCAAAATGATATGTGGAGACTTTTGTTTTCTGGATAAGCCTATGGGAAGACTGTCATCTTGCCAGAACATGAATTGAAAGGGGGAAGGGAAAAAAGTTACATTAATTTTTTTACCCTTGTTTATCTCCATTAGCAGATTTCAGATTCCTTTCAGGTTTTACAATGGAGTGGATGGAATAGACAAGCAATTTTTTATTGAGTTTTTTTGATTTAAGTTAGTGATGCTGTAGGACAGGATCTCAATGAATATTCTAAAAAATATTTTTCTTTTTTTCCAGTCTAGGCAATCCATATTTTAAATAAAATTTAACTTATGCTATGTCTGTATTTCTCAATGCTTTCCATAATTTATTTAAAAACTAGAAAGGAATAATCAGCTTGCTTAGGTATATTCTAAGTGTCCCAATGTAACATGTCTTAATTGCATAAATGGATTTTGTAATCTTTTGCGCTGTTGCTTGTGCAATGTGGATTAAGTTAATTATTTATAGATCGTCAGAGCAGCTATTGAAGTGTCCTATGCAATGCATGAGAGGTTGAATCAAACAGGAAGCCATTCTATTATGCCTTTTGAGTCCAGGTAGGGCCAGAACACTTTGTAACCTATAGATGGAACTAAAATCTATCTCGTGGCCCCTCTAGAAGTAGCAGGTACTATTTCAGACTACTCAGTGAGAGACCATCTCAAGTTGTAGTGAGTAGCTGCTAGATGACATCCCATAGGCTGGGATAGGGGCAGGGAGATCCACTAAGGCTCAATACTGTGTATATACTTGCTCACCGGTAACATGTATGTATTATGAGTGGCATCTCCGATGTTTTTGCAGGTCTTCTTTCTTCCTTTAATGTCTGCTTATGAGAGGGTTCACTGAATTTAAGTTGTTCTTCACACAGTCCTGGCCTGGAGGAACTGCCATCAGAGGTTGGTAAGAAGTATCCCTCTGCCACGGTCCTGCTGAGGGCTGTGGAGTGACCAGAGCAAGGCAGGTAAGATTACCCTGCTGGTGCCCCACTGGCCATCCCTGCCTGCCCTTACTGGGCACAGGGCCCAGACACTGTCTGCCAGGCCCTTGACCTTCCTTGCAGTCCTGTCGCTGACCTCTCCAGCTGACCAGCTCTGGGATCCGCTCCCTCTCCTCACCCAATAGGGTCCTGCTTTTTGAGAAGCTGCTGCTGAGTCAGGCTGTAACAAATCAGCAGACCCTGACCATGAAGGCTCTTAAAGTTTTTTTCCTTTAATTTATCATGAACATTGTGTCATCCTTCTGCATCCAAACTTCCTCTGACGTCAGTGTAGGTAAGGGATCAGGGACAATTATGTTTTTTCTTACAAGAAGTGCTGACACAAACACTGGTCGTATTAGGAGACTTGAGAAACTTGAAGTGTGGGGAAAAAAAAATATCACAAAATCAAAATTGTGTTCAATGATTCCCCAAAACTGGTGGGTACTCAGTTTTATCTATACATACTCTTTTTTTTCAGTAGCTTCATATTCTTATTAGTGGTTTTAATGACAAAAAGTATTTCTTGTGCTACAGAGATTTTCCTGAGATTCAAGGAAGAGATGTGAATAACTATAGCCATTCACTTTATATTTTAGCAAATTGCAGCATTACTTGAGTTGGATGGCTGTACTCAATATGAATCTTCATTAAAAAAATAAATAATGGACATCTTGGAGTTGTGATAACAGAATATGCTCTGAGCTCTTTAAACTCATGCTCTTTGAAATTCACTGGATTATACATTATGGAATAAGCTACCCCATAGTGTTTTTTATTTTAGAAAACAAAACAAAACCCTTCCAGGAAAATTGGTAGTACTTGCGTTATTGTTCAAGCTTATGTTGCTGTCATGACTTTCAGGTCAGTGTGGGAAAACAGTCCTGTGTGTTTACTTTTGTTTTAATTGATCTTACTTTGACTTTGCATTGTTTTGCTGAAGCATCGGTGCTGGGAACTGTACTGATATGTACATGCTGTGTTTCAGTCAAGAGGGTATAGGTTCTTGGTTAAAATTCAGATATCAGTGAAAACAGTGGGTGGTTTCTCACTAGGCAGAATTGAGAATTCATGTTTATTTAACTTCTCTCCCACTGAGTGTAGGCAGACAGGACCTTATCACTAAGTACTTCTGAAAATTTCACCTTCCGTGTCATCACTGTTTGTCCTGTTTCGTAAAGTTGTATAACTTTTCTGCACTGCAATAATTTCTTCTGTAAAATGAAAAACTCGAACTACCGTTTAAAAATCCAAATAAAAATGAGAAGTATGATGTGTAAAAAGGCTGGTTTTCTGAGAATGTCCTTTATAAAAGTATGATTTTGTGCAATTTAAATAATCTAAAAGGCAAGCATGAAAGAACAATGTATTTTTTTCTCCAAATATTGGTCCTACTTGTAGGAAAGTGGAGACTATTCAATGTTTGACTCCAATAGAAGGATCAAAATGAGGTTTTGAGGGACAGATTGGTTAAATTCTGCTTGTCATAAAGAGGCAAGTATAAGATACGAGCCCTGCTTTTAAAGAATAAAATGTAGCTTCCAAAACAGAGTCTAGTGAAGCCTGTCTACCATCACTTTTGCTTTTCTAAAGTAATGATCATCATGTGTCTAATAGGCTGCCACTCACATTGCTCTCACATCTTATGGATGTTCTACTCAATTGTGATTCTTTCCCTAGTCTGTATCTGCTTTGTCTAAAGTGGAAGAGGTAGAGCAGGGACTGACTCCATGCTCTGAAATGACAAAGAGACTAACAGACAGGGACCTTGTTCTTGATCTTTGTTCATGGTCACAATAAAAGTGACTGAGAAGAATAAACTTCAGGATTAGGGGGATTAAAGATAAAAAATAGAATCTATGAACACATGCAAATATTAGCTGATCAGTGAAACAAAAATTCATTAAAATAAAGATCTGATAAAATCGCTTCTCTCTGCACAGCCATGATATGGGATGACGTGATTATGGGAAAAAAAAAAAAAAAGTTAATTCACATGACCATTATGGTTCCTTAGGATCTGGGTATTTTATATCAACAGTTTTGTGTTGATGATACTGTTATTTCAGCTCTCAGTGCAAATTACTGTTTGTATTTTTGTGCTTAGTATTCTATAACACATGGTTTATGCAGCAGTTTGCATGTTACAGACTCCAGACAAAACCCTCCTAAAAGCTAGTATCTGCTAGAGTAATCACCATTATAAAAATAATAAGAACTAGGCCTTTCCTCTGTGCTCTCTTAGCTTTTTTTTTTCTTTTTTTTTTTCTTTTTTTTTTTCCAGAGGCTTTTGTTTTAGATTGCAGCTCTTTTGGCACAGAAAATGAAATCTCTCCCTTTTAATTGGAAGCATTCTATTGTGATAATACACCCAATATTATTATAGGACCACTGCTGCAACTCTCCTGGGACAGAAATGTCAAAGCTTTTACATATGGAATCCAGTTTAATATTGGATCTATCATAGTCTTCAAGGGAGATGGATTTGAAATTCTGGATTCAACTCTATTGTTTTTATTTATATAGAATAGCTCATACTTTGTTCAAGGAAATAAAAGCTTTTTGTATCATCTTTATTAAAGTGAACAATGTTGGCTACTCTGGCCCAGAATGATCATGGAAAAATTGTTGCAAAGAAACTACAGGTGAAACTATTGAGTGGAAACCAGACAGAAGTGTGATCAGGCACTCCTGTATTGCTGATAATAGAGATAACAGAGCAGAAAACAACTTGCAGTCTGTTAACAAGGTTGGGACTGTAGCAATCGATAACTTTATCCTGGAAAAAGCAGCTTGTCATGGTTTGGGCCCAACATGACAACAAAGAAACATCCCTGTGGCAGCTCACTCAGCTCCTCCTCCCTTCTGAAATGGGGAGAACAAAGGCCAACTAGAGGCTCGTTGGTCGAGACAAAGGATCAGGAGCGCTCTTCACCAATTAAGGTCATGGGCAAAACAGACTCAGCTTCGGGGAAAAAACAGTAATTTAATTTCAGAAGAATGTTCAGAAGAATGAAGCACTCTACATGGTTGTTACATGTCTCTGTCCCCTTTTCTCTTTGCAACACCCACTGTAGACAGTGCTTCCACCTGTGACGAAGACAGTAGCCAGTCTCTTCAAAGAAGAGCTTATAATTTTTTTCTACCCTGAGGGATGTCTTTGAAAAACTAAGCAATAACTTACTTTCATGCTGATTATGCAATTTAATAAGTTTTTTTAATTGTTTGTTTGCTTTTTGTTTGTTTGTTGTGGTAGTAAATTCACTGCCTGTATTAAGATCTTGAAAAGATTGCATTTCTTTAAGATCTTTTGGGAGTCTTGACCAATAAAATATTAATGTCACTGTTCAGTCAGATGAGAAGTCCATTTAATTCAGGAGCCTGTCATCAACAGTGGCCAACAGGCGATGCCAGGGGTGAACAGACATCCTCAGGCAACACTCCCTGTCTTCGTGTTTACAGTCTGTAATCAATACAGTGTTATTTTTTAAAACTGATTCAGGGAACAATGAAGCACAACCACTGATAGTTTATGCTCTGAAAAGAGACCTTCTGTAGGTAAGAGATATGGTCTGTAAACCTCTCACTAATTTTCTATGCCCTCATAGCTGACTGTAATTTTGACAGGCAGACCTCTTGAGAGCCTTGAAAAGAGTAACAGAGCGTGTTCCCAGAAAGGATATTTGTGCCAACTGAAGAGGGATCTCCAACTCTAAAGCAAACAAGTGATTTCTGTTTCAGCTGAAAGATGCTGTCCTCATGTTCTAGCAACAGTGGACACTTTTTAAATTTGTAGAAGCAGTCCAGCTTTTCGACAGGGGCAGCAGGTGAAGAGTTAATGTGAAAACCCTGAAAGCTTGATACATGGGGTAATGAGTTAAAACACGGACTTGGGACTTCGTTGTTTTTTTTACTATCTGCTGTACCAAGCTGCTCCTCATAAATCCCTCCACACAATCATCTTTGGAGCTGCCTCTACTTACTTCCTTCCCATTTCCCATCATAGGAACATGAGAACAAAGTAACAAACCTTTTCAGATTTGTCTGTTTTAAACCTTTTCTTTATTACCTCTGGCATTGGTTTGTTGTTGTACTTTCATGTATTTACCTAATTGTGGCAGTAAACGTTTTAGGCAGGCATGGTGTTTCCATAAGTTTCACTGTATGATCATCTGCAGAAGAGATTATCATGTTGAGTTCAACAGCCAGATCCACAGGATTAACCAGTCAGAATGAGAAAACCCACATGTTTTGTGTATTATAGTTCTTGACTAGTATTAACTGCTTTCTGAGCTCTTTAATAAGTGAGGGAGACTGCAGGGAAATCTGAACTTCTGAAATACACCCATCTCTGAGTAATGAATGGACAAATGTATGATTTCTGAAATGGGAAACCAGCTAGACTTTGAGTGGTAAGTCAGAATACCTTGTCTCATAACCAATTTGTGTTTGACTGACAAAATATTTTATTTTTAGCCCACTAAAGGGAGTCTATGCTAATGGCCAACTAGAAGCTCATGGGTCAAGACAAAGGACAAGGAGGGTTCTTCACCGATTAAGGTCCTGGGCAAAACAGATTCAACTTGGGGAAAAAATAATAATTTCACACTAATCAGATGCACACAGGACACAGACAACACAACAAGCAGGGCTTACATACGTTACCCCACCCCTCCCTTCTTCCTTGGCACAAATCACTTTGTTCCCGGTTTCTCTCCCTCCTTTCCCCCAGCGGCACAGGGGGACAGGGGATGGGGTTTAGAGTCAGTTCACAGGCTGGTGGTTCCTGCTGCTCCTTCCCCTTCGGGAAGAAGAAGGATTCCTTACAGTCCTTCCCTGCTTCCCCACGGGGTCCCTCCCATGGCAGAGAGTCCTCCCTGAACCTCTCCTTCATGAGTCCTTCCCACCAGCTCTGGAGCTGCTCCAGCCTGGGCTTCCCACAGAGTCACGGGCTACTTCGGGAACAGTCACCTCTCCTGGTGCTGGGGTCTTCCAAAGCTGCATGATCCAAGTCCACTGGCCAAGTTCACCCCTCCTGGTGTCCCCAGGGAATGTTCCACCACATTCCTCTGTGGATACAGGGGATCAGCCTGCCATCTCACCATAGGTTGCAGGGACACCTTCTGCTTGGGCACCTTCTTCCCATTCTTCCTCACAAAATCACTGGGATCCCAGCTTGCCTCTCACATCTTCAGCTCAGCTCTTCTTTTTCTTCCCCAGTTTTTTCATATGTTAATCACAGAGGTGCATCTATTGTCTGTCTAATGGCGCCTTGGCTGGTTTAGGGAGAAGGGGGAGCTCTCAGCTTCTTGCTGAAGCCAGCGCTGGGGTCCAAAATCCTGCCAAACCAAACCAGCACATATGTATATGCTCAGTTACACTGTTGAGAAAAAAAGGGCTTTTTCAAATACATAGCTAGCAAAACTAGCACTAGAGGCAATATTGGCCCACTGAGGAATGAGGTGGGAGCCCTGGTGACAGAGGATATAAAGAAGACAGAGGTGCTGAACGCCTTCTCTGCCTCTGTCTTTACTCCTGCAGGATTTCCCCATGAGCCCCAGATTCATATAGCTCCGGATGAAGTCAAGATAAAGGAGGAGTTTGACATGGTTGATGAGGATTGGGTTAGGGGTCAGTTGAGTAATCTGGACATCCATAAATTGATGTGTCCGGATGGAATGCACCCAAGGGTGCTGAGGGAGCTGGCGGAGGTCATTGCTAGGCCACTCTCCATCATCTTCAGTGAGTCATGGGTAACAGGAGAGGTGCCTGAGGACTGGAGGAAAGCAAATGTCACTCCAGTCTACAAGAAGGGCAAGAAGGAGGACCCGGGTAACTAGAAGTTGTCAAGGAACCAGTGCAATGAAAGTAATGTTTGAAGAAAGATTAGTAATAAAAATAGCAGGGGATTTTGGGGATGGGGAATAGGCATATCAAGGACATGGGGGTCATCAGGAGCAGTCAGCATGGTTTTATCAAGGGTAAATCATGTTTGACTAACCTTATAGCCTTCTATGAGGAAATTACTAGGTGGATAGATGATGGTAGAGCGGTAGATGTGGTTATCTTGATTTCAGTAAAGCATTTGACACCGTCTCCCACAGCATCCTTGTAGATAAGTTGATCAAGTATGGGTTTGGTGATCAGGTAGTGAGGTGGATTAGGAACTGGTTGAAAGGAAGGAGTCAGAGAGTTGTAGTCAATGGGGCAGAATCTGGTTGGAGGTGTGTGACTAGTGGAGTCCCACAGGGGTCGGTACTGGGACCGGTGTTGTTCAACATCTTCATCAACGACCTGGATGAGGGTATAGAATGTACCCTCAGCAAGTTTGCTGATGACACTAAGCTGGGAGGAGTGGCTGACACACCAGAAGGCTGTGCTGCCATTCAGAGAGACTTAGATAGGTTGGAGAATTGGGCGGGGAGAAACATGATGAAATTCAACAAGGGGAAGTGCAGAGTTTTACATTTGGGGAAGAACAACACCATGTCCCAGTACAGGTTGGGGGCTGAACTGCTGGAGAGTAGTGTAGGTGAAAGAGACCTGGGGGTCCTGGTAGACAGGAGGATGACCATGAGCCAGCAATGTGCCCTTGTGGCCAAGAAGGCCAATGGCATCCTGGGGTGCATTAGAAAGGGTGTGGTTAGTCAGTCAAGAGAGGTTCTCCTCTCCCTTTATTCTGCATTGGTGAGGCCACATCTGGAGTGTTGTGTCCAGTTGTGGGCCCCTCAGTTCAAGAAGGACAGGGAACTGCTTGAGAGAGTCCAGTGCAGAGCCACAAAGATGATTAAGGGAGTGGAACATCTGCCTTATGAGGAAAGGCTGAGGGAGCTGGGTCTCTTTAGCTTGGAGAAAAGGAGACTGAGGGGTGACCTCATCAATGTTTACAAATATGTAAGGGGTGAGTGTCAGGGAGATGGAGTTAGGCTTTTCTCAGTGATGACCAGTGATAGGACAAGGGGTAATGGGTGTAAATTGGAGCATAGGAGGTTCAAGGTGAATATCCAAAAAAATTTTTTTACTGTAAGAGTGACAGAGCACTGGAACAGACTGCCCAGGGAGGTTGTGGAGTCTCCTTCACTGGAGACATTCAAAACCCACTCTAGGTGACCCTGCTCTGGCAGGGGGGGTTGGACTAGATGATCTTTCGAGGTCCCTTCCAGCCCCTAAGATTCTATGATTCTATGAGATGAGGTCTAATGTTTTAAATTACTGTGTAATCTACATACAAAAGTCACTATCATGGATATGTTTATCTTTACTTTTAGATACACAATGTAGTAGGGTCAAATATAAACATTATGATGGAATATCATAAGATGCTCTTTACTGGTTTTACAGAAAGCTGTGGTTTAGCTATAAGACTGTCACAAAAGCTGGGAAGAAATTTGTGCATGGGATTCCTTAAACACAAGATGACATGATTACTAGTGTTCTTTAACCCTAAGAATGACATCATGAGTTATGGAAAACAAATATTAGGAAACAAAACATGTTTGATTTTGGTGTTAATGCTGTAATAGCTAGTTGCTTTAAGATTGCTCTAACATGTTACCTGTGGTTGTGAGTAATAATTTTTATTTAAAATATTACAAAACTATTTATGAATACTAAGCTTCTGTACACTAACTTTGAGATTGATGCCTGCTATGTGAGGGTAGTGCTTATGTAAATTTGCACAGAGGTATAAAGCAACAAAGCTTTCTTGGAGCGAAGTAATTTTTCTTGTACTCTTACATTACAAAGTGGGAGGTGCCAGACAGTAGGTGTCAGCACTAGTTCAGCTATGCATGACTTCACTGCAAATGTAAATTAAGACAGCTGGTGTTAAGCACAAATTTCCTATGACCTATACTTTCAGCAAACAGAACAGTTTGAAACAATGTTTGACACTTGTTATAAAATAGCTTTTCTACAATGTGGACTGGGCAATAGAATACCAGATCTAGTGGGAAGTGTCCTTGCCACTGCAAGGGATTTGGAACTAGATGATCTTTAAGATCCATTCCAAGCTAAACCATACTATGATTCTATGAATACATGAGTCAGAAGATAAAAGCTGTTAATGTATGTATTGTATTTAGTTTTACATACTTCCAAAATACTGAAGGAAAGACCATTTCTGAATATGGTAATTTAATTAGGTTTTGGGTTTTTTTGTGAGTTTTTCACAGACATTTCTGGGAAGGAGTCTTTAATGTAGGGCTTTCCCAGGGATTTTAAGAAAACTGGAAGAACTGATTGAAACAGGTAAGCCTGGTATGCTGAAGATAGAAAGCAAAATAACAACAACTGAAATATAGCAGACAGGATCAAGTACAATACTAGAAAAGTTCTATGAGACTTCGGAATAATGCTCCTTCATGGAGGAATTTTAAACTGTAACTAGGAGTTTAGATATCTTGTTCATGAAACGAACATGTCATGTCTAGGGGTCTGTGTATGATTCTGCAACAACTTCGGAAGAAGAACAACAAAGATGTAAACAATACAAAATGTTTGGTTGTGTAATGGAGAAATCTGAAGAAAACACCACCAAGAAAATGGAAGAGAGAAAATTCTTCAAATAATTGGCTTTCTCCTGTGTTTCAGTGGTATGTGCACCCTAGATCCAGGATGTGAGGATTAAGCCAAGAAGGTAAGCCTAAATGCCTAAAGAGCCCAGTGAACATTATGGTCTTAGCCCAGCACCTCTTTTGAGGTGCTGCGTCAGACTGTCAGTTCTCTGGAGTTACTTTTATCTCATTAAATTATGTCCTTGCAGATGGAGGGCACTGTAGCTTTAAAACTGTAAGGAAAAATCGTGAAATAGCCTTGCAGTCTGTCTTGTAGCTGATGTGTGGAGAATGCCAGGTGGACGGCTCTGCACAGAGCTGGGGAAACGGGTCTTTTTCTTGTTAACATTTGGTGAAGGATAGTTGGAAGAGCTCCCCCTGTGTCCTCTCTCCCTCCCCCCTCCCTCCCTTCCCCCTCCGAGTTTGTATTATATTGCAAAATACAGTGAATTCCTGGCAGCCGTTGCTGTGGCACACTCCTCCGAGTGCCCTAAGCCTGGCGGTATAATCTAAAGGGAATGCAGTTGAATTGTGATCTATTGCTATATAAAAGGGGGCGGGTCACTCTGCTCGTTCCAGCTCCTTTTCAGTCATTACTGCTGCAGAAGCACCAACCAAAGGCAGCTGGCACGCCTCTTTCTTGGCTCTTATATAATATGGGGTTTCACAGGGCACTAATGTACAAGTATTCTTGAGGCAGAGTCGTATTACTTGTTGTAGAGCTGGTTCTCACTTTGCTGCAGGGTGTAGGGCTGCTCTCACACGGGTGATCTGTGGCCCTATCTGAGTGAATTTTGGAAGGTGCACAGGATGGTTCCAAACAAGGCAGGGGATGAACTTGTTTTCTTTGTGAATGGTAAAAAGGTAAGGAAATTTCCAGCTTTCTATCTGACTTGCTCCAGGACTGTGGTTTGATTACATGTTTTTCTAGGAAGCTTTTCTTCCAGTGAAGTTTTCTAATTCCAGCACAATTGCCATGGCTTTTAAATATTAAGTTGTGAGGACTATTTATTGTTTTGAGGACTATTTATTGTTTTGCTAAGTGGCTTTTTCTCTTCTTTGACTTTACCTTGGGAATTAAATCAAAGAGTAACACAACTATATTATGCTGCTTTTACATTTTAGATTTTTTGGCAGTAATTTACCTCAATTCTGAGGTAATGACTTTCATATAAAGGTGCACTGACTTGGTACAGGTGTTTCTACTAGAAATAATTTCAGTAACAGATCTGGAAAAATGTAACTCAAAGGTAAGGATCCTTATATAATTCATATGGTCTGACGACTGATTTTTTAAAGGGATTTAAGTGAAATGTTCATTCAATTTCCATTCAAGAAGCTAGAAAACTCCTTCAAATCAAAGCCTGTTAACTAATACTATTCCCTAGATCAACTGCTGACAATTACCCAAGAAGTGACTTACACTCTTACAGTCTCTTACAGGAGGGTGGGGTCCTTGCATGTGCTGGACACCTTTGGGCAGTTTGTCCCAGAGCCCCCTTTCTCAATTTGGACTTACCCTGGCTAGCACTGCAGCCTTGACTCTTCAAAAGTTTTTAACAAGTCATGGTTGCCTCTTTTTTGAACTATAAGTTTGAAAGTTACCAAGTTAATTATGTTTCTGAGTGCAGCTCAATGCTAATCTTGCCTCACCACCTTCCCCTTGCTTAAATACTTGGTCAGGGAAACTTGTGGCAAAGTAGCTTCCAGCTGGGAAATCTGAGTAGAGGAGACTCCACTGTCTACTGTGGAGTTGAGTTCGTGGATCTTTCCTGTGCACTGCTTAGGGGTAAATCACATGCAGCACTAAGCTGGGTCTAGAGAATTAATTTTTTTAATCCCTTCAGGAGTTGCAATATATTCTTAGTTGGTTAAAACTGCTCTGCCCTACAGACTGGCATGGGATTACTATGATTTTGACTTTTGTTCATCTTTCATGATAATTTAATCAAGTATAAATGTGGAAAAGACTGTTCCTTCAATTAGGGTGTTTTAGTTAGGAATTTGTATTCCAAGCTGGATTGGAGTTTGAACTTTTCAAGGTAGTAGAGCATTTGATATAAAAGTTTTGTTTTATCTAAGTATCAGTAGTTAGGTAAAGAACTAAGTTGTAATACTGATGTAGAACCCAGCCCTAGTTCTGAGGCTTATGAAGAACAATGACTACTGAAGCTTTGCTCATGCACATCAGTAACAGCTCATATGTCAAGGTCAATTGACATACTAGCTGTTCATTCTGTCTAGAGCAAGGTGAAAACTTGAAATTTCAAGTTAATCATGGATAGCTAACTGAGCCTGCCAATTAAGATCTAGAAGCCGTGGCCCGATGGTCTTTCAATTTCATTTGGTGATCTTTCTGCTATGATGCGTACTAACGGCATGCCATTAACCTGTCTTCTCACTATATGAAGGTTTTAGTGACTTCAGGTGCCTCCTCTGTGAACCCCATTTTTTAGAGGGTGAATTAGGTGCTTTTTTAGTCTTGTTGTAGGAATTTGCCACAAACACACTGGGAAATTCAGACCCTGATACAGGCCAAGTGTACTGTCTTGTTATATTTTTCGGATATGCTCTAATGAAATATTTAGTTCTGGTGCCAGAACAACTATCTTTCGAAACCAATATGCCACTTATGATAGATATGAAGAGTTTAACAACAAATTCTTATCTATATTTACAGCTGGTGTTTTAGCATTGGTTGGTGCTTAGGTATTACAGGAACATTGCACTGTGTAAATTGGTAGAAATGCCCTTCTCTTTCCTGGAGGGGACTCTTGGCTAACATAGGAAAATGTGTATTAAAGCAGAAGAGATGGAGCTGCACGGAACTGGTTCTGTGGGACTCCTATGCATGTGGAGTGAGGCAGTGGAGGGGAGAAGGAGCAGCCTAGACCCTGGAGGCTAGCAGCAAAAGACAACCAGTTCCTATTGTATCTGCTATCTGTTCTGGCTGTGTCCTGTAGTAAATTAATGTGCTGTGAATGATATAATCCTTGAAGCATTTTTGCAGTTTTTATGGAACTACAGTTCCTGTTTATAAAAGCCACATCTCAGAGCTGACCTTGTTCATGTGTAAAGAGGTTTATTGCAGTGTGATCTTGCCAGTTGTTGACTGAAAAAACACAATGCCAGGGAGCAGCTAATACTACAAATGGTACCAGCTCATTCCATGTGTTAAGGCTGTCTCAGCCTCCTTTGCTGCTGGCTCCTGGAAGTGGCAGTTCTAGCAAAGGATCAGGTTCTACTTGGTCAGAAAAGAGAGGGCTTCCTGGGTTGTGCTCTACCTGTAGCCTCCAGGGACAGGTTGTTGGTTTTTTTTTCTATTACCTTTTTTGGTGTGCTACTGAAGCGCCTTGAGTTACACTCCCACTAAATACAGGTTTAAGAGAGAACTGAACTAATGAGGCAATCCGATCTGTGGCAACTAATATGGAGTTTCTTGGGACATTTCTGCACACTTATGTGATGGAAGGGGTGGTGTAACAGTGGGTAGCAAGTCAGGATATGGCTCTATCCATCTGGAGACCTGAATAAATATTCCAGTTGCTTTGCTGCAAAAAAATGTGATAATATGGCCAGTGAGAAAGGTTACTGCTGTGTCAATCTGTAACAGCTTGAAGTGGCTAATGGGCTGCTGATATTCTGTCATAGCACAAAACTACATGATAAGAGGTGGTTGATAAGATAGGGACTTTCATGGCAGTGAATTCTTCTCTCCTGAATTAGCCCAGTCCGCAATGTTTCTTCTTGAAACAGCTGAGCATACTTCACATTCAGGATCATTTATTTTAAGCACCTGTTTACTTCACTGGGCATAAAACTTGGCACACAACAGGCACAAAGTTATCTTGGTAGTCTGTCTAGTCTAGAATGGAAAACAACACATGCAATTTAAAGCTAGTATTGGCAATTTTGTTATCCTCAGCTGACAAGTCTGTCTCATGCATAAGTAGCTTGTAACTTTAGTTCAAACATGTGAAGTCAATATTTCTATTTCTGTCCTGAATGTTAAGAGGGCGTCTCTGCTGGAAGCACATTACTCCTCTTTCAAAACCTGTGGATGTTTGATTGCAGATAGGACCAGACAAAACACAGGATTTTGCTGAGCTTTGGGACCCACTGGATCTTACATAAATAGTGAATTACAAGTTTTCCATGTACTTCTTTAAAGCAGAGCAAAATATTCTCATGACCAATAGCAGATTTACATTGTGTGATTATATTCAGTTAGTTTTCTAATGCTTTTCCTTACTAAATGGATTTGAAATCTCTCACTGACTTCAAGAATACACATTCACTGATTTTTTAAGGTCCTAGGAGACCTTTGCTATTTATTAGTCTGACTTGCTGCATGGCAGTCTGGTTAAAACCTTTCACTTCCCTTCTTGTAACTAATTGACTAACTAGGGACTACTGGTTGAAGATTGTTCAGAAAAACATCTTTCTCATTCAAAGACTTTAGGTAATTGAAAGCCTAGCATGTTGTTTAGTAAACTAGGAAAGTTTCTGTTTTTCTTTTTATTTCTCTATTTACTTTGCTCAACTAGTGTTCTTTAAATTAAAAAATATTTTAACTTTCTCAGAATGTTAATGTAAATATGATGTTTTACGTTATGAAGGCAAAGTTACCTGAGTTAGTGAAAGACAGGTGGAGAACACAGCAAATAAGTTATTTATTGAGATACAAGTTTGTGCATTAAAAAATGAGGAACTGAACTCAACACCTCTCTGGACTAGCCCACAGGCTGTAAGAGTGCAGATTTTAGCTTAGGAACCAATGTGATCTGAGTCTTCAAGATTCCTAGAATCAGTGGACAAATAGATGTGTAGTATGAACACAGTAGTATGGAACAAGTTTGTTGGAGGTCATTTAACTGTCACTGCCATCCTAACTTTTCCAACGAAGTTCCTTTCTCCATTTGATTAAGAGTTAAGCTACCAAATGCAGTAAAATACACAGTTTGGAATCTGCCAAAAAGTAGCCATCAATCTAATGTGTTTGGCAATGTGACATCTGGTTTAAAGAAAAAAAAAAACAAAACACAACACAAACACAAGTCAGCAAAAAAAGTAAAAAACAGTAACTAAACGAAAAGGAAACATTTCTTTTAAATGCAGTGTCTCAGTAGGCTGATTCTACTCCCACTGGAGGCAATGAGGTATAATTCAGTTTCCTTCTGTGCAATGATACTGAGGGCAGGTGGGCAAGAATTATTTTGAATCATATTATTCTGGGTATCAGATAAGAGATGTTATCCCCACCCACAGGGTTTTAAAATATTTTAAGAACAAATCACAGCAGGTGAGTGTAACAAGCCACTGGAGGAATGGCATGTTGGAGGACAAAACCAGGATCAATGACAATGAACAAAAAACAGGAACAGTACAAAGTTCTTACTCTGCAGGCAGCAAGAGAGACTCATAAACATCTCATCCCACCAGAAGTCTGAGTGGAAAGAAATAATTTCTTGCTTTCTGAGGTGTGAGAATTGGTTTAATCCAGATTGCCCTCTGAACTCTTACCCCTTAGCTCCCTCTGATCCAAAGTCTCTGCCAGCATTGAAGCCATATAGCTATACTGAAATAGTTTGTAGTGGCTGAAGAAAGAATCTGGATTGTTTTAAACAGCGTAACTGTGTGGATTCTCCAGGATATGTTCTACTGCAGAGTGGAAGCCACTTTATCAGAAAATTGAGCAAAATTTTGACTTTGGGACTTAACACATGCTTAAGTACTTCACTAAAAGTGTGTGAAGCTGAGTGGCTAGATGAAGGCCCATGGTTTATTTCTTACTTAATGTCCTGAAAAGGAACTGTTAGGCCAAACTTTTAATTGCTTGGTGTGAATAAGTAATGGACTACTTTTTAGATTCTTTCAAGGAAACTTCTTGAGACATTTTGTTTTATTTAAGCGTAGAATAATTTCAATAGACTTTCACCATCTGAAAAGTGTTTTGAAGCTTTTTCTCTGTGCCTAGCCATCTTGTAAGATGCTTTAGAAAGGTGTGCAGTAGCCATTGGCACAGTCCTGAGGTAGAAACTCAGCTTGGTAGTGAGGGTATGAGTTGCTTTTTGCCTGTGAAATGGCTGTGAAAGGCTTTTTGTCCACGGGACACTTGTATCACAGGCATTCTGGAATTACCTGCTCAAGTCCATTTACCAAACTATTGCAGAGTTTGTGCTTACTCTGAATGAACTGGTCATGAGAGAGCTGCTGTATGCTCTTGCTTGTTTCTGTGCATCTAGAAGGTGAAGGAACAGGAGCAGCCTGCTCTGAATAGCAGCAAAACGAGTGCTGCATGATTTACATTAAGACATCCCCAAGCTAGAAGAATGCACCCTATTTTCTTGTAGGTTGTCCCCAGTGCAGGAATGAGATGTCCCAAAAGAGGCCAGTTGTGTTTTGTAGCAGCAGCTTTATTGAAAGGTTCTGAAAAGGTGGACTCAAATAGGTAGTATGAACCTTAGAAATAACCCTGTCACGTGTCAAAGGCATAAAATTGAAGCAGTACAGAGGTTGTGAAGGTTTCTTATCAGTAAGAGAAAAAGTTTAACAAATGACCTCCATTTCAATTTGCCCTTCAAACTGGGAATGATTAATTTAAATAAGCTGTAACTATTGTACTTAAGACTTGCACAATGTAAGAGCCAAGGATACATAGTTACATTCTGGCACACAGTGAGTTTGGAAAAATGTCTTGACTATTACTAACAGGAAAGGGGGAAGATAAGCTCTGCAGATATTTGGAGGCAAGGACAGAAATTTAGTTTCTGACTATCCGGCAGAGGTTGAAGTAAAATCTAATTTTATGTCTAATAGATAACTGCTAAATATGTTGTTCACTAGTAGGATGGAGCTGACTCAAAATGTGTAGAAAAAAAATCTCCTTGGTTGGAATTTCACATTCCCACATTCAGGATGGCTACTAATTTAATACTAATTTATTTAATGTTAGCAGGGAAGACAGACTTCAAGACAATTGATACATTGCTGTCTGTGCTGCAGCACTTGAATTGGTTATGTTAGGATTTCCATGGTAGGATTTTTTTTTGTCCACAAAGTCTATTAATGATGCTGTGTCTGTCCTTCTATTTATTTGCTCATTTTTCTGTCCCTTCTAATAGTAAAGGAAAGGGAGGACAGGGGTCAGTTATGCATGGTCAATAAAGATGCGATGCAATTTGGGGACTTGCAAAGAATTTAAAATGTGAGAACGAAACAGATCTTTCTCTGCTCACTGCTAATTCTGTTTGCCATTTTTCGTTAAGATTTGCCTCAGTGTGCCATGGCTGAAAAACTCTGACATATATAATGCATATACTCTTCTCTGTCACAATAAATTCAATGAAATGTTGTACCTGGATACCTGACCAACATTGCTGTAGTTAGTAAGGGGAGTTAATCAATGGTTCTGCTTCCTGCTTTGGAAAAGAAATCGCAGAAAGGCTAAGCTTCCTCCTTCCAACTTAAATAAATGTGTTGTAAAGCATTCTGTGTGTAACAGTTTGTTTCCCTTCTCTTAGGTGGTGGAAAAAGATGTGGACCCAGAAACAACTCTGCTAACCTACCTACGAAGAAAATGTATCCAGTGTTAGAAGAAATGGCAGAAGGCTTTAAATGCCTACAGTATTTCATAATTGTTTACTGTTCTGACTGTCACTTGACAAAAGCTTGTGCATGAAGTATAAGAGGGAGTGCTCTACATGGTCTGTTATTTCTTGCTGGCAAGGATTGAAGCTGGTATTCCAAGCTTAAAGAATAGCATATTTTAAAATATATACCTTAAAAAAATTACATAATTTATTAATGCTTAGAAGGGAAAACTCTCAGAATTGCTAGGAATTAGAATACTATGGAAATAAAGCAATATTGATACAATGCAGTTGAAGGAAATGTATGCTTGTTTCACATAAATTGTTAATAATTTTCTGGCCAAAACATTATAGCCACTTGATATGTTTGCTGCATCATCCAATAATTTGGATAAGGAGAGTTAAATATTTAACAACTTGAATATCCTGTAGCCTGTTTATCAGGTGACTCCAGGATGCAAACTCGGAGGCAGGAGTTTCCACCACATAATGTGGGCATGTTTATGTGAGCAAATGCAAGCAGTTATTTTACTCCTGATTGCAACTGGCCCACACATGGGTCAGCTTATCTTCAGGAGCTGTGATGACCAGGCTGGCTGTACTGGGTCTGGTTTAGTAAGTAGTGTCATTCCTTGTTTTCTGAGCTTTTGACTGGATGTGTACATACACTAAACTATTCACACCTGTGTTGGTGCACTCCTTAAAAAGAATAATGAATACTTATTTCACCATGCTGCCACATTCTATTTGTCTGAGATCTGAAAAATGTACAGGGGAAAAATGTACAGGACTATCGCACTCCTTTTTGGGGTTTCCGGAAAAAAACTATCAACAACCCTGTTTTATCTGACTGTACCTCGGGTGGATAATGTTCAAGAGGGAAAGTAAGCGGTGTAACTCTTGTGCCTGTGTGCATTTTTTACTGCTAAATGTTTTGTATCTAAGCTTGTTAATATCTAACATGTATGGCTTTGTTAGAAGGCAATCTGAGCTCATCAACACCTTCTGATTGTCTACATAAATATTTTGTTGAACTTCATAGATGTCTGGCTTGGGTCACACAAATACTTTGAGAAATATGTTTTAATGAGGCAGATTAGCACTGCTGTCAAGAGAAGGATTGGATGGCATAAGAAAATGTATTTCTACTAAAGTAGGCATATTGTATGAAAATTGTTCATTCCAGAATCTTTGTACTGAAAGCAGAAATGATTTGAGTTCCATATACCAGAGGCCGGTGGGAAGGCAACAGACATCAGATTGCTTATCTCAGTAGAGGCATGCATCCAACTGAAAGCAGCTGTTTTTTTTCTCAGGCAGTCTCTCTGCTTTGCCCAATCCCCTTCACAAGTAACAGCAACCTAATTATCTTCTAATGAGTGAAGGAACACATTAAGTAGAAGTGACCAGAGGAATTCTCTCCTGAAATCTCTTTGCAGCTCATCTGATATAGTTTCTTATTGAAAAGTACAGACATACTCTCAGCAGCCTGTGGAAGCATCTGCTTAGGCCCATCCATACATTTTGTGGATTCCCAAGTGTCTCTGCAGAGGTTCTGTGCATCTCTGTTAGCGCTGGCTCTCAGTTTTTCTATTCCTGTTGTTTTATGGGAACCAGGCTACTGGGGAGTGCCGTGAGCTGGTTTTGTCCCTAGAGTTCTCCATTGCTTGGGAAGTCATAATGAACATGGCCAAGAGAAAAGCTAGAGGTAGCTAGACCATGGCTCTTGAGATACAGGTAGTTTGTGAGCAGTTCAAGTGCAGCTGCCATGTCAGTGCTAAACTGTGAGACTTGTAGCACTGTGTAACTGTCCTATCTGGGTGCCTTCTATGTGGTAGAAATTACCAGGTTTAGAAAAATTCAACCACCACTGGTGAGAGGTGCTGAAGGAGATGTCACCATGCATCTCAGGGAATGCCTGAACAGATTGCACTCAGCAATTACTGAGTGCTTTGTCTCCCTTATGTGATTTCCTTTTCTGAGTGTAATGGAAATTGGAAACTGCTGAAGTTCAGAATTTTTTGTTTATTCTAAGAGTTTGTTGGAACATGGACTGCCTCCTTATTAGGGCTATGAGTGCCAGCATTTGATATTTTGCTTATGTTAAATTAAGTTATTAAGCTGAAAAAAGAAGTGCTTGGTTTCCTGCAAGAACTTGTTGCTAATCCTTGTTTGAGAAGGCTTCTGCCAATAGTCTGTTTTCCTTGATTCCTGCTTTCTCAGTGGGCCTATGTGGAACCAAATTAGGCTGTGGAGAAGGTGGATGTGGTGCTTGCACTGTTATGATATCCAAATATGATGCCTTTCAGAAGAAAATAATGTATCCTTTGCAGTCTGAACTCCTCAACAGAGTGAAGAACAAATGAAATGAGAACAGATCCAGGTTCTTGATGTTCCAGACCTGGTACTATTTTAAAAAAAAAAAAAAAAGTTATATAATATATTTTTTGCCAAAACATTTTTTCACTTTCAGAACATAAACTCAGAAGGCTCAGACAATAAGGTATTTTTTCTCCTACAACATTGCACAGTGCTTTAGCATGCCGGCTATTTCCCTTTTCACAGTGCAGAAAACCTTTATGTTCCTTTCTTGCAGTGTAATATGACTTTTTGTTATTATGACCCAAATGAATTATCATTAGTAAGAATCTTAATTGCTCTTAATAAAATCCTTATTGCTATTGCACTACTACAATAACTAACTACAATAATCTGGTTTCTGTATGCTATGTCACTTTTTCTCCATCTCTCCTCTAACCTTCAGAATAGCTCTTATTTCCTGACACAAACTTTCTTCCTATTCTGTCTTTAATTGAAGAGTGAAGCAATGCAATAAAACAAAAAGGGGAATGGACAGAGAGGATGAAGCAGAGAAGCAGGCCCCAGTTTATTTTTTCTGTGAGGAATGGAAAGCACTAAAATCTTAGATATATCTGGAATAATGCTTGGAGATACTTTAACTTGAGGTCATCTGACTTTGTGGTTCTACTTTGTAATATGGCCTTGAATAGGCTATCATTAGGGTCATTATTGTCTCTTGATAGAAATTAAGTAACTAGTTTCTACAAGAATTGTGGCAACATTGTTCTGTTTTACTTTCAGCCTGGACTTTTTCCCCATGTCTACCATCTAGAAATAGTTTTCTATGTTAAAGTTCAAGAGCTCCATGTTCTATGTAACTTTGTGAGTGGGCTAGGCCACCTGTATAACATTTTGATATTTTTAGTCTGTCCTTATAAATGGGTTCTGTAGCTTACCATACAAAGAGGATGTTTTAAAGTTGTTGATTCTTGGTCAAATCCTATGGTGCATACTCAGTTTAAACTTCAAATAAAGTCAACGAGAATTTTGGCTGAATAGTTGTTGTAGGATTTGGTTTGTAACTAATACCTGAATCACTTCTATTTAAGTTCTCCTTTTTATCCAGTGCTATAGTTTCTGAGTACTCTTCAGCCCTTCTGTTCCCTTTTTCCTTTGCTGAGCAGCACTGTCAAGTGAAATTACCTTAATTTATTATTTTAGCCACCATACTGTCAATGCTTGTCTCTTCCCTGTCTGTGCCCTGCATCATGTAGCTGTAACTACTGTTGAAGGCATAGGAAACACAAAATCCAGGCTGCACCCAGCCCAGGTAAGCTATTAATACTGGTCACTTAAAAACCCTTTATGCGTGTTTTCTTCTTATGTTGATGAATCTGTTCCAGGCTGTTGGGACAGGAGTTTCACTTTCCATATGAGTAGTCTCTACTTGCAGGAGTGACTAAGTGATGGAATCAAACTCCCAGGTCACTGCTGCAGCTGTGTTATGTCCTAACAAGTTAACTGGTGCTGTACTGGCTGAATTGCTAATGCTTTTGCTCTAGGGCTACATGGCTGTATTTTGGCCCACCCTGGACCAAATTGCAGGAGCTAGGAAAAACTGATATTGTAGTGACAATCAATATAATTGCTTGAAGCCAGGAAATTTAAGTTACATTTTGGCTCTCCTATGGCCTTCCGTGAATGGTTTCTTGTCCCACATAGTTAGGAACATTCTCAGCAGAGGGGCAGTAAGTTTTGGCTCAGCAATGTTTCTGAATTCTCAAAATATTCTTGGTGGGGAGGAGTGGCAGGAATCTGAAGACTTGCTCTTTTAGCAAAGTGTTAAAATGCACTTTTTATGAAGGCAGACTTGCCACAGCTTTGTCAGAGACAAAGTGTTTCCTTTCATCTTAGTTTATATAGCAGATAGGACTTATATCAGTATCTATCTGAGACAGTAAATGAGAAAGTGAAAAATAAGTTAGATATGCATGAATGGATGGCAGCTAGTCTGACCTTGTCTTCTTTTCCATACCTCCCCTGAATTTTCAAACATCTAATTTTTGGAATCCAAACTATGGCCTACATAGGTAGCCTCAGCCTTCCTAACATAGTAAATCTTAAGAACTCTAGATCTCATTGGGGGCTTCTAGCCACCTTCAGTTATACTGGGAGCTCAAAGCCTAGATGCCAGCTTTTCAGAGTGTTTTCCTCTTTGAAATCTGCTTTGCAGATTGACTGCCTCATCAGAGAATATTTAATGACAGTCTTATCTCCTCTTGTGAGGTTGTTATTTTTTTAAGAGCTGTTACAGAAATAAGCACAACAATAAACTCATCTTAATATTATGAGCTAATGGCAATTGTTACTTTTTCTCAGGAGAGAATAGCAAAAAGTCATGGGTCCCAATGTGGCTTTTGCACTCCAGGCATTGTCATGTCCATGTACACATTGCTCCGGAACCAACCTGAGCCCAAAATGGAGAACATAGAAGATGCTTTCCAAGGTAATATTCAAAGCTCTGCAGCCATGAAACCTGTTCTGCTTTCATTACATCTGCTCACTAAATGAGGTGGATGTGCACCTTGGTTTAATGTATTTTATTAGATAGCTGATTGTTATGAGGTTAAGAACTAGCTTTTCCACTAGGATACTGGCCAGGTACTATGCAGTGAACAAAACTGGCTTGCAGAAAATCTCACAGATGCTCACTGTTCTGAAGCAGGGGCAAGTGGCCTCAGTCTTAGATTAGGACTCCATTAAGCTTAATAAAGAACAAAAGGTAGTCTGTCCCTGGGGCCATTCTAAGAGCCTCCACATCTCCTTGTTTTACTCATCACAAGAGCCTGCAGAGGTGACAGAAAGCACCCTGGCTAGCCAACCTAAAGTAAAGGACCAAGAGGGCAATATATATGATGGAGTGGGGCATAATCCAACTGCTTAAATAATTCTGCAGACTATAGTTAATGCTGAGGGTAGTGCTGTTACCATGCTTCTGGCAGTGACCTGACAGTAAATCAGGTGCAGGAGAAAGTAATATCTTTGTAATTCAGGAGAGTGCATAGTTAGTATACTGATCACAAAATTTAAGTAAATTAATATTGAGTAAGGCAGATTGAATTTTTGCTAAATTAATTTAAATTTATAATTTCAACCAAGGGGATGGTGGGATCGTCACAAGATTACTAATGGAATTTCCCTCCTCCCAGTTTTTTAAATTAACTACCCAGATTTGACAAGTTTTTGTGAGAGACAGTGAAGTATTTTAAAAGAAGAGATGTTCTCAGCCAAATGACACTAAGTCTTTATCCTTTTGTTCTGGCAATGCAGGGAATTTGTGTCGGTGTACAGGGTACAGACCCATTCTGGAGGGATACAGGACATTTGCTAAAGTAAGTGGCTTTGGGTAATATTCAAAGAAATCCAAAAGGCTGTCTGTTTTTCTCTCTCTTACAAAAATACACCATGAGCTGAAATGGGGGGAAGGAAATACACAGTCTACAACAAACCAGTTCCAGCTCTTGACCCATTTGTATGTGTTTCATGCATTAATAATGCAGCAAGACTGAGTCCTTTAGTGCGGTTGCTGTAAGCAAAACACTTCAGTAAGATCCACCTAATGGTCCCTTTTGGGATCACAGGTAATCAGACTCCGTAATTCTTTTCTGTAAGTCTCTGAAAAACTCAGCGTTTCTGCATGATACAGCTTGCACATTATCTGTGATGTGGAAAAGCTATAAAGGTATGGTGCACCAATAGGGACACACTGTGAGGGAATCTGATGAGAAAGTTGCTTTATCTAAAAGATCGGCTGCACAGCTTAAATAGCTCTGGAAAGAAGTTGAAGTCACTGCTTTATAGCTTGTCCCCAGAGCTCGTCTGCTGGCTTGGATGATGTATGAAGTTTTGCCATAAATTTTCTCTGATCCCTTTGTTCCTGAAAGTCAGCTGGAGCCTGAAGAAAAGTAGATGACTAGGTGGTTCAATGATTCCTAGCCACTTATGGGGCTACACTCTTATTCAATATAAAAGGCAAAGGATTTAGAATGCTGCTTTAGAATTAGTTTAATTTTATTATCCAGAATTATGATCAACAAAAGAGAATACAGAAAGGAGTGAGATCCATTACAAATGCATAAAACAACTTGATATAGCCTACTTGGATTTCCAACAGGCTTTCAACAGTGTCTCACCAAAGGCTTTAAAAGACAACAAACAGCCATGGGCTAAGAGGGAAAAATCTCAATGTGGATGAAAGATTGTTTAAAAGGCAAGAAATGTCAGGTGGGAGAAAAAGGTGTATTTTTGCAATGAAGGGAGGTCACTGGTGGAGTTCTCTGGAGACCTGTGGTGAGAGCAAGGCTGTTGGAAAAGAGGTGGAAAAGAGTGAGCAGCGATATGAAAAAATGTTAACTGATATGAAGTTAGTCTGGGTTGTGGAGGCAGGAACAGATTTTGAAGAATTTCAGAATGACTTTGTGAACCTGAGAGACTGGAGAATAGAACGGGATACAAAGTTCAAGGCAAATAAAATCAAAGAAATGTACACAGTGAAAAGCAGTCCTCATTTCATGTAAAAAATGGTAGGCTGTGAGCAGACACAGATAACAGGAAGATGATCTTGAAGGTGTGGTAAGACAGTTTCACAGAAGCATCAGTTCAATGCTCACTGGCAGTCAAAACAACACTTCAAAGAGTAGAGAACAGAATAGAAATCACTGCCATGCTACTGTCTGTGTCATGACTCTTTGTACACTTTAGTACTTTGTGTGATTTTGGTCCTCTCATCTCTAACAGGGCACAGCAGAAACAGAAAAGATTCAGGAAAGTGGAATAAGGATCATATCAGTGGTAATCTGGTTTCCATACAAGGAAACACTGAGTAGGCTGGCATGTTTCAGCATGGAAAAAAGGTATCAAGGAGGGAAGAAGTTCTACATAGCCTTGTATTGATGCCTGATAGAGATCTACAAAATTGTGAATGGCATGTGGAATGTGAACTGGCATCATTCTTTGCTGCCTCTTCCAATGCAAGAGCAAGGTCTCAAGAAATTAAATTAGTAGGAGGCAGGTTGAAAACAGAGGCAGACGGTCTGCCATGTACCTGGCTAGTTAACCTGCAGAACTCACCAACAGGTGTTGTGGGCACCAAAAATTTACACAGGCTCCAGAGAAGACTGAGCAGGTACTTGAATGGAGAGCTACTGAGTTACTAAAGAGACAGAAACCATACTGGGCTAAGGTAGTCACCTGAGCTGGATGCTGGTACTGTACTAGTTATTGTGTTGTGTGTGCTTGTGCCTTTTAATCATCTCTGGGTATGTCCTCACAGCTCCAGCTGGACCAGAGATACTGGCTGAAAGGTCAGAGTAGCTCTAAATGAGAACAAGAAGTCTATCAGTAGACTGGACATGACCTAGCCATCACACTGCAGGGTACTGTCTTCCATTGGCAAGGAAAACACCTACTTGCTTGGCACCTTTCATCTCTTATTCCTGCTTTGGTTATAATAAATGTGAGAGAAATTTATCTCAAAAGGGAATCAAGTCTACTTCATTTCCTTGGAATCTGCACACTTTTCTCAGAACAGTTTTCATCCCCACAGGACTTGAATTGCTGTGGCAGGGTAGCTGGAGGCACTGGATGCTGTCTTAGTGAGAAGGAAAATAGCACAGTAAGCTCATTTTAAAAATCCATAACCTCAATTTGCAATACAGTAATAGAGTTTTGATGTATTAGTCACCTCTCTGTATCTGCTGTGGTGCAGATACTCAGAGTCATCTGAGCTGGTTTACATGTGTATCTATTTGAAAGCACTGAGACTGCATATGTCCTGGTTAGCATGGCTAGCCATCATGAAACAAGTTTTACAATAGTGAGATAGATATGTTCCTTCTGAGTCTGTGAGGTGCAACATTTGTGTGGAAAGGCATGGTGACAGCTGTAAGCAATGTGCTACCAGATTTTGGCATATTGAACCAAATCATATTCCTGTGAAAACAAATCTGAAACCCAGTTAATTCCCCAGCATGAACTTTCCAAAACTTTGCAGTCCAGTGATGAATGAAGTAATTTAATCACCATTGTAAAAATTTGGAATATCTGGAGGAAAAAAGTTAATAACATTTTGTGTCCCAGCTGAGGTACAAACAGTGGAGGGATGCAAACAACAAATTAGGGCATGAGGTATGTGACTATAAAATGAATTTAGGAAAGAGAATGTAATGAATTTTTTTCCCGGGAAAAATAGTATTGTATAGAATATTCCAGCAATTAAGACTGCTTAGAGTTCTTTTCTCAAAATAGTTTATTAATGCAAAATGTTACTGCAAATTTTTGTGATCTAGGGATTGGGAAAAGGGGAGGAATATATCCTGTAGAAGTTGAAATCTTCTGATTTTTTTCTTCTTCAGAATGGCAGCTGCTGTAGCAGAAAAGCCAGTAATCCAGGCTGCTGCATGAATGGAAAAGAAGACAATGTGGTAAAGTGTCTCTCAACTACTCATTTTTTAAATCTATTTCTGAAGTTCTGAAGTCTCAGCTCTGGCTTGTTCAGTGTCAAAGCCCAGTCCTTTAAATTCAGCTCTATTTATACAAAGCATTTTAGACTTAATTTTATGCTTAGCTTTTACTTCTTACCTCAGAAAACATAACTTTTTAATTTAACATGCCAGTGTGAAAGTGATGTCACTTCTGATTGGCAAAAGCTTGTTAATGTGTTCAGGGGTCAGGTTTCTGACCAGACATGCATTGTGATTAGAAAAATATGACCGAAGAACCTGAAACACTGGATCAGGTGTCATCTTTTTGCTGTGTTTGCCATTCTTTCTCCTTGAAATGGTAGTAGAGATTTGTCTGAAAACAGGAATGAGTTAGGGTTGTATGTGGATAGTTTTCTTCCTGCTGCCCATCCATTTGCATTTTCTCTGCCATAGACAATTATATCCTCCAGCCTGTTCAATTCTTCTGAGTTCCTGCCATTGGACCCTACACAGGAGCCAATCTTCCCTCCAGAATTAATGGTAAGCTTATTAAAAAAGAAACAGTTCATGGTTCATTGGTTTCACTAGTATGCACAGAGTTTGAGTATCCTTATTATATCTGCCCTGTGCAAATGGCAGTGCAAAAGATGGCTGTTGACAAAAGAAGATGCTTGGGCATGAACTGTGTGAAGGCTTTTAAGCCAGGGTGGCTTAAAAGATACGTAGGCCAGGTACCTATCTCAGCTGTCTGTCTTCTCTGGTTCTGACCACACTTGCCTGCTCTTGGGTTGCCTTCCTTTCCAGTCACTGCCTGTCTAGGGGTGGAAGAGTTGTTGATATCTAGATTTTTATTTACTAGGTCCGATGTGAATTTCTACATGAAATACAGTTGAATCTGAGCTAATTGCCTGGTGTTCCCCTTATAGTGTATGAAAAGAAGTAGGAGCTATGAAATGCAGTTGAATATATGCTTCAACCAGGCGATCTCCCAAAAGTACCAACTTCTTTCCTCTCATTGTAGCACCAGTAGGAGTTGGCTGGCTCACAATGACTTCACAAGTTAAGTTAGATCAGTTTTTCTCATCCTGTAGCACCCTCATTAGGAAACTTGGGAAGTGTGGGCTAGATGAATGGACAGTGAGGTGGACTGAGACATGGCTGTGTGACAGAACTCAGGGTTGTGATCAATGGAGCAGAGTTGAGTTGGAGGCCTGTAGCCAGCAATGTCCCCCAGGGGAAAACACTCAGTCCAGTCTTGTTCAACATATTCATCACCAACCTGGATGAGGGGACAGAGTGTGTCCTCAGCAAGTTTGCTGATGATACAAAACTGGGAGGCGTGGCTGACACCCCAGAGGGCTGTGCTGCCATTCAGCATGATCTGGACAGGTTGGAGAGCTGGGTAGAGAGTAACCTAATGAGGTTCAACAAGGGCAAATGTAGGATCCTGCACCTGGGGAGGAAGAACCCCATGCACCAATATACGTTAGGGGTTGACCTGCTGGAAAGCAGTTCTGAGGAGAAGGATCTGGGAGTCTTGGCAGATACTAAATTATCCATGAGCCAGCAATGTGCCCTTGGCATTGAGAAGGCAAATGGAAACCTGAAGTGCAGAAGAAATGTGTGGCCAGTAGGTCAACAGAAGTCATTCACTCCCTCTACTCTACTCTACTCTACTCTACTCTACTCTACTCTGGTGAGGCCAGATCTGGAATACTGCGTACGTAAAGGGTGGGTACAAGGAGGGTGGAGCCAGACTGTTTTTGGTAGTTCCTGGTGAGAGGACAAAAGGCAGTAGGCACAAGCTGGAACATAGGAAGTTCCATTTAAATATGAGGAAAAACTTCTTTATGGTGAGGGTGAGATCACTGGAACAGGCTGCCCAAGGAGGTGGTGGAGTCCCTTTCTCTGGAGACATTTAAAACCTGCCTGGATGCAGCCCTGAGTAATGTGATCTAGGGGATCCTGCTTCAGCAGGGGAGTTGGAATAGATCATCTCTAAAGGTCCCTTCCAACTCTGGCAATTCTGTGATTCTGTGTTCCATTCTGGTCTTTTTGGGGATAGTTTTCCCTTAAGCAAATGTGTCCCAGCCATGAATCTAGTCTAGCACATGGCATGTTTACAGCTTCCTTTAAGGTCAACAAACAACTGAAATTCTGTTGTTCTGCTGCTGCACCCAATCTGAATGTGTCATGACTTCCAGCACCAGTAGCATAATATGCATTTATCTTGAGGTTTGTCCCCTCTGTTTCTTATCTAATGGGGAGCATTTGAGCAGGAATTCTTGGTTTGATGTAGTCTTGAGCTCTGTCTGAATTCCTTTTTCCAGACTCAGAGTAATAAACAACAGAAACAGTTGTGTTTCAAAGGTGAGCGTGTGATGTGGATCCAGCCTACAACTCTCAAGGAGCTGGTGGCTCTCAAATCCCAGTACCCCAATGCCAAGCTTGTTGTGGGGAACACAGAAGTGGGTAAGAGGAAGAGCTGATGCTCCGTATAAGCATTTGGAAAACTTTCTACAGAATATTTTGTGAGAACATTGCAAATGTAAACTTCCTTCATGCCATTACTGTTAAATAGCTGTTTAATCTTCAGGTTGTGTATAAGTGGGTTAATCTCGCAGTGAATGTTTTTCCCTGCCCTTTGCCGTGTTGGACAGAAAAATTTGCTTATCTAGACTTCTGAGCTTTTGTGCTAATTTTGAGGAATTTTGAAAAGAGGGGAGTGGCACAGCAAAAGATGTCCTCCTAATCAAATGAATTCAGTTGTGAAATTGGTGTTTTGAAAGATTTTTCAGTTAGTAAACTCTCAAGCCTTGAAATATTACTGATTATTAAAAAATAAATTATTAATAATATGTATTTCTGCAAACATAAGTGTTGAGTAGGAGAGGTGAGACTTATTTAGTAATTTTGCTATCCTGAGCAATTGGTTCAGGAGACAATCCCAAAACTTTGTATGATTCATTGTATTCATAGTTCTTTCCTGAAGGACTATGTACAGCAATATCCAGGCTACACAAGTGCTGAACAATGAGTTTAAGGTTATTGTAAGCCTAAAAAATAGTCTTTAAAACCTCCCTGTGAGAATGCTGGTATTAGTGGTAAACAGCTTTTAGTCTGGTATCTCTGTGACCCTATATAACATGTAACAGATGGTCAATGAACTGACTCTTTAATAGGTCTGCTGCCATTTTATTGGGAAACAGTTAGTTTAGGCTCTCAACTGTGTGTAACTGAAGGAGTCTTACTTTTCCTTAAGGTATTGAGATGAGGTTAAAGAACATGTTGTATCCAGTGATCATAGCACCAGCATGGATCTCTGAAATGAATGCTGTTCAGCACTCTGAAACAGGTGAGCAAAAAAGAGGCAGATTGCCTGTGAAGTGAGTGGGAACCCTGCAGAATAATGAATAGGGTATGAAGGAAAAATCCCACATTAAAAACCTCCTTTCTGTATGCAGTAATGCCTCTTCCATCCAGAGAATCAAATGAGTGATATGCAAAAATAACTTGATAAACAAAGAGGGTTATCAAGGTAAATTAAAGAAGGTAAATTAAACATTTAATCTGTTTGATGCATAGTAACTGGGTTAATAATGGGTTTCAATGGGTAATCTTTTTGTTTAGAAAGATTTTTAAATTAGTAACTGGAGGAAAGATGCTGGATTTGACAGTCTAAGTGACTAAGTGAAATATTTATCTTCATGGTGGAAACAGCTCCATTTTAAAAATAGTTAGAAGTGCTTAGGACAATGTAGTGCATGTGGATTAATGCCTAGTAGCATGCTGAAGGTATGGAAACTGGACAGGAATTGGAGTTCATTTCTCAAAGGACAAACTAATACCTGTAGGAGGGCAATAATCATTCATAATACACTGCGTCAAAAGGGTAGTGGGTTACTGTCCGCTGAGAGGGAGTACTGCCATCAGTTCTGAATTTAAAGGTGAAATTTGTTCTGAGGATATGATAGTTACATGCAGTGCATACAAAATGATCTAGTGTGACTGAATGTCTTCTCTAAACCCTAGTGTCTGATTAAAGTCAGTGGCATCTAAGCTTTGCAGACACAATTATAGCTGTCCTCCTGTACCTTGACATTTGGGAGAACAACAATTCATTTGTTTGTTTACAGGGGTCATCTTTGGTGCTGCCTGTACCCTGAGCTCAATAGAGGAGGTCCTGAAAAAAGCAGTGGCAGAGCTTCCTCCTTACAAAACAGAGGTCTTTCAGGCTGTCCTTGAACAGCTGCGGTGGTTTGCAGGGCCACAGATAAGGAATGTTGCAGTAAGTGACTCAGGAGCAACAGTGACTGGAGTTGAAAGCTCAGTGTGAGGAACTGGCTTGCCTCATCCAGTGTTGCTGTGCCTTGTGCTTCTTACAGAAGAACACTTGCAAACCTAGGCAAAGAAAACAGTACACATAAACCAACCCCAGGAGCTTATATCAACATGAGTCTCAGCTGGTGTCTGCGCTACCCTGATACCACAGATTTAGCAAGCAAGGGAAACATGGCAGTTGTCTAGGTCTTCCATTGCTTTTATCAGGATAAGTGGGTGAAAATATAGCAAGACTTGACTAATTTAACAAAAAATTATTTAGACTGCTGGACAAACTTCAAGGAAGTAGGTGTGTAGATTTTTGCCAGCACAGATATGGTAGTCATAGTGTTAATGCAACAGATCTGGCAAATTTTCCATTAGTTTTAAAAGGAAAGAGGAGGTGGCTCTGGTATGAGCAAACTCTGCATACTAACAGAAAAAAAATCCCAAGTAAGCAGATGAAGCAACCTACCTAACACAAAGTTTGATACCACAATATACTGTACCATACACTTCTAGTGAAAAATCTTGGGTTCCTGAATGTTAAAGTTCTTTCTTTCCTGGATCTTCCCATATCTGCAGCTACAGTGATTGAATTTTGGCATTGTTGGACATATGTGGTTTGAGTATAGTGTAGTTTTCATGTTTTACCCGAAGTTCCTTAAACTGTTTCAGGCGTTAGTATTGACTGGGACAGCTACTGATTTCATGTGTTTTCCTAAGTTTTCCTACTTCATTAAAGGCCTGAAATTGCTGAGTGAGCGAAAATAATTTATCAAAGCAAACTCAGTCAGAGCTACCCTCTAGTGCACAGAGTAATGCAGGATTACAAGATGCTGTGACTGTATCTTCAGGCATTTTAATATTTATCTGATGCATATATTATCACTTTAGGCTCTTGGTGGGAACATAATGACAGCAAGCCCAATTTCTGATCTAAATCCTGTGTTAATGGCAAGTGGAAGCAAACTGACTCTGGTATCAAATGGTAAGTTACTTACATTTTCTTGTGTCAGTAAGGGGAATAGTATAGTCAATAGTGCTCTGCCATAGATCAGGTCAGGGTCAGAAATTGAAGGTGAAAATAACATTACACAAAATAGGCTTAGTCTGAGCCTTCAGGGCTTTTGCCCTTTTTAAGGCTGAAGTTCTAAGACTGGGGCAAGTTTGGCTTCCTAAAGAGTTTTGAACTTCTGTGCCAGAATGAATCTCTGGTACTGTATATATATATACAGACACATCCTTGTGAAGAGCTGGTTAAAAATGTCTATTCATGAAAAACAATAGGCATGAAATAGTTTCTGTCACTACATGCTTTGATCCTTGTGGGTTTTTCAGATAATGTTTGTGATTTTTTTCTATGAGGAACCAGATGTCTCAGTTTATACTTGCTTTTAGGAAAAAAAAATAAAATAGGATCCTTGCAGTAAGTGGATTTCCAGTGACTGTTTTTTGTACTGAATTGTGTGTAGGCTGATAAAAGGAGAGAGAGGGATTTACATTGGGTTGTTGAAAACTGGTTCACCTGGAGGCTTAGCTTTAATTAGAGGATGAGGGATGTCTCTTTGATCAGTTTCTATGCAAATAAAACTTCATTTGTAGGCAGAAACTGTCATAGGTTCCATGAGGACCAAAGTAGATCTGAGAAAGTCCTTCCAGGTTTGGTGAAAAGAGGTGGAAAAATGAAAGTTGATATTATATCAAGAGTGATTTGTGTAGTTTGAATGCTCTTTCACACATACTATAGATATTTTCCTCTGGGTCATTCATTAATCCACCACTGATCTCTCCTTGCTCTACAGAGGGCAAGAGGACTATCACTATGGATGAGAAGTTTTTTACTGGATACAGAAAGACAATAGTTAAGCCTGCAGAAATACTGCTCTCTGTTGAAATACCTTACAGCAAGAAGGTAAGCTTACAGGAAGTTTTCAATGTCCATTGAGTTAAAATGCTGTGTAATTTTCAATGTTAGGCACCTTTTTCATTGGAGACTGGCCTCCATCTCCTCATGTAGTCCCAAGCAGACAGGAAGTAAATTATTTGGTGAAAATCTAGCAATATAACCTTTTTGACAAGCAAGAGGAGCAGGGCTCTGTAATAAAGTATGGTAAACCCACTAAGTTTACTAATGCAAGAAATCTGAATTTCACTTTATCATCTGGAGCTTTTTGAGTGCACTTGGTAATGATGAAAGGTAACAAAGTGATGTTCCCAGAGGTCTAAGCTTTGTTTGCGAAATAGTACAGCAAAGATGGTAGCAATTCCTGAAGTAAAGTGAAGTTTTCTGAGGTTTCTCCTTCATTTCTGTTAACTGAAATGTGAAAAGAAATGGGGGAAAGTGGGTACAGATAAGAGAGAAGTTCAGTTTCTGCATCCTTGCCTTGCAAAACTGAAACCACAAGAACTGATTATTGAGGCATTTTGGCAATATGGACTTGCAACTTCAAATGAGCGTCCTTCAAACAGAGCAATGAACACTTCTGTAACAGCATGAGCCATAGCTGATTCAGAGAGTCTAAGAGGTAAAACTGTGTTTCCATTTAGGACTGAGAACATCAGACTGTAATTTTATGGTTGTAAAGGCATTTACCTTCTTAAGGCTTGAGTCTATAGGTTGTAAGATGCAAGGATTCACAATATGGTGACACATTTTCTTTATAAATGGAAAATACTGATTTACGTGAAATGCCATCATATTACAAGATATAACCAATAAATCCTTTGTCTATCCTCTCTGATTTTTTAAATCTAACTATCAAGGGAACATAGCTGTTTTATTTATGTTGGTTTTCCATGTACTTCTGAGTGATTCTTCTTTCACCTTGTGATAATTGCAGGAAGTTGTTTGTTTTTGTTTTTTTCCAAAATGAGAAACACACTTGATATAGTCAATGGATAACACCATATTCCTCCTTCCATATAACAGTCATGGTGACTTCACAATACAAAGAAGTGTTTACCAGCAGGTCAATGGCTTTTTACCTCAGTTATATGCAGCTCATTGATCTGAAAAACTAAAACAACTTTTGAACTCTCTACTTCATGGTTTCTTGGCTGATCTTTGCTCACAAACATATGATGTTAGTTAAAGTTCTTCAGAGGTTGTCTGAAGTTGCTGACATGTGGCATGAAAAGTCTACTGGAATTGTGATTTCCTCTCAACTGGAAGCAGGGCTGTGTCAGTACACAGCAAGATCTTTTTTTTTTCTTGTTTAAAACAGATGTTACCATGTGATTTGTCACACCAAGGATAAGACAGGCCTAACCACAGGGAGAATTGGACTAAAGAAGTTTTGCAGTTTACACAATTCAGTGTTACTGTACAGGGACCGAGCACAGGGTAGGCTTTATCACAGAGAGACTGACTGATAAGTGAAAGGAGGTAACACTGTTTTTTCTCCTGCTAGTTCGTCTGTCAGATATTTAAATATTCAGAGAATAAAGATTTTTGAGTGTATAATTGTTAAGGGGATTGCAGCTGAGTAAAGACAGTACTTAGAAAAGCAAGCAGCTCACTGTATTAAAGATAAAATATAACCAGATTCCAGAAAAGAAAACTGCATGGCTTTTTGTATATAACAAGGCATTCCTAGAACAGAACATATTTATTTAACAGCCCTCATTCTCTTCTGAGCTATAAAAACACTCCTTGTGTTCCAGATAATATTCACAAATGTTATGCATTAATACTTGTGTTAATACTCAGTGACCATCAGTTTTTCATGTCCTTTCCCTTGCATACATCTTTCTCCATCACATTGTCACTGTTGCTTCATTTTCAAGATAATAGAATTCTGTATGACATAGACGTGTACTGGTTTTTAAATAGAAAAGCCTAACAATGCAATGCCTATGTATTTCCATCTTTAGAAAATGATCTTAACCTACTGTTTGCTCAGTATTGCCATCATAAGCTCATAGTATCATAATTTTCCCCTGCTGAAGAGACAGAAAGGGGTCATGATATCTTACTTCATTATTTAAGTTATTATCCTGCAACTTGAATATGTATTGATATTGATATGTACTGATATATCAATATTGATATTCCATAGTGGGGAACCGAAAAATTAGACATGGAAACAAAATTTTTGCAATTGTGAATATTGCCTGTGAATCTCTTATAACCTGTGGATTTTTTCATGTGCTCCTACCTGCTGTTGCATCTTCTCCAGAAAGGGAGAGGGGAAGGCTAATCTAGTTCCCTAATATGCAGCCCTCATTCTTAAGGGTTTCTTGGTTTGCGTGTGAGCATAAGTAACACCTAAGAGCTTTTACTTTGATAGTTTAGAGGGGACATGCTCTGTTGTTTTACCAAGAGGTAGGGCAGACATGGGCAGCTGATGTGATGGCTACCTTATCTACACTCCTAGGAAACAGTGAGTGTCTTTTCTCCCACAGGACTCTGGACTGAGAAAACTAAGATGTCTTGTGAGGAGCGACTATTGCCTTTTGTTGTAGTCATGTTTTCTTTGAAGTGTGCAGTAAGAGAAGAGACTGCTTTTTCTCCTCTTTGAAAACTAAATTCTTTAACAAGCAGAGTGTCCTCACTGGAAGGATGCTACTGATCATCCTCTGCTATTATCTCCTGGCTGCCCACTAATTGCTTGAATTAAGGAAATGAACCATACCTTGTTGGAGTTGTACCAAACCATGAACCATACCATACTGGAGTTGTATCTCCAGTAACAAGTTCTTGATGCACAAAAAGGGACTCCTGTGAAACTCTTCCACTGCCAACAATAGAAGGATTGTTCTTTACAAAAATGAAAGAATTGCTGTCCACTTCTGATTAGAAATAATGGAACAGACTGCTGTGTTGTGCAGAGTCATTTGGCTAAGCTATTAGAGAAGAAACTTGGCAGAAAACTCTCCAGAAGGCGAAGACAACAGATCTGATTCCCCCCATAGTCTGCAGGATACCTGAACAGCAATTTGCTACAGTCTGCAGGACAGGCAAGGGGAAGAATTGATTGTACCGTGACTGTAGGGTGACACCGTCACTTGATTTATACTGATAGAGGGTTAATATCATCTTTACTGCTACTCTTCACAGGAGAGCTGATGAGTTTTGTGAGTTGTAGTTGCTGGTGCATTTAAAAGAACTTTCTCACTCTATGGAGACCAGCAGAGCATTTAGTTAATGAGAATTGTATTTAGAGTAACAAATTGAAATTGTCTTATATTAATTAGTCTAGTTTGTGCTAGAACTGAGACATTTGTGATTTCAGTTATTACAGAGTTCAAATACTAAGGAAAATGCAAGAAAGGAAGGGGTTTAAGATACAAGTTTTGCTGATTAGACTTCCAGCTTAGCAGCCTGAGAGAAAGAAAAAAATTTATGAGGAACAGTAATCTTGTCTATGTACAAAAATGTGTTCTGGTTCTTCCTTCCTTTGAAGATATGGAAAAAATCTGACAGGTACAAGCAGATCTTTCTAAAAGCTCATTTCCCACACAGTCCTAGGTTAGCTAATAACCACTCACTGAATTAATTGTTGAATCATATGAAAATATATTGTGCTGCCTTAACAAGCATGTCCTGCTTGGCCCTGCAAGATGAATCAACCAGATACAGTTCCTTGCAAGAGCTCATCCATGATAAGTTAACAGCTTGTCCATATTTATATTCCAAAGCATGTCAAGGTTGAGAATAAACAAATATTTTCCTGTCTTCCAGGGTGAATACTTCTCAGCTTTCAAGCAGGCTTCCCGTCGGGAGGATGACATTGCTATTGTGACCTGTGGGATGAGAGTCCTGTTCCAAGATGCTACTAGCCGAGTGCAGGAAATAAAACTGAGCTATGGAGGAATGGCTCCTACAACCATTCTGGCACTAAAAACTTGCCAGCAGCTCACTGGCAGGTAGTTTTTCTGTGACAGAAAGTCTATCTAATGAAACAGTGCTGATTTTTACAGGAGCAGTTAAAAAGCCCTAAATCCTCTCTCCTAGTATGCAGAAGGAGAAAGAGGAAGAACTGTGCCTATACTTCTTCAGCAGTCTGCCTTCTGTGTCTTGCCTTGCTTCTTCCAGTGCACCTTACCTACAAAGATCCATGTCTGTCTCTCCTTTAGAGAACCATTTCCTTGCTAAAATCACTTGTCTTTTGAAGTGGGCAGAAGATAGATGTGGCAGTGACCTAAAAAACTGATTTTCTTTCAAACTGGACTGAGAAATCTGCGTTTTTACCATTTAATAGCTTTGCTACATCTTTAGAAAAGATTACATAAGCCTAAGATGAGAGCAAAGCTGACACACAAACTATAAACAGAGATAGAACAGATGGCTGTTGCCTGAGACCTTGTGGGGCTGCCATGTCAGAAGAGTTAGTCTGCCCTAGTAATATTTAGAGCTAAGCAAAGGCTCTGTGTCACCTTTGTTCCTTTGTAGAGACTGGAATGAGAAGCTGCTGCAGGATGCCTGCCACTTACTGGCAAATGAGATGAATCTCTCTCCTTCTGCACCTGGTGGGATGGTGGATTTCCGGCGCACTCTCACACTGAGCTTCTTCTTCAAGTTCTATCTGACTGTCCTTCAGAAACTAAGCAAGAACCACAGTGGCCCTGTGAGTGCTGCTAGGGACAGCAGACTTGGGGAAGGAGAACCTGTGCGCCATGTCTTTGTGGGGAAGGCATGGTGATCATTCAAATTCAAGCAGACTTGAATCTAATCAGCTCCATGTTGTAATAGTTGCCAGAGCTACTCTGCTCCTGACATGTGTGACGGTGACTAGTGTATCTTGCCACTTGGTTCCTCGTGGCATCCCCACTTTGCTGTGGAAGTGATATGTGGGTTCACAGAAGGATTCCCTGGAGTTCTCCCCTTCTGTGCATTATAACTGCTCTCATGGGTCTATGGCTGCCATTTGAACAGACCCTGAGCCCTCTGACCCAGTAAAAGATGGATTATCTTCACTAGAGGATGGAGAATGGAGAATATCCTGGGCTACAGGGGAATGTGAGAAAGGGACTGGCAGGGAAGATAATTGTTCTTTAATATGTTTTTGGCAGAACAACATGTGTGAGCCTGTCCCCTCCAACTACATCAGTGCTACAGAGCTGTTTCACAAGGATCCCATTTCAAATGCCCAACTCTTCCAAGTAAGTAGCAGTATCTCCATGACATAAACCCAGGCTTTTCTGTAGCTCAAACTGGGCTTCTTATCTTGCCTCCCCAGGTATGAGCAGTACATGTACCTACATAATGTCATTCCTGAGGCTTGTATTTGGGTTTCAGTTTCTTCTTTGCTTTAGGAAACAATGTTATTGCTCTTGATGTGTTCAGCTTCATGCTGTGGGTAGCATTTTCCTCTGGCACCCAGCTCCATATCCAAACTTAAAATGCCCTCTTGCTTTCCACAGTTACAGTCTGCCTCTCTTTTCATCTCTTAGGCTTCAGATTCAGGATGTATCTTCTTCCTTATTTCTCTGCTAGTGATCTGTTTTCTTTAGCTTTGAGAGTAGCAGCTAGCTGCAGAAGGTGAATCTCTTAGGCAAGCTGTTATATCAAACAGTATTCTTCCATAGCAATGTTATGAAACTGCATCCCTTTTACTTCATTATCTACAGCCCCCTGTGTAGCTGCTCCATCTTTTTTACCTTTCTTTCCCACAGGACTGAGCACCCATCCCATTCCCCATTTCACCAGAATGTCTCACAGTATCTTTTGCTCTCCCACCAAAATTTCTCTTCCTTGCAATATGAGCACTAGTAGTCAGTCCATGTATTTTACTCCAGGAAGTGCCTAAGGGACAGGCAGTTGAAGATATGGTGGGCCGGCCTTTGATGCATGTTTCAGCAGCCAAACAAGCATGTGGAGAAGCTATTTACTGTGATGACATCCCTCGCTATGAGAATGAGCTGTACCTGACGCTGGTGACCAGCACCAAAGCCCACGCTAAAATCCTGTAAGTGTTGCTTCTGAGTGTCAGATTTTGGAAGCATCCAGTGCCTGGTGGCTTAGAAAACATTGACCTGTCATGGCAGGTAATGCCATCTATATTCTCATATGAGCATTAATGCTGTCACTTTTGTTGCACTGATTGCCCTCTGTAATTCTTACTTGTTCTTACATTGTGGTGGCACTGCAGGCTCTAATCTGTCCTCAATGGCTTTGATGTGGGACACTGTGTTACTGAGTGTGATGTGCAGCAACGTAGCCTTGCTATGTGCTGTTCATTCCCTAAGCAACGCTTCCTGCCTATTAAGGCTTCCCTCAGTGGTCTAACAAGGGATGGGCAGCATGGTGGTCATGGCTGAACAGATGTAGTAGCCGATTCCCAGTCAATGAAATAAGTTCCTCTGTCATCATAGTTAGATTTTAGTTAAATCGCAACATGGTCATTGACGAGTGCTGCAAACACATAAGCATTTCTATTACTGGCCAGTGCAGATGGGGCAATACAGAAACATCAGATCTATGCCTGTGGCAACAATATGTGGTATTTTCTAGAGTTTGCTGCACACATTCTCTAGCATTTGCTTTGCTCATTCACGTTTCAAGCTGTACCCTTATATTGTTCTGCAGAGGAAGTGGTAGAATATTTCATCAGCCTATGATTTGTCAGTCAAAATGTTGGCTCTGAAAACTTCCACTTCACCTGAGGCAGATTTTCACCAAGTGTAATTTTGAAATCATCTGCCTCTGTGTTTCTAACTAAGGGAAAGAGTCAGGGGACTCTTGCAAGTGCAAAAGTGCAGGAAAGTGTAATTTCTGAAGAAAAATAGCATTGTTTTCTGTTCCTGCCACCTAAGATTTCATGTGGGAAAGTTTATTCATACATTTAATGTCTTTTTTAAAAAAGTCTGTAGCTCACTGAAATGAAAAAACAGCTACTTTCAGGTATAGTTTAGATTGGAGTTTCAGGAATCTAAACAAGCATGCTGAAAAAATTGCAGTGATTTACAGAATAAATAATTTAGTTAGTAGAAACAAAACCATGACGTTTCTATTCACAGCAGTGTCCTTGAAAGCAAGCCAATTAAAGAGCTAGTGTTCAAAATACTGCAAAAGGAGTCTGAAAGTTTTTTGTAATATATTTTTTATGGACTGTTCCCTATAAAAAAAATAAATATATTGCACTTCTCTAGTTACTTTCTGTCCTGCTAGCCAGTTAGTTTCAAATCTGTAGATGATTCAAGCAGGCAAACATTTTCATTGCATAACTCTCCTGCT
>NW_009952796.1:6548380-6555320 GCF_000747805.2 Chaetura pelagica
TACCCAGCCTTTCATAAAGTATTGTCTTTTTGAGACTTGTTTCTTTTGCTTCCTTTTAAATAAATCACAATGCCTTGTGATTGATAACAACTTCTCCCCAACTCACGCCATACTTTCCTCTAGAGGTGATTCCACAGTATATGATGAGTCTGCAGTAAAATTTCATATTTATCCATAGACATGGAGGAATCTTGCCTTTGTAGAATCATGGCAGCTAAGATGATAGAGAGGGCTTACTGCTGCTAATGCCAGTCTGTCTCTGGTAAAGGCTATCAATGGATTTTTAGTATATGTGGTGATTGGATCAAGTTTAGTTATATCTTGGGATAGATGCATGATACAGTATTGTCCAAAGAAGCAGACTAATGATCAGAAGCATAGTCAGGATTCAGATTATTATATAGATCTCAAGTTATTTTAGTCTAATATGTTGCCTTTTCTGTCTTGGTCTCCATGATATTCATGTGACAAACTCCTCCTTTTCTGCTTAGCCAGATTTCAGTGAATCGGGCCTGAAAATGTGTTGGTATACAACAAGCGCTTACAGAAGAAAAATTAAGAAATAATAATGCTACCTTTCCTCTTTTTTTCTTTAGTTCTATCGACACCTCTGAAGCCCAGAGCGTTCCTGGTTTTGTGTGTTTTGTCTCCGCCAAGGATGTTCCTGGCAGTAACATCACTGGCATCGCTAATGATGAAACTGTCTTCGCTGAAGATGTGGTATGTGGCTAACTGCCACTGCACTGCTGCTCAGGAGATAAGATTCCTCATATTGTCCAGTCACATCCTCTATCATACACAGGGACAAATTCTGATTGCACTGGAGTCAATAGATATCCTGGTAACAAATTCAGTAAGGGCTGAATCTTCTTGCCCCATGCAAGTCTTCTCTGTGTATCTGCACTATTTTTCTCTAAGCTGCAAGCCACTGGGACAGGCTCACTCACTGGGTTACTGTCTGAAGTTGTTTGTAATAGGATTCCTTTGGCCAGTTTTAAATAGACCAGTCCAAACAAACAGACAAAAAATTGCACAAAAGTAATAGATAAAGAGAAATATCCTGAGCCTTTTGGTTACTGCATATATGCACACACCAAATGATGGTGGGTCCTAATCTTGCCTGTAGGTCACTTGTGTTGGTCATATCATTGCTGCGGTTCTTGCAGACACACAAGAACATTCCAGAAGAGCAGCTAAAGCTGTGAAGATTAAGTATGAAGAGCTCAAACCTATTGTCACAATTCAGGTAAGAAAGCTCGATTTACTTCTAGAGTTAGCTTGGGCCCTGATGTCTAATTAACTTCCATTCTCACGTATATGGCTATTTAGCCCAGTGTTTTGTTAGCCTTTGTGGATGCAGCAGGATACGGATAAAAGGAATAATTTATATATTTAAATATAAAAAGGATGTACCTTTGATGTGGTACTGACTGGAAGTACATTAACTTGTTCTGTAATATTTAAAGATAAACCAAACTCTGGCAGATACAGAGCTCAGCAGAAATTTGTTTAAATTAACAAGGTAATCTTCAGTTACATTCTTACTCACAGGTGCTTGCTTTCAATACTGATAGGTATTCATTCATTCTGTATTCTCTGACCTATAACAATAAGAGGGTATAAAAATATTTCTTGTAGCTCTGTCACTGTGCTGCTTTTCTGAGATTTCTGGACATCACTTGTCTGGTTTAGAAAGCTAATTAACTTCAGGCATTCACTCTGTGCTACAAACATTTATCCTGACTGTATGGACAGAGTCTTTAAGTGTTTTTTCTCAAGTCTGTAGAAATTATTGTAAAATATTTGTGATCATTCCATGCTGTTTTGGTTTTTTTTCACTAGAAGATTTGTTAACAAGATGTTCTTGTGTGACAGTAATGATAGTATCTAATGGTATTCACATCTAGAAATGAGAAAAAAAATGTATGAAGCCATTCTTATTGGGAAGATTAGAATAATGAGATTATAATTAAATTTTTTAATGGTCAGTCTTTTATGATGTGTGTTTCGTACTGTGAATTGTATTCATGCAAATAGAAATAGTGTGTGCATTGGCTAGTACAGACTTTGGTACTGTCATACATGCACAGAGCTTTTGGTTAGAATGATTTGTGAGTTCACAAACAGCGTTTGAGAACTTTTCCTTTTCTGAGACTTCTACTTGTTTATTCAACCAGGGAAGATGCGAGTGGAGCCAAAATGTGCTGATTTTGTTGTTTAATCACTCTGTGATTTTTTTTCATTATGGAAAATTTCAGTTTTCGCAAAAATGAAATTCAGTTGTAAAACTTCCCTAAGAAAAATTATTTTATATTAGCTCAGAAATGAACTACTTCTGCAGAAGATCTCATCCATCCCATCTGAGGAATTTAGTTTTGTCCTTCTGTTTCTTTTCTTATTCCCTCATTGTTGTGGGGGTATTTTTGGGATGTGTTTGTTTTTTTTTAATGGTTAGTTAGTTACTTATAGTTAGTGTGGTTTTGGTTTGGGTGTTTTGTGTTTTGGGGCGGGGTTTATTTGGGGTTTTGTTTTGGGTTTGGGGTGGGTTTTGGTTTTTTTTTTTTTTTGAGGGGGATGGGGTTGTGGGGTTTTTTTTCTTGTTTTTGGGGGTTTTGTCAGGTTTGTTGGTGTTTTTGTTGTTTCCCTGCTGCCTTCTGGGCCACAAGCTATAGTTAACGTAAGTTTTAAGTCATAGCTCTGATGACTAGAAATGCTGAGGTTCTTGATCTGTAAGGTAAAATGGTCACAAAGAACAATCTAAGCTTGTCAAATTATGCTGTTTGTTATGAAATTGCTCTGTTGCAAAAATTATTTCATACTGCCTTAAATCAAGTCACTTCGCTATTACCATAGTTTGTATCTGATAAGTTTTTGTGCTCTTTATCTTGAATATTTCTTCTTCACTCAGAGGAAGCTTTGTTTTCCCTCACCTTCCACAAAGAATTCATTATGTCATCATGTTTCCTAGGAAGCTATTGAGAAAAAATCTTTTCTTAAGTCTATAAAGAGGATTAATAAGGGAGATGTGAAAAAAGGATTTGAAGAATCTGATCACATTTTGGAAGGTAAGAATAAGCATTACTACTTTAATACAGAATACTTTGTGACAAAATATGTCAAACTATTGGTCTATTTTTTTATGCATATGATACTGAACTCATGGAAGTAAGGCTTGCTGCGCTAAATTAATTTCATGTTAATTTTCAACTAAATGTTTATGTAACAAATGGCCTCTGAAAGATTAAAGTTCATTTTCAAAAAGACTTGGATACTCCCAGCTGTGCACCCGTAAACACTCTCCTTCAATGTAAGGACAAATTTTTCTTAAGTGAATTCTCTATAAATTGATTTAATTTATTTTTTTTTCCTGGAATTTATCCTTACAGGAGGTTTTTCCCTGTCCAGACATACTCTGTTCTGAATCTTATAGACAGTCAGTTTTTCTAACCTGGTATATGACTGAAAATGGGACATACATGAGCCTGAAAACCTGGTCCGCCAACATTGGTGGCTGTAGGTATCATAAAGAACACGGCACTGCCCCATAACATTTTCTCAACATTGATTGTTGGTCTGCCTATGAGCATGTATATTAAATATTTTTGTGTGTGTGTGTGCTTCTTAGTTTTGTTCTGTTGGAGTTTGCCAAGCAGGTTGTAGAGACATGGGTAAACATAACAATTACAAACAACAGTTTAAAACGTCTATGAGCTAGGAGGGGAGGGTGCCAGAGCTGTGAACTAGAATACTCTGTCAGACCCATGTCATAGTGTATGTATCACTGAAAAATAGCTCTTTAGAGGAAGAGTCTCAAACATTAGTCCTTTAGAGAACTCTCTTTGTAAGATTGTGTTGTATCCTTCTTATAAACCTGAGAGGGAAGTTAAATCAGTTACAGACACAAAGCCTGGTGTGGAGGAATTCTTAAAGATCAGGGAGAAGCATGGTCTTCTGACCTTCCTAAGGGGCGAGGTTAATTAACTGAAACACTCATTTCTAGATCTGTCATTTTTTGTATTTTGATATGTATTGCTGAGACTTCCCTCTGCAGTCAGTGATTGGCGTTGGCACTTCAAAGGTGTCATAAGCTGTTGTTGTTTCTTATAGTCTGCCATACTATACAAAAATGAAAATGCTGTGCAAGGCAGAAACTCTTCTGAAGCTAGAAGAATGGGTTATTTGAAAGGCTACTGTGTGAATGCCAGGCCAGCCCTCTCAAGGAGACAAGAGGAAGGCCCCTGTTACTTACCAGAGCAGGCATCATCTTATGCAAATGTGAATTTCTCACTGAAGTACCTAACGAATGCAGTTATTTTGTTGTTGCTGAATTGAATAAAAGAAGGAGAGGAACAAGATTTTGAGACCTGCTCTGAATATCAATTTTCATGTCAGTTGAATAGACCAGGACCATGACTGTTAAAAGAGATTGATTCTGACATTTAGTAGTAGCGTGACTGGAAATTGTACCCTCAGCACTGCCAGGTAAGATGACCTGGGAAAGAGCCATATGTAGTAACAGTTAGACCTTCTTGAGGTATTTTGGAGTTCTATAATTTGTTTCAGAGTCTGTAACCTTGTATTTGATCTGCTCAACCAAACTATACTTTTTTATCCTTCATCTTAGTGATGTTATCAGGGCAGTTTGAAAGGCACCAAGCACTGCATCCAAAGGAATGCTGCATTAGTGGCATAGTGTGCAGGCTTATTTTTGAAATGCCAGTCATTTGTGTTTTGAACTGAGGTTTCTATGAAGTAGAGGGGGGATGGATCTTGTTTTGTGTTTTGTTTTTTTGTTGTGCTTTTTGTTTTGTTTTAAACATTGAACCAGAAGTGTCAGTCCTAGAGCCAGGGATATCAAGTGCTGAACAGTGTGAAGGGTTGTAATTTACCACATGTTAAAAGGGCAGTAGCTTGCAGGCACAATAAGATGGGAGACACCTTATAACACCAGGGACACCCTATTTTTGGGACATTTCTTTCAATTTTCTAGGAGAGATGTATCTTGGTGGACAGGAGCATTTCTATCTGGAAACTCACTGTACTCTGGCTGTGCCAAAGGGGGAAGATGGTGAGATGGAACTCTTTGTGTCAACTCAAAACCCAATGAAGACACAGGTACTGTCGACTGACCTGCTACATAAAAGGCATTTGTTTCTCAGTTTCAGATTACATAAATTATTTTATGGTTGGTCCTATCTTGTCTTGAATTCAAAAATCACATAGACTTAGAGTTGGGTTTGGGTTCTGAACTCTGTGTTCATTCTACTGGTGTCCAGAATCTGCTTCCAGGTGACAGAGATGTCTTTGTTGGCAGCACAATTTTGTCACCAGGCATTACATTCTTAACCCTTTCTGGAGAGGGTGCCAGCTGGTCAGTATGCATGACTGTTGATTGACAAGTCAGAAAGAGAGGTGATGTCAACACTGAATATATGTACCAACTGTGCCATCTTGTGAGACAGACTAGTGGCACTATGGGGTGTCTTTGTCCTGTTACTGATTCACCATGACTGTCCAAAGGTCTCATGAATAGTGCAAGGAGAATAGATAGAGGGGTGCAGGAGTCAAACCCTGTGCTAAATGAAGCCCAAGTCTTGGTAACCTTATTTCATGTTACTCTCTTCCTGATTCTGATGCTGTCTGCTGAAGCACAGTTTGCCTTCCCACCACACAGATTAAATACTAGGCTTATTGTTTCCAATTGTACCAAATCCAATTGCAGGATCAATAGCACCTGCAAGAGTATTTCCACTGTTCCAATGGTTCCAGAAAAGCAATGTGTTTGTACCTAGTTCTTAATACCAGCTCAGCTTTGTGCATGTTCTGTTCTGGTTTTCTTCAGGAGTTTACTGCTAATGCATTGGGAGTCCCATCAAATCGAATTGTAGTTCGAGTGAAAAGAATGGGAGGAGGATTTGGAGGAAAAGAGACTAGGAATACTATTTTGACAACTGCAGTGGCTGTCGCAGCCTTCAAGTAAGTTTAGATGTGAAGAACAGGGCTTTTTACTTTCTGACTGTCCCAGCCTTCCTCTTTCTGGAGCACTACTGCACTGGAGCACCTTCAGGACTCTTCATGTCTTGTTACTGTACAGCTTATAGCAAGCCTGGGATTTCCCAAAGGAGGTGTCTTAATTGGTAGGAGGACTTTTAATTGGTAGGAGGAATTGAACCTGCTCACAAGAGCTAAGTGTATGTTGGAATTTCAGCTTTTAATAGGAAAGTGTGAAAACTCCCTTATTCTCAGTGCCAAAGGAACAGTCTGAAAGTTCTTGTATCTCAAATTATGTGTCTCTGCCCTTTACTTTACTTCAAGCCCTTTCAAGATCCAGCCCTGGCTGTGCTTATTGTGTTGTATGATAGAGTTGTGAGAGCCTCTTCCTTGCTTAAAACTCTACTACAACAACATTGCACCACTGTTCCTCTGCCTCTTCCGCAAACTTTCTGGAATTTTCCCTCAGAAGGGTGGCAGGCCTCTGAGCAGAAACCACACTTTTCAAACCTCTAAAAGTTCAGGGAATGAATGTAGACTGTAACCATTTGTGAAGCATTGTTTGGGAACATGCTTTGGGTTTCTGGAGTTTTGGTATGGGCTCATCTTTAACTGTGCAAGCGTTTGTGGTTGTCAGTGAACATGGCCTCTGAGATTACATTTGTACACTGTGTGTAACTCTGGCGTTCCCTATACTGCCCTTATAGGTGAGGATGTACCCAGCTGGCAACACTAGATGGATCTTGCAGCACTGCAGCAATTTTATAAGATACTTTTGGAAGAGAATAGCCAAAATGAAGCTCCTGTACTTAAATCAGCTTTATGTTTTGTGTTCTTTGCAAACGACCTGCTTAATTTACTTAATCAGTAATGCATGTGCACTTATTTCTTTCCTTTATCTCTGCCAGCCAAACCACTGGTTTATAAACCAGAGGTTATGAAAGAACAT
>NW_009952796.1:6555361-6570847 GCF_000747805.2 Chaetura pelagica
GCATTCCTGAAGCAATTTTACAACCTGAAGAGAGGCACTGGGATATCAGAATTGTGACAAAATTAAGAGCAGCTCCTCCTCTCTTCCTTTTTTTCCTCCTTAGATAATGAATAAACAAATAAAAAACAAGGTCAAATGGAAGGTTAGTTGGTACTTTTCATACGGCATTCTCACTGGAAAACACTGATTCTTCAGTTACTGGCATCTGCCTCTGTAAGAAACTATACTCTTTAATATGTGTCTCTGCAAGAGTTTTAATGAACTGGTTCTAATTTCTAGATCTTAAAATTTTTTTTAACTTAATCCTGCAATCTTCCTAAGAGGAAGATGTATAAACCAAGCAGTTCACCCCCAGCTCCCCATTGCTACTCTGGAAAGTGCTCATCAAGAAGATGGTAGTCTTGCTCTGTAGGAACTGTATCGTGAGTTTCAGGCTTTGCCTGATAAATAAATCCTTTAACAGAGCTGGCCACCCCGTAAGATGCATGCTGGATCGAGATGAGGACATGCTGATAAGTGGTGGGAGACATCCCTTCCTCGGGAGATACAAGGTATGCATACATATTAAATGAATGCACCATTGTCTCAACGTTGTCATCTGAAAAATTGGAAAGTAGTAAGAGACTGAAAAAATTCTTGCTCTGGTTGGTTCATTGCTGATGTCCCCTACTGCTAATGGATTGGGTCAGCTGGGTTATAGTGTTTTCCTGTTGAAGTCCTTTTGTCTTGGATGGTTCCACTGTCAGCATAAATACTTCCCTCTTCCTTGCAATTTAGACTTTTTCCCTGTTGACAATCACAACTGCTGGTGCTTCCCCATTTGTTTACTACTGTTTGCTTTGTTAAGTTGCTTTCCTCTTCAATCCCCATCCAACTGTCTCTGCTTTTCAAAGCAAAAAACCTGTTAAGAAAAGTGTGGCTGTGACAAGTGGCAAGCACTTATTTTAGAAGAGTTCTCTGGAGCAAGATTAAGATGCATAGATGGACCCTTTACTGGGAAGCTTCCTCAGCTGCTGCCTGTGCTTGGCCTCTGCTGCAGTAGAGGACAGTCAACCTTTTGCCTGTATGAGGTCCATTCAGTTTTTGGAGGGAAGCATGAAACAGAACATTTTGTAGAAAACTGATTACTGAGAAAGATTCTCTTGGCAGGTTGGTTTCATGAAGAATGGGAAAGTCAAGAGTCTGGAGGTGTCATACTACAGCAATGGGGGCAACTCTATAGACCTCTCACATGGTGTAAGTAGAATTTTCTGATGGCTAACTAGGCAAATGTTTTCACTGTGCAACCTTTTGCTCTGAATTCAGACAGTTGTTATCTATAGCATTGCTTGCATATTGTGCTCTCTGACATGACTGAAAACAGACCTTGATGTGTTTCTGGAGCTTCTACAACTGCTCTCGAAGCCACCTGACCTGCCTTGGCATGTGCCACATAATTCTTATTGATGCTGTAATAACTTCAGTTTGACAAAACGATCAAGAAAGTTTGCTTTGCATTACAGAGGGCTGAGATGGGAAAGTTCTTGCACAATGCAAGATGACTGATAGTTCCGCAACTTTGAGAAAGCTAGTTCCTTGGAATAAGAAACACCAAAGTCAATAGACTGATGAGAGCAGAGCACCTTAATCAATAAGCTTCTTAAGGACTGGTTAAAGCTAATGTTGGGTTCACAAGCACTAAGAATGGGCATGAGTTCTGAGTTTGTCCCCAAGAATTTTTGTGCTGATAAGTAGAACACTTTTTTTTTTGTCATGTGAGTAACCAACCCAAATAGCCTACTGTAAAGTCGTATTTATTCTAGGTCCTTTCCTCTAGTCCACTGAGTATTTGATAATTTTCTGCAAAAAGGAATCTATTTCATAAGAAGAGAACTGTAAGAGCTCTCTACCAGGGCCACAATCAATGCTAGCAATGTAGTTGATGCTGTGCAGAGCAGAATGGCAGGCATGTGTCTTTGCATAAACTAAGGACCTGGTTGAGAGTACATCTTTGTGAATTTTTGACAGCCCTTTCCTGGTTTGGACAATTAGTGGACAAAGATATCAAATCTTGCAGTTCAGATGTAGCTATTGAAAATCTTTATTTCATATAATTGCCCTTACTGTCATAGTCCAGTCACTTGATATCAGCAAGACTTCTTTTCAGTAACACATTACTGATTATAATAAAAAGAAGATTGTGGTTCTTCCAGGCAGACAATGGCATTTAGTAGCAGTTTGGCTCAGCATGAGCCCAGGGCCAGCAAAGAACTTTGAAGCTCAGTCTGTCCTAAGGTTGTAAGTGTCAATAGAGAAGTGTGCAAATTGTCCTGTCCTTCAGGAGAATAACTCTTTGACACTCTTGCAAATGGAATGGGAGTGCTGGCTGCATCTCAGTGCTCATCTAGCTGTGTTGGCTGCAGACCTGCAGGGTGCAAGAGAAAGTGCTTGCTGTTGTAAATTAGCTTCAGAGCTCTCCAGCCTGGGTTTGGCAGCAAGTGAGAAGGCTGACGTGATTAATATAAAGCATGTTCACCTCCTTTCCTTTTCTTCACCAGGTTATGGACAGAGCCCTGTTACATTTGGATAACTCCTACAACATCCCTAATGTCAGTAGTGTGGGAATTGTTTGTAAGACAAACCTACCTTCCAATACAGCCTTCCGCGGCTTTGGAGGGCCCCAAGGAATGATGATTGCTGAGTGCTGGATGAGTGACCTTGCTCGGAAGTGTGGCCTGCCACCTGAGGAGGTACAGACTCCCCAACACGCTTCAGGGTGGTGTTGCCTTTGAACAAGCTCTGACAACTGGGCAAAACAACAGAAAACATACAAACTTTTGTTTCATTTTTGCTGAGCCCTTAGCAGGATCTCAGACTTTGTGTGGCACAAATTATAGCATGGATTCTCTTCTCTTCACTAAAGCCCCTTGGTAGCCTCAATTGTGTTAACACATGCTTTAGGGATAGATTTTTAAAAAAAAAATCTGAAGGCACTAGCTACTTTAATCTTACTAGCAATGTGCTAAAGTTCCAGTCTCTCTTGAAAATTCCCAGCCTTAATGTCTTAGGCCCCATTTCCCCAAAAACAGATATATGTCAGTTAATTCTATTGTTCTGTAGAATGATCAGAGGAGTAAAACTAGGAACCAACTTGCATTGATATTGGCCATTAAAAGACATAGTCTGAAGCATTAAACTTGGCATGTCCTTTATGTCTCTCTTTGGAAAGGTGCGGAAGCTCAATCTTTACAATGAAGGAGACCTGACTCATTTTAACCAAAAGCTGGAGGGATTTACTCTACGAAGATGCTGGGATGAATGTTTGTCAAGCTCTAACTATCATGCCAGGAAGAAACTAATTGAAGAATTCAACAAGTAGGTGTTCTGGAGCTTTCTTCTTACTGGGTGCACATTTTGCCTCCTAAACTCTGAAGTTCTCTTACCAACTTGAGTCAAGTCAGACCTTAAATTTGTGAGTGACTTAAAAAAATTTCTATTTTTGAAAATTCCTTCATTCTCACTGTGGGAAGAAACTTTAATCAGTGAGCTGGTAGCTTAAATAAGATATAGCATGACATGATTTTGTGAGGGAAATGTAGCAAAGGGAGTCTCTAAAGTCCAGCTAGGCTTTTCAAATAGCTATCAAGGCAATTTGTTTAGGCTTTTCACTGCTTTATAGTCTTTTTCAGTTGGCTTGTATATACAACAGAATAGTTAATAGTCCAGACAATTGCTTCTGTAACACCTAGAGGAGTAACTTCAGTTTGGAATTCTTCTTTTTGGGACCCATAAACAAAGCCACTCTATCATAAAAACTACTGATTAATGGTCAACACTGCATTTAGGTATTTAATTTCTACTTTTATACCCAAGCTGTTGGAGGGAAGCATAGTATTTTTTCTGCACTGAAAACCTCATGAGTATATGAATAATATTCTTTCCTTTTAGGCAGAATCGCTGGAAGAAGCGAGGGATGTGTATCATTCCTACCAAATTTGGCATCAGTTTCACTGTCCCATTCCTGAACCAGGTCTGTAAGCATCGTTCATCTTTTCTGTAGAGAAGCTAGATTTATGCTGCTTTCCTTAGGCCCTCATCCATTTGTACCATAGTGGAGCTTTTCAGAAAAGTAGTAAATTAGTTAAGAAGAAGCACACATTTTTCCAACCAAAATGAGTTGCCAGTTTATACTGTCCAAGAGACACCACAATGCAGCTACATTTGCACACATATTGTGTTATGTTCATTTCCCTGCCTAGTCTCTCTTCTTCAGCAGTTAAACTGTTTCTGTGTTTAACCTGACTTGATGGACTGTCAGTGGTGTTAGCAAGTTCAGGTGAAGGGTATGTCTCTGTTTCAGAGGAGCATGTTTGGGTTACTTCACCTGTTTTCTGAGCTGAAAATACTGACTGAGGTTTGTTATGACATTGGAACTTCAAGTCAGTTGGTGAGACTAAACCAAACTGAGTAAGTGTAAGCTAGTAATTTTAATTCCACTGAAGAACAATGTTGGTCTAGTTCCAGATTAATTCTCTCTGTGGTTTGTAACTGAAGTCTGTGAAGTACTTTGCTAGATCACTTATGATGAATTAATGTTCCGTTTTATAGGCTGGAGCTCTGGTTCATGTGTATACAGATGGTTCTGTGTTACTAACACATGGGGGGACTGAGATGGGTCAAGGACTTCATACCAAAATGATTCAGGTAATATTAATTTTGGACTTAACCAAATGAGATGTCTTTTCAGGAAAATTGCACTCACTCTATAGTAACATCTTGTGTCAAGACAGCTTGACAATTCCTCTGTGTGCATACATAAGACAATAAATAATGACTAGTTTCTCTTAATTGTTTCAGCAGCAGTGCTAGATTTTCAGTGTTATCACAACTGAGTATGAGAATTAAATTCTTCATAATCTTAACTCTTATTATGTAGATGATGCAGGTTATGCTTACAGTCTAGTTTCTCTGGCAATTTCATTTTATCCCATAAGTTGCAGTTTATATGTATTTTATACAAAAAAAGTATTGCAAACATATTTATCTACATATGCTAATGCCTTTACAGTTAAAAAAGGCCTAATGGAGCAACACTGCTTTGGCAGGGAAATCTAATGGGGCTCTTTATGCTCTTGTTCTTGTAATTCTTGAGAAAAGAATTGAGTCTCTCAGTACTCAAGTGAGTATCTGCCATTGTGACAAAAGTACACATGTATGTGTTTGCACATATTTAGTCTGTGAAAGGCAAGCTTAACAATGTTCTGGCTAGTTCTTGGTCACCAAATCAACTGAGTCTTCAAGAAAAATGAAATTTAGTACAGGAGAGGATAGAGGTTCCAGTATGGATCCTAGTAGTGTAAGCAATGAATGATAATGCTTATATATAAGAACAGCTGCTTACCATTTGTTTACCTTTGCTCTGCAGGTTGCTAGCAGGTCACTGGGAATCCCCACCTCCAAAATTTACATCAGTGAGACCAGCACAAACACTGTCCCAAATACTTCCCCAACAGCTGCATCTGTCAGCGCAGACATCAATGGAATGGCTGTCCATGTACAGAAACTGAGTTATTTAAACTAGTGGTTGATAAGCTAGGACTCCAGAACATGAAAAGTCAATGTGTGTTTTTCTATTCCTTAAGGAAAATGTAACAATCAAAAGGCAATTCCAGCCTAAGGAATTAGTTACCTGCTGTAACTACTGGCAATGTTAGATTATGAATGACTTTTTTTTCTCTCTTTTCTCTCTTTTCTCTTTTCTCTCTTTTCTCTTTTCTCTCTTTTCTCTTTTCTCTCTTTTCTCTTTTCTCTCTTTTCTCTTTTCTCTCTTTTCTCTTTTCTCTTTTCTTTGCCTGCCTGCCTGCCTTCCTTCCCCCCTCTCAAAATGAACAGAACAAATCGTCTATTTAAATACCTAGGTTTTTTGTAATTATGTGGCCTTATCTCTAACACAGATATTGTGCTACAAATATTAATAGCAGATGGTTTGTGGGCTGTGCTCCAGAACTAAAGACCTCTAAGTGTTCATACACTCAGAGCAAACATCTTTCTGTAGCCATGGTGTGGTTGTGACCATCTCAGTCATGGTAGAATTTATTTGCATTAGTATATGTGTCTTTTCCATTGAAAAGAAGAATTTAGTACTGCTCATTCTCAGGTTTAAAAAAGGGGATGTCTAACCTGTAAAGTAAAAACATCATTTTTATTCTCTGCACAACTTGTTTGAGTATGTTGGATATTGGCAAGAATATTTTTATTTTTATTTTTCAGTGTTCTGGGATCATTTTGATAGATATGCTAAGAAGTCCTGCTTTTTCTTGGTACAGAAAACTGATACTCTGTGTCATGGTCTGGAAAGTTCTGTGCTGTATTTGGGATTCCCTTCTGCTATCAGCACAGCTAATCTGCTTTAAAATCCTTTTTAGTCAACATTTCTTCCCATATAGCAAGATATCTGTTAGTGAACTTTGTTCCTATTTATGGTATGCCAAAGTCCTAAAGGCAATATTGATTTAAACAGAAGGTTCTTTGAAACTCTTGTAGGGCTATAATACTATAAGATTACTTTTCCAATCTAAAGATACTGTTTTTCGCTCCCTCTGTTTCTAGAATGCGTGTCACGTTATCTTAAAAAGACTTGAGCCAATCAAACAGTCTAATCCCAAAGGATCCTGGGAAGACTGGGTAAGCTGTTTTGTATCTGCCACGAGACAAATGGGCATTGTCAGATTGTTTTAAACAACAAATCCTGTATATTCTCCAGGCCTTCTGCATCTTGCTATCAAAGATTTGAGTAAAAACAGTGAAAGAGAAACTTGGCAATGGAAGTAATCAAAACTCGCGAGAGGTCATCCTCAAAACATCAGTTATGACTTTAATACTGAGCTTTCTTTAGATCCTGGGGCCTGCTTATGAAAAATTTGACCTAATAAAACTATTGAGTGGCTACTTGTATCTTTCTAGTCAGGCTGTAGTTTTAGACAGGAAGAAACATGATTTGTAATGAAGGGATTCTGTAACAATGACAACTCTTATGGAGCTGCCATGCAACTCCTGTGATGCTCCATGGCTGCAATATATCTGTACCCTCCATAATAAGAGATTGGTGTGGGGTAAGACTCTCAGACCATTCTCAGATCCAGCTCTTCATGGGAAGAGCTTTGATTTTGTGATTTGGAAGTCAGGGTAAGATTTTGCCTGGCCTCATTGAAGTCAAATTGACTGCCAGTTTAACCTTTGTCTCTGAGGCTGAAAGTCTAACCCGTAGCTGAGATACAAACAAACAAGGACAAGCCTTACTCTGCTGCCAGTGGGAAAGTTCTGCCCTTGGTAGCTGCTGACTGGGCTGTTTGGGGAAGTGGCTGCATGATGATGTTTCCCTTGGCACTGCTGGTGCTGGGTCGCATGACAGCTGTCTGTCGCTAGACACCTTCTATTCATGTTCTCCTGAAAATGTGTTTGGGGTAGCTATTTTGCAGAAACTGGTTGGTTAGTTACTGTTTTCAAACTCTTGCTCACTTTGCCAGATTAAAGCTGCCTATGAGGACTGTGTTAGCCTGTCGGCCACAGGATTTTATAGGTGAGTGAATATTCACATTGCAGAGGCACAGCTCTTATGCATGGATTGCATCCACAGAAATTATGGGAGGATTTACAGCCCCTAGCCCCCTGTCACTGCTCTAATTTAGGACTACGTTCTCTTTTTTACCTAGAGATGTTAAGCTGAGGTTAACACTCTCCTGACTGGGGGGAACTGTTTAGTAATGGAGCACAGTTCTTGGAGCCAATTTCAGATCTCATGTAAATCTGAAGTAGATAGCTGACCTCGGTTTGAGGAGTCATAAATGAAATTAGAGCTTTGTCTGGAGCTCTGCTCTGTGTCAGCCTCATGACTTAGTGTTGCACTAGAACTGTCATGCAGGGAAAAAGGGAGCAGGGGGCTTTGTCCTTGAGTACAAAGCTGCTTATGGCAATTGGCTGGAGTGGTACCCTGTCATGGCATGAGCAGATATCACTGTTTCCAATTTAATTCTCCCATTTTAAACTCTTGCTGGTTTCTGTACTGTTTTGAAATGAGTCACTTTTCTTAGTCAGCTTTACTAATGGAGGAAAACAGAGATCCATCATCTTTGAGGCAGAGAGGTTGACATAAAAAACTAAATGCAGTGTTGAGAAGAGCCTCTTTAGGACTAGAAAAGAATATGAGCTCATTTCTGTTGCATCTTTGAAATGTGCTTTTGTCTTAATGAAGTGACTGTCAGTTTTCAGACAAAGTATAAGTAGCCACATACAAAATTTGCTGTGAAGTGTGCTTGTAGTCAGTTTTTAGCCTAGTCCAGTTTCTGGTTCAACACAAGTATGCTCTGAACTTTGACCTCCAAGAAATGTTCAACTGCACTCTAAAAGCAAAAGCTTTGGTACTGGATTGGTAGGAATGAGTTCATAATAGTAATCACAAGCCTTGAAACTAATGGGAAAATAGAAATAGCTAAAATAAATTGATAGTTTTTATTAGGTTTTGGAATACAGAGCAACTTTTACCGATTTCCATTTATAGTTGTTTACACTTTCTATTTCTGCATGGAGTTGATCAAATGGATGAATCAAAACTGAATTAGGATTTAGGGAAGTTGCAATGTGTTTATATTTATTTTGACTGTTCATGGAATTTAACATGGTTTTGTTTTTCTTTGTATCAAGAATTCCTGACCTTGGCTATGACTTTGAAAAGAACGAAGGAAAACCATTCTGCTATTTCAGTTATGGTGTTGCTTGCTCTGAGGTTGAGATAGATTGCCTGACAGGTGACCACAAGGTGAGGGCTTCAGCAGTGAAATAGCCTTCTGTGTTTAGGTGAAATAAAAATTCTCAGGGAGTTAGAACAAATACTGGGTGTGAACTGTTCCTAGCTCTGTCATTGGTCTAATGTGACCTTCAGTAAATTTCTTAACTCATCTATTCCACAGTGCAACAATCCATAAAGTATAATAAAACAATAACTATCTACCCTGTGGGAGTATTAGGAGGCTTAATGAATGATTGCAAAAGTTATTGGATTTGCTTAAGTAAGAGATAGCAAAACTGTTAGCACAAAAGAACAGAAACATACTGGAATTGAGTTAATAATTAAAAATAGTACTGAAGACTTTTAGAAATAAATAAAAAAAATTTCATCAGAATCTGACCTAGGTTATGCTCAGTTACAGAGCACTGACCACTGATGCTAGGAGCTTAGAACTAACGTAAATCTGGTCCACTGGATCTCTGGGGAAAACTGCACTGACTTCTTTTGATTTAATTTAGGGATGAACTCAGATTAGTCGGTATGTTGAGATAGATGATTGAACACTGGCCAAGTGTAGATAGTGGTTGGATACATTACTCCTCCTCATAGAAGACCATGGTGTACCAGTTTCAGTGGTCTGTGCTGATCTATTCCTTATTTCTGCCTTTTAGAATATTCGCACAGACATTGTTATGGATGTTGGTACCAGTCTGAACCCAGCCATAGATATAGGACAGGTAAGTAAAATAGTGTTGCTATTTCCACCATGTTAAATTTATCACGCTACTCTCAGGCTTTTCTCAATGAACCAAACCGCATTTTAAACCTGGGTATCCAGTGAGACATTTTAGGCTAGCTATGAATACTTACTATGCAATAGGCACAGAAATATAGAGAGAAATATCCCGTTGGGGTCTTTTTCCTTGGATATTAAGACTACAGGATATTCTCCAGTTACCAGCACATTGATGTTTTCTGGCATCTGCCTTGACTAAGGAATTAATCCAGGTAATACTAGTATGATGGAATAACATCATCCCAGGCTTAGTTTCTACAACGTAGCATGTGAGACTAAATCCCACACCTTATTTTTGTACTCCTATCAGTCAATATCACAATGGTATCTCTCAGCAAATAGGGGTTTTATATACCAATGAGGAGATCCATTATTAGGCATTTGCATGTGCCATTGTAGCTCCCTTGCTAACTCTAGATGTTGATGCAGTGTAACTCTAGTGCAACTGCTGCAGGACCTGGGGTTTACAGGAGAGCACAAGTTGCGGAGCTCGGCTATAGTTAAAACAAAACTTATTTGAAAGCAGTGTTTTTTCTGAAATGGACCTTTTTTGGAAGTGGCCAAGGGGAGAAGGAGTCCTTCTGTCTTTGCAGCCTGTCAGTTTGGGTCAGAGAGAAATGGACTCTACAGAAACTGTCAGTGATCTCAATTTCCTGTGACCTTCCATGAATTGCTGTAGAGGATCAGGGGGCATAGGAGAGACAGGGTGGTGTATGACTGCAGGAACACAAGTACAGAGAGCTGAGTTAATGAATGTTTGTGTGAAATTTTTAGTCTTCCTTTCAGATCTCTGTGGGCACAGAGAGCAGAGCTTGTTCATGTAAGGTTGTTCAAGCATGTCTTCCTCTCATCACTGCTCTCCTTCTTTTTATTTATTTATTTATTTTTATTTTTTCCTAAAATTTACAGTAGAAAACTTAGCAAAGAAGTCTTCAGTACTTGAATGGATATGGGAGTGTTTTTGCAGGTGTCTGTGCTGGTGCCCTGAAAATATGCAGTACTTAAGAAAACATTTATAGTGAAGGAGAAAGCATAAAATAGTTTGTCTTCAAAAATGTTGTCTTCAGCCCTTTTAGTCTTCTTGTCCTGTTATTAGTAAATACAACTCATTCAGTGTTACTCTGCCTGTGAAAGAATCAATATTATGGCATTGATTTATTTTTTTTTTATTCTCCCCCCTTCCCTCCACCTTGTTTCATCAGAAAATTCCTGTGCTGTGTTTACACCCTATCTGTTTGTGTGTTTGTAAATTACTTCACCTGCCAGGGAAACGCAGATGTATCTATATGGGAACACAGAAATTGTGCAAAGATGCCAAGCTGTACCTAACAGAAGGGACAAGGTTTTAGAGATTAAAAGTGGGAAATTAGTCAGGAGGGGAGGGCTGAAAACTCCACTGGAAATCATCACTGTTTGTTCCTATGCAGAGGAGAACAACAATAAAAAAATACTGTGACCTTGTATGGTTGTGTTTGTAGATAGAAGGAGCATTTGTCCAAGGCCTTGGGCTCTTCACCATGGAGGAGCTGCGCTATTCTCCTGAAGGGAACTTGTACACTCGAGGGCCTGGCATGTATAAAATCCCAGCATTTGGAGACATCCCAACAGAATTCTATGTGTCTCTTCTCCGTGACTGTCCAAACAGCAAGGCGGTTTATTCATCCAAGGTATTACTGTGAGATCTGCAGGCCTCTTGCTGCTCTTTAATTCTATGAAGCTGAGTGTGATCAAGTAATTATGCATGTGTCTAAACAGTTAATCTTGTTATGCTGGCTTTGTTCTGGGGTCAGGATATTCTCTTATTCTTTACTATGTATATGTATGTATACTTACTATGTATATGTAAGTATACACATGTATGTATACTGTCCTTTATAGTTAGGAAGAACTGAAACAGACTGCACATTATTGCCCTGATTGTCCATTGAAGAACTCAAGAGGCTTTGCTGTGCCAGTTCTGCTGTCAGAGGCTGCCAGCCTCCCGCTGCACGTCAGCTCCCTGGTTGCCCTTCCCTGGCACCAAGGCAGATGTTTCTAGCAGTGTAATTTCTCCAGATCTGATATGTCAAGATGTTGTATCTGAGTGTGCATGTTTTGCTTTCTTTTCTATTTCATTGTGCTTATACCACCCTTAAAGGAGGCTGAGAAGTTACAAAGAAGGAATGAGGAATTAAAACAATTCCTGTCTGTCACCCAGGGCTTCCTGATCTGTTTAGCCTCATTAGTCTTTTCAGGGCCAGGACTGTTTTGGGCTGCAGCCTCACTCTTGTCTGTGCTGTGTCTAGGCTGTGGGAGAGCCACCTCTGTTCCTGTCTGCCTCAGTGTTTTATGCCATTAAAGATGCCATCTACTCAGCAAGGAAGGACTCTGGCCTTACTGAACCATTCAGGCTGGATAGCCCTGCCACCCCAGAGAGGATCCGCAATGCCTGTGTGGACATCTTCACTGAAATGGTAACAGCTTCTGGTTTCACAGCTGGCTCCCCAGCCAGCCAACCCCACGTGGAGTGTTTTATGCTGGTCACAGGGGCCCAGGTCTGGGATTAGGACACGATGAGGAGGCTGTGGCCCTGTTTAAGAAGATGGGTTTTACTTCATGGGTGTTATCCTTCGTTTAACATGCCACCAAATGAGAGGCAAATTCACAAACCAGCATTGTTAGGGCTCCCATTGATGGAAAAGCTGCCATATAGTATCAATTAAGTTGCAGTTCATCCCTTCATCCTCCAAGTGCTGTCTTTAGAACAAAGGCACTGACTTGTTGTCTTGATCCTCTTGGCTATCATCTCTTACAGGATCATCACCACTAACATAACCTGCAGATCCACTCTGTGATTTAGTGGTTTCCCTTAGGGAGGGAGAGGAAAGTGTTACTGAAAATGCTCACTTCTGAATGTTACCAAAAGAGTCCTTAGAGACTGTAGGCTTGATTTGAAGGGGTGCAGGAGCTAACTCTGCCACTGTCTCTTAATGGGTTCCTCTGTTACAGTGTTGTGACAGGGCAGCATAGGATTGGGTCTCTGCAGAGAGTCCTGCTGATTTCTGTGTGACTTGGAAAACAGAACTGTCTGTCCTTGTGGGTATTCTCCAGGCTTTCACTAGCTTGAACACCACTGGTTATCTTAGTAATTTTAATCTAACATCTGCATCACTGTGTGTGAAGAAGGACTCCAAAATGGTTTTGAGAATCTGCACTAGCTGCTGACCATCAGGCCTTCAACTAAAGCCAGTCACAGCCTATAACAGAGGTGCCAAGAGACAGACATCTCTTATTTTGAAGTACCTTCAATGGTACAAGGTCACTCACCTCAAAGGGGAAGCATGGTGGGGCATGCTGAACCCAAGCCATTTCTTGCGAACTTAATTTTTTTTTTTTCTCTTTACAGTGCCCTTCTGCTGAGCCAGGGACCTTTAAGCCATGGTCTGTGCGTGTGTAAAAGAGAAGTTTGAGAGCAAATGCTCCTCATGAAACTGAGCTTACACCAGAGGGATAACAAGGCAGTAGGACTGTAATGGGGGGAGGGAGGGGAAGTCTGTCTTCGTGTGGCTCATCCACTGATTCATGGAGCTTTCACATTTAATTGTCCAATTATTGTTTCCTCTAGGAGAGGTATTTGCTGCCAGATTATAGCTGTGATGTAAATTCAAATGAAGAGTAAGTGGAAGGTGAAGCTATTGAGGTGTAATTAAAAAAAAGTCTTTCAGGTTTCATTGAATATTGCTGCAGCAATAGGAGGCATGCTTACTACCAGCCGTTGTAAAATGTAAAAAGTGGTTAATTCTTTTTTTCTACTCTGGAGAAAAGATGGATCACCTTGTGATGCCACACCAAGACCAACTTAAATGCATTGAACCCAGACAAGCAGTCTTTCAGTGAAGATGGGGGAAGGCATGTGAGGAGCTGAAAGCTGGACCCTATTGTGTCCCCTCTGCACACAAAGCCAGATATACACTTAGAGGAAGATGAGCAGGAGTTTTGTTGTTAGCTAACTATGTAACAAAAGTGATTCAGAGGAAAACCCTAATGTGACCAATAGCTGATTTATCCTAAGTTAAATGAAGATTGCTTTGTCTGCACTGGGGCTTCAATGAATTTTTAGTTCGCACACTACCTTGTCTTCTCTGATTGAAGACAAAAACTACAGATAACAAGAGGACTTCCAGCACAATGCTGTTTCATCTGAAATGCTCAGCCTTTCCCCCCCATACATCTTTCCTCCGTCTCTTAAATAGGAAAGGACAACAGAGAAATAACGTTGGAGTACTGAGGAAGTTAGTCATGTTGTCGTTACTCCCAGAGCAATTTACACCAGCCCAGACAAGGGACAGGATGGACACATCTGGGGATGAGTTAGCTCTGGGTGCCCTCTAGGGTCAGTCCCTTGCTGTCATGCTATGGCTTTGCCTTCTTTTCAAGAATGTAAGAGAATGGGTATGTTTTGCAGTAGGGACTTTGAAAATGTGCTAACTATGTGATGGCCTCATGCATTCTGGGTTGAATGCATTTTTCATGTTGTATTTAATAGTGGACATCCCTCTTCACAGGTTTTCTCAGTCAGATTTAACATTGTAGAATCATGTGAGCTCTAGGTTATGTCAGTCATGTACTGTACCTGCTCATCATATGCAAAATTTTATCCATTTCTGTGGCCCATAGCTTTAAGAAAATGTCCTTTTTCTATTTTTGCACTCCTAGGGCCATAAAAAAATATGGTGCAAGAGGATGTAACTCCATTCCTTATATAAAATTTTGCTCACACACATCCTGCTTAAAACTGGCCTCAATCTTAGGACTTAAAAACATATGCAGAATTTGAAATATTTTTTTTTAAGCACTCCAGGGCGTATAGTTTTGAACCATGTAGATTTATTTCTCAGCCTAAAATATTCTACCATCTGGAAAAAGGTCATTTGTATATGTGAGTTGCAGAAAGTATTTTGTGCCTGCTGGGTTTGCTGTGTAATTGCTTCATTGATTTAAAGATGATATTGGTGTTTCTTAAGCTCTGAGGTACTGGAGAAGAACACATTTTTGTTTTCACCTGAAAGCTGGGAATATGTAAAAAAAAAACAAATAAGAAACAAAAAAAAACCTCTTAGAGAAGAAAATGTGATCATTTTGTTGTGAAAGAACAGCTGTTGGATCCTGTGTGCGCCTTTTCTTGTGCTTTCTGGAAGGGATGCAAAATACAAAGTCTGTAAGATAGATCGGTATTGGCGCCATTTTTGCCACATTCCACCTCATGAGATCACTGGACACGCTTATCTAGACCAGGCTGAGAAGAAGTACAGAGGAAACATAGTGTGCATTAATGCAAAATATGTGGAGCTCAGGCAAAGAGTGTGGTATTGAGGAGCTTCCATCATTGTATAAGGGGAAAGCCCCAAGGGTTCAGGAGAGGCCTGCTCCCTGTTAGGGTCCTGGGGTGGGATAGGATATCACTAGTGGTATGAGCAAGTGTGCTTTTTCCCTTGTGTGTCTAGCAGCTCCTTTTGCATAATTTCAGAGTGGGTTTGCAGTGTCTCGCATAACCACGGTGACTGCCTCGTCAAGTGAACTTTTAAAAATCAGATTCATCAAGTCTCTTTTTTGTATTTGCCTGGAGGGTTAATTTGATGGGTATTTTCCATACTGTACATGCAATGGCTGGAGAGGGCTAGTTCAGTGCAGACCTTAACCTGTGGAACCATTTTTGCTGCAGTGTCAGTGATCCACTGTTTCCCAGGTGCTAGTCCTTGTCCTCAAGCCATCCCCAGCTCAGGGCCTACCCTTTCACAGCCACTGGCTGATGGAAGGAGGAAACATATTCCTTTTGGGATGCACTGGAATTAAATGTAGATTACACCAAACATCTGAGGGGCCTGAGGGGGGGAATAGTGTAAAATCAAGGTTGTGAACTAATTATGTAAATGTGTTTTGAGGGTGT
>NW_009952796.1:6571019-6614314 GCF_000747805.2 Chaetura pelagica
GTAGGGAAAAGAAACAGTTGGAGCCTAACAGGAATTTATAGAGAGATCAATGTAGTACCTGGCTGGGGTGTGAGAGGGACAGCAACCCTAAGGAACACAAACCCAAGATTTTAATTTCATGTTTGATAGTGTAACAGTTCATACAAGGTTTTCCCATGGAACAAAGTGCCAGATGCCCTAGGGAAGGAGTAGGACCTGCTGTGGAGGGCTGGGAGGAAGAGATGGTACTGATACAGGATAGCTCGACTTAAAATGTGGTCTGTGCTACACAAACACTCTCTGCCTGAAACAGCTTTCTTGTCACAAGTGCACAGCACTGTCTTCTCTAAGGTGTTGTGTCAGATCTCTTCATGCACGTTTTGCTGCCAGGGATTTCAGCTTGCAATCACTGAAGGGAAATCTACTTGAAAAAATAAAAATGTTCCTTTCCTAGTATTTTCTGGTGAAATACAGCATGAATGCATGGCTCTAATGTTACCCGTTACTGGAAATTTGCCGCTTCTCTCCTTTCAGAACTGTATCGTCAGAAGAGGATCTGTGCCATCTTGCTAGACTGTGAAGTATTACGCACAAATAGTGGCTCTTAAGTAAAAATTGCTGTAGCTGTATAGTTTGTGGGAGGGTGAAATAATACCATCTCATCTTAAAGGTAGTCTTAAAGCTTTTAATCACATACCCCTCAATGAGAGACAGAAGCAAAGTTTTCACTAATTGTCTCAAGTCAGTTCTAATCAACAGCTATCACCATTGTTCTTTAATGAGCATTGTCAAATCAGTGTCTTTGTCACATAAATATATGCAGAATTATCTGTGAATGTCACAACACTGCAAAATAAAACTGAAAAGTACTCTGGGAAATAGTATGTTATGGTAAAAGTATCTCATTATTTGAAAGCTGAGCACCTTCAGCTCATTGTTGGTGTTGTTTGTCAAGGATGGACTCTTCTCAAGGGCTGCAGGGCAGATCAGTTCAGTGGCCAAGGCTGGGAGAGGGTGGGTGGTTGCTTCAGGTGACCCAGCTGGATGCAGCAGGTGAGCCATCCAGAGAGCCTGGGACTCCACCTGGCCATGCTGGCAGCTGAGTCTGAAAGAAAACAGAGTCCTTGGCGCTTCTGTGCCAGAAGGAGCTTACAGTAGCTGCATCGTGCTCTCCACACCAGTGCAGTGATGCATTCTGATGCTTGCAAGTGGAGCAAGCATCATGTCTATCAATAGCACTCTCTTGAGCCTAAACATGTGGGATATGTGTGGTCAGAAAATTGGAAACAGTTTGCACAGAGCAGATAAGACCAAAAGATGGGTTGAGCATGACCTTCCTGAAGCATGAAGGATTTGGAACCTCACCAGGGGTTCTCTGGCAGGGTCTGCCACCCTGTGTCATATCTCTTATGCAGTGTAGACAGACACCAAGCTAACATGTTTGTTTGGAAGGGCTTCTTCTGTCTGTGTGGGAAGATTTGTCACAAAGGAGCTATTGCCAAACCACTTGACCCAAATGGCTGCCCTGAACATGAAATGACAGTGCAGGCAGAGCATGCCAGAATGATAGTGCAGTTTGCTGTGGGCCCAGCCCAACTACTCCAAAATGCTGTCTGCTGACAGAAGTTCAGTTCAGTTTATGGAATATTCTAAGCCCAAATGCCACATGTTTCCCTAGTGCCTTCTCTTGCCTTTTTAAATGCAGGAGAAGCCTTGATACCCTGTCCCTGGCAGTGGTCCTTCTCAGCTCTCTGATGTGCCTTTTGGAGCTGTGACAAGTGTGCTGATGTATCCATGGAGCAATGGTATGTTCATGACCCAGCCAGTATCTTGAAGTACTTGCATTTGGTTCAACAGTCTCCAAAAGAGTCCCTCCAGCTGAGGTACTTCTACTAGGTATCTGGGGTGGTGAGGAGGTCTGACAGAAAACTGCTAGAAAACACGAAAGCAGAAAGGTCCCAGTGGTAGAAATGAGACAGTTGCTGCTTCTGCAGGAAGGACAACTCACTGAACATCTGCTCTGATAACCAGCTGTAGGTCCACTGCACCTGGCTGTCACTGAACTCAAGGAGGAGGCTGTCCACAGGCAGTCCAGCCTGCCATAGCAGATGCTCCATCTCCTGCCTGAGGAAGCCGAACATCACCACGTAGTCGTACTGGATGAGACAGGGTTGGCACAAGCTAACAAGTGGTTTACAAGTCACACTGGCATTGTGCAGTCCACTGTCTAAAACATCCTGAACAAAGCTGCTGAAGGATGGGCTGCTGCCCATGCCTTGCATGAATGTGGAGATCAGCCTCTGAAAAGGGTCCCTGACAAACAGCACTTTGGTGTAAGACTCTAATATGGCCTCTGTCACTGTCAGGTTGAACTCACTCAGCTGTGTCTCCAAAATGTGCTGCCAAGGGTAGGAAAGTGGCCCTGGTAGAGTCATGTTTTCCTTCTCTTCTAGCTTCTCCAAAAGCTGCTGCCATTCGTCCATCCCTGTTGATGGCACTTGGCAGTAGAGGATATCCAGCTTGGTGCTTACTCTCAAACTTGAGAGCAAGCGAGCTCTCTCCTCCCGACTCCTTGGGAGTACAGTGACTTTGCCTGATTGGCTGCAGAAAGCTTTCAGTCTCTTCTTCCTGAGCTGCTGAGTGTGAAGGAAGGTGTCCAGTGTCAAAGTGAAGTCCTCCTCTGCCTTGGGAGCCAGGTCACCTGTGAAACATCATTAGTAGACGAGGGTAAGGAAATGCCATGGCAGACCTTTGCCCAAAGGTGGTGCCCTAGTGTGGGAAGCTTTGGAAGGCTCTTTTCCACGTAGTCCCATGTGGAAAGAGTATGACATGAACGAAGAAGATGGGTAGAAGATGGGAGACCAGCCCAGCCTGGCAAAGATCTCAGTTTTGCTTGGTAAACAGGTTTCTGTCCTCATGAATGTGTGAGCTCAGGGGCACCCAGACCTCGCTTTCCCCAAACCAAGCACAGCTTGCCTCAAATGGAGCATTGATGTCAACTGTAGCTTTCTGCCACATACCCTCTTCTCCCCTAAATAATATATTTTTTTTTGCTTTTAACTCATCTCTTTTGACTGAACTTAACTGAGCTGAGTTTATCAAGGAGAGCCAGAAATACTGGAGACCAAGGATTTGTTTTGTAGCTACAAATACACAACCACCTGCAAACCCTTTCACATCTGTGAAATGTTTAATACCAGCTATCAAATACACATGAAAGCAAGAGATTATTCTTAACATGTTGGGACAATTTAGGAATCCAAATAACATAACTCCTTGCATCACTTCCGTATGTAATTTTTTTCTCCTGTAGATAAAAATTCAAAAGCAAATAAAAAGCAAAAAGCAAATAGAAGAGAGAGGATGACAAAGCAAATATAAAAAGCAAAACCAAATAAAGACTCTATGACAGTCCATTTCATTTCTCAAATTTCAGCTTTGCTTCTTACTCTGTTTTTGATGTGAAGAGATTTTCATAAGTTTAAATGTGAATGATGAATGTCTGCCTTGGCGTTTTGTTGTGTTGTTTAGGTTTTTTTTTAGCAGCAGCACGTCTGCTTCTTCAGGGTAGGCAGCCCTGGGGAGACAGTTCATTTGATGGTTTCTTCTGGATCCTTGGGAAGTTAAATACTTTCCACTGATTTGGGGAGGTTGTCACACAAGGAAGAGAAGCACAGTTAAAATTAGGAAAAGGACTTTGGGAGTGCAGGAAAAAAAGGCAAAAGTGCTGGTCTTTGATTTGCCCAAACCCAGACTGACTATGTCTGCAAGATCTAGTGACTTTGCCCTGGATTGACCAGAACGGGAGTGGAGGGATGGATCTTTTAGGCAAGAGAGAGGGATTTCTCTGCTCCCTCCTGCCTTCCCAACAGCATTTCACCCTTCCCAGGGAAGGTTTTGGGTGTTACCTCCAGCAGTCTGACGTCTAGTTTCCTCACCACCCCTGAGATTAATGACCCATCTAAGGACATAAAGCTGTAGGACTCCACAGCAAGGGCTCTCTCCCCAGGTTATCCTGTCCCCAGGGCTGTGCAAGTGGTATTTCCTGAGCTGTGGGAATTTGCCCACCAAGAACCTCCAAAAAAATAGTCCAGGTCATTTTTCCCACAGCAATTAAATACTTCCAGCTACTCAGAACCACCGCAGTGCCCAGGTTTTACCTCCTTGGCTGGCAGCTGGTCTCTGGAGAAGCAGCCTCCAGCTCAGGAAGGTGGCGATGCCCAGGGCAGTGGAGATGATGAGACGGGGAAGGAAACGCATGTTTTCGGTGCTGCCGTGGTGCTGGGATCTGAATGCTGTGCTGGCAAGCAGGTGGGGACCTGGAGGAAGGGTGTTGGGGAACCTCCTGTTTACCTATGAGGAAACACACCCAGAGCTGGGTTAAAGTATTGTTTGGGCACCAGGTTAGCTAGGGGCAGGGCCTGTGGCACAAAAGGTACCTCCTGTCCTGTGTTTGCAATGTGAGCTTTTGAGGCAAAATTTGCCTTTTTATTCAATATCTGCTCCATCCTCAGCATTCAGTAATGCCAGATGACTGTGGACCCTGTGAGACACGAGCCCTGTACCCATAGCCACGTGCAGAGTCCTGCACAGTCAGGTGGGCTGAAATGCTCCCTGATACACCTTGCTCTCTGCTTGTGTTGCCACTTGGTGAAGTGTGGCTCAGGGGAACACTGCTACAATGACAGCATACCCCAAGAGTGGGGCTGAGTAAGCAAGTGCTGGGCCACTGGTCCTGACTCCGTGGTTCTGGTGGATCTTTTGAGGCAGAAGCTGGAGCAAGGGAGGTGACATGATGGGGCATGTCCAGTGTCATGAGACGTCTCTGTGATTATAAGCGTGGAGCTGCTGCCTGTGCCCTTTTTGCTGGGGGCTGCTTAGAATTTCTGACTGCTGCCTGTTTTGTGAGAGCAGCTGGAGAACCCAGAAAAAGCAGAGGCCCTATTATACCAAAAAAGGGGTGCACACGTGCAGTCAGGCATGTGAGCTTGCCTCTGTACCTCTGTTTCCCCAGGGAGCTGCTGCAGCCTGATCAGTGAGCATGACAACCATGAAGACAGAGGCAAAGGGGACTGCAGCAGCCTGGAGACTGAACTGCTCCCATTCAACCTCATCTTTATCACAGATGGCTACAAACACTTCAGAATCAGGGACACACTGAGAGACATGGGGTTGTTCAGCCTGAAGAAGAGAAAGGTCTGGGGCGGGACATTATAGCGGCCTTCCACTACCTAAAGGGGGCCTACAGGAAAGATGGGAAATTACTTTTTATAAAGACGTAGCAATAGGAGAAGGAGTAATGGATGAAATCTGGAAGAGGGTAGATTTAGGTTAGACTTTAAGAAGAAATTCTTTATTGCATGGGTGGTGAGACACTGGCACAGGTTGCCCAGGGAAGCTGTGGATGACCTAGAAGTTGAACAGGACAACGTGGTCTAATGGGAGGTGTCCCTGCCCATGCAGGGCAGTTAGAACTAGGTGATCTTTAAGGCCCCTTCCAATTCAAACCATTCTCTGATTCTATGATTATTTACAAATTGCCTTTTAAGGCAGAAGCTGATGCATGCTGCCAGCAGCATCCCTCTGGCAGTCAGACCATGGGGCTGGCATGAGGCAGGGATGTGATCCAGCTGAAAGACAAAGCAGCAAACAACTGTAGTGATCAAGTGAGAAGGGATTGCTACCTCAAAGCTCAGGGAGAGCTTGCTGGGCACACAGCCCTGGCAGAGCAGCAAATCAGGCAGTGCCCTGCTGGTATGGGCATAAGGGCCATGTTGCATGGGGCCTGCCAATGAGGCAGCCCTGGGTGCTGGAAACCCACCATCCAGGAGGCCACGATGGCACCTGCTCCTGTGCTACGGATGGGTTTGATGTGGTTTGGAGAACCGTAATATTCCCAGCAGAGGGTGCTCCGTGCCCAAGGAAGCACTGCTTGCCTCCGGGCTGGCGAGGGAGCCGGGCTACATGGCAATCCTTCCTTGCTGTGGTTCTAAAAAGAAACAACTTCAGTTTCCTCTATGAAATGGGGTCCCCAACGTTGGGAGATGAGGTCTTGTGGCTGGACCCTCCTGCACATACCCCTGCAACCTGTCCTCCCAGATACAGAAGAAGCATGGAACAGCCTGAGGTCACGACATACAGGGGCAGAAGGGAATGGCCACCCTTTGCTTCCTTCCCAGCAGATGACACATATTTTACTCTGAGCTATAGTACAATGCTTACTGCTACCAGCCTGATGGCTCCTAGGGCAGGAAGGTGCCTGAATGAAAGATGAATATTAACCAAAGTTTTTCCTGTGTTACTGTACTACTGACCACCCCAGAGGGGCTTCATGATCAGTGAGAAACGACTGTGGGACAGGGCCCTGCAAAAACCAACATGCCCTGTTTTTTCTCCAGGGCAGGATAGCTTTCCCAATGCCTAGGTCACTGCTCAGCAGTGCTTCTCCTCTGCAGCTCCCAAAGCTGCTCTCAGGCAGCTGAGCAGTATCATCCATGGCCTAACCGCACACTGGAGCAGCAGAGCCCTGCAGGGGCTGTCACAGGAGTGTGTACTGCCAGTTTGAGGTCTTTTTATTAATGCTCTGAAGTACAGTTAATAAACAACAGGGCAGAAGTAGCTCTGTAACTTCTCTTAAGCAGGTGGCAGTAGCACGTGCCTTCCTGCATTAAAATATAACATATCAGCAGGGACTGTCCCAACCACAGCTCTAGTGAGCAAAAGCGCAGCTGAAACTGGTCAGGAGGAATGCAGTTTATGTTTTACAGTCATAAGGCAAAAAAAAAAGAAGTGTTCTCTGTCTGAGGGGCTGAAAAAAGTACTGAAAACCCCCCTTTGCTTTGCATTGCAAGGAAACATTGCTTACAAAGTTTTGCCAGTGTGAGTCTCTTCAGAGGAACATTAGCTTCCATGTCTGCTGTGCCTTTGTGGCCTACAAACAGGCTCCTGAGATGCTCAGGGCTGGTTTTGGGGAGCAGCTGCTTTGCTGTGGCTGCTTTACAGAGGAGCTGTCAGAGAGCTTGTGCCCCAGATGCAGATTTTCCTTCTTTAAGAGCATATATGGTTAAGTTTATTAACCAAAGGTCAAACTCCCTCTTGGTGGTTGTGCTAAGCCTTGCTGGTCAGTGATGCCCAATGGGTGTTAGCATCCAAACACCATTCAGATACCCACATGAAACCTGTGTGGTGGTCTCCACCTTCCTCACAATCAAGAGCAGCACTAATGGACATGGGGTGCAAGGACCTCGCTCAGCTGACCTTACCTCTGCTGTGGAGGCAGGGATGGGGAAGAAAGAATCAGGGAACCTCTCCTCTCTCTTATTATTTCATAGTCACAGTGATTTTTTTCCCCCCAGCTTTCTTTTTTTTTCCAGTGCTGAAAAGTTTTCTCAAGTGTCTGTAGATGCTCTTTAAATTAAAATTTACTGCTAGACCTTCCTTACCCATCTTCCATGGACCTCTTAGACTGGGGGTCAACAAGCCTGAGACTGCAACTCTTCAATGGAAAAGCTTCCTGCTCTACATTGTAGGGAGACAGCACCCTTTTGCGGAGCAGAGGCTGAGCCAGGTCTGGGAACATGCTCACATTCTACTATTTAATGCAGGGACTTCATTAGGGAATTAATTGAAATCTTCACCTTTTTTAGGAAAACTCTTACTTCCACGAATGTGAGAAAAAGCCTTTCTATTTTTCTTCACATCAGCAATAGGATTTCTTGAATAAGGATTTCCAGATTTAGCCCCACTGACAACTTGAACTCAATTGCCTTGCCTCCTTTTTACTCCTCACAAATCTTTTGGAGATATTCTTATATGTTAATAAACATCCTTGTCTTCAGCCTTCCACACTTCCAAATTTTGCAAGGTATTGTCCTGTGCGACCATGACCTGTGGGAGCTGGTGTGCTGGTTCCCTCCCCTTTTTCCTTGTTCCTCCTTGCACCTGCCTGTGCTTGTGGGAATGTGAACTTTGCAAAGTGCTGCCTAATTCGGCAAGGGATGCTTTTACACTGCAAGTAAAGGAAGAGCAGATAGGAAACCTTCTTATTCTGCTTCTTTTTTGGAAACTCAGATACCATGTTTGCATTTTGCATATGAAGTTGGGCCCATCACTTGGCAGAAATGTGAGAGCAGACAGCATCGTAATGAACTCTGCCCCACTCTCAAACATGAAATGTTTAATGTGGAAAGAGTCTCTTGCCTCTGGGAAGGATGGTCCTGAGAGCAGGGCTGCTGGGCTGCTGACTGGGGATGTGTTCCACTGAGAGGAAGAGCAATTCCTTAAAATCAAACAAAAAAGTCAAGGCAGGGAGTGGGTATTTGTAGAAAAATTTGGGATGAAGCAGAGATCTGTTGCAAGCTGAGTGGGTGGCCTCTTCTCCATCACAGCTCTTGACTTCTTAGAGCTCCTCTCTGTGTGCTTGTGGAAAAGCCTGGCTGCTCAGCCTGCTTGGCCACCAGGGCACAGATTTAGCCCACTGCCCACCCGCAGGACTGCTTTGGCCACAGAGGCTGCTGGGGACAAGGCTTAGCACTTAAACACATGACTTGGACCATGTCTGGAAATACTACCTTCTTACCTTGTGGTAATTTAACTGATTTAGCAAAAAAAAAACACCTGTTATTGACTGCTTACTGGTGGTGAGGATTTGGGATTTTCTTCTATCTAGCTCCTGTTGGACGCAGACAACTGTGGGGTAAGACAATCTGCCCAGCACCCATCTCTCCAGCGTTTGCATTCAGCACTGCTGCCAAGCAGCCAAGGTGAGCAGTAAGTTGGAAAGATGAGTGTTTTTCCTTCTAAGTTGGACAGAGAGTACCAGGCTGGTTTTAGGCAGGTGAGGATAAATTGGAGGCTACTGGGACTTTCCCATGTGGAAGAAACCTGGGAATGGCCAGTGCTGGACCAGAAACAGTTACACAAGGAAAGGAAAGCAAGTTCACACTGCACCCAAGGAGCAGAGCAGGTAGGATAATGTTTGGAGTGGTTGTACAACTTGACTCTTCCTGTTTTCCTGTGGGCAGGAGCTGTGATTGTCACTTCTTATTCAGCTCCTCATCCTGGGAGGAAGGCAGTATCGGGCTATCCAGGGGCAGCAGGATGTTTGTGTGTTAGGCTGAGTCAAGGTGCTGGTTTTAATACTCCCCAAAGCAGTCACTGGGGGAAATGTACATTTTAATTCTTTTTTTTAAATTATTTTTTTTAAAAAAAGCAAGCTCACAAACATCCAAAGTGCTTTGCAATTGCCATGAAGGCTGCATAGCTTACTACCAGCATGGAATGTCATTTTTTCTAAGGATTTTACAAGGTGCCATGAACTACTGGTAATTTAGGGAGGATCTGTGTAATTTGTCATGCTATCTTGAGAGGCATTGCTTAATAAAATGTAAGTTGTTACACTTTGCGTCATCTCAGCTGAGCCTGCATCAACACAAACAACTTGGTGGAGAGAGGCTGAGGCAGCTGTGCATTCTCTGCTGTGTCCCCACCCAAAGGACCTCTCTCTCCACACTTTCTTAGGGACAAGAGCATTTTCCTAGGAGAGGGGGACCAGGGCACTTAATAAGTCCAAACTTCTTAAAAACTAAGGGAATTGCAGCCATCATAACACTGAGGTAGCAGATGGGAATTCCATGGGGAAAAAAGTGTGTGTTTGGATCCACATGTGCAGGGGGCGGATGCTCATGAGACTAGTGGATATAAATTCCATGCCATCACCTGCCATGGGACTAGCAGCCATCAGCTGCATCCCAGTGGCTCCTCGAGGAGCTTCATGGCACTGCCCAAATGGCATAGGACCTTTTACCACTGAGTAGATAACAGTCTTCCTTTGTATCCCAAGCACCTCCTGGCCCTCTTCTGTCTTCCTCTGAGTGTTAAAATGCAGTAGCACTGCAGGGAGAAACTGGAGGTGCTCGCAAACAAACCAGGAAGAGATTGTGTGCATGGCAATTTGGAAAATCTAGTCCTTCATATTTTCTTTCTCATTTATTTTTAATATGAAGCAAGTTTTCTTCTGGCTGTTATTTCCCTTAACACCATGTGCTTTAGGGTGTGACTTGCAGCTGTCCTTTACATTTTAGGGCCCTTACTGCAAGCAATTAATGTAAGCAGATACTTATTTATTTCACCCAGATACTTCTCTTTGAACTGCTCTTCCCTTTGAGGTCAGACCACAAAGCATCCTCAGGAGCCATGTCTCCACCCCTCCACATGGGGGAGAAGTGTGATCCCCAGCTTCATGGAGATTTCCTTCTATTTTTTTCTTAAATGGTCACAGTGCTGGGGGCTCCAAAGAGGAAAACTGGGTCTGAAATGTCTCAAGACCTTCTGGAAAAGTGGTGGTGATGGTGAAAAATGTTGGGATGGAAGGAAGGAAATCTTGGATGTAAAACATCCCTCACCAAAGCCAGACTTTAGTCTCCTCCTGTGGTCCCTGAAGGAGAGTGGAGGTGCGGGCTTGGGAAAAGTTGAGCAAAGCAAGATGGGATCTCACAGGATCTGGGCTCATGTTTCCCATGGGTGCTCTTTTTCTGAGCTTCAACTGTCTCACTGCAAAACAGGCACATCTTGCCCGGGCTTCATTCCCTGTACCTGTGCCTACCTCTTTTTTTGGGGAAGGAAGCACTTTTATTTTACATTTTCCCCTTTTTGCCTTAGTTTTTGCCACTGCCTGGCCAGGTGAGGTGCTGGACACAGAACGGGGGGATGGTTTCCCAGGCAGCTTTTTGGCTCAGAGACTGGCTTTTGATGATACTCCCTGAACACTGGGCGTTTGAGGGCACACCCATCACTTCTGCCCTCTTCCAAGGGAGCATGGCCACGTCATGCTGTGACTATCACATTTTCTTCATTACTGGTTGTTCCCATTATTCATGTAGCAATTCTTAAAATATTCAGAGATCTCTGAAATTTTTGAGCAACTTTTAGAGGAGTCAGCAGCCCAGCTCCCTTGGGCTCTCTCCACACCTGACTTTGAGGGATGTTATTTCTGATGAGTGACTTTTTCGGGAACTCTGGAGTTTCTGGTCCCAAATGTTTTACTGTACCAGAAGTGGCAGGGGGAAAAGGGCTTAAGGTCTGTTTGTTTTACTTTTTGTCCAGACAATAAGCCTGCCCAGGTTGTTTATATTTGGATAAGGCTGCTCCATGTCCTGTGAAAGGAAAATGACACAACTTCTCCTGGGGAGAGATGGTGTGAGACAAATGGACCCAGCTGCAGGCAGGCAAGGCTGTCAGAAGCCTCTTGATGCCACTGGCATCATGCATGGGGTGGCCTCCGTGCCTCGCTCCAGCCAGGGAGGGCACAGCAGAGGCACAAATGCCTGGTTCATTCCTCATTGGTGGCATTAAGGTTGGGGGCAGATGCACAGGAAAGGCAGAGCTGGGCCCCCAGCACCAGCTCCACACTGCTGCCTCCTTCTCTTCTCCCAGTAGCTCACATAGGATGCAGGGCCACGGAAATGGGAGGTGGCCTCACCCACCTTCCCACCCAAAAAGTCATTTTCGGAGGCTAGGAGATGTGAACTACAAACTGAAATTCTGCTTTCCTGTGTTCTTCCCCAAAGCATGGCACTCCCTGGAGTGACGCCATGCAGGGAAAGGGCAGGAGGCACCACGGAGGGTTTCTCTGTGGAGCTTCGGGCTGGCTGTGTTCAACTCCCACCACCCCCTTCATGGGCACTGGGCACCTGAGCCTACCTGGGGATACCCAGCTAGTCTTGTCTGCACGCCCCGATCCCTTCCAAGCCCCAAGCCTCAGGCCTTTCTGTAGCTAATGGCATTTAGCTGCTGCAAATAGGACTGGCAGCAAAGTTGGGGCTGAGCTGACAAGGGTTGACACCTTGTTCAGCTGGCTGGTGGAGCCCCATGCCTCCACAATGAGCCATGTCTGAGAATCATAGAATCATTAAGGTTGGAAAAGACCTCTAAGGTCATCAAGTCCAATTGTCAACCCAACACCACCATCCAACTGAGGAATGAGCAACTGCAGGACTCACCTGGGGGTACATCCCATCTAATGTCCCCCGCTCTGGTACCTTCCTGGGGTGGGTCTTCTGGGCATGGGAACCTCTCACCCCCTACCTGGCCTTGCAGAGCAGAGGGATGCTCTTCCTTCCTCTCTGCTATGCCAACACACTCCTGCAATTCAAGCATGCTCCTGGGATGTTTGCACAGGAGCTGTGCAGCCCTTCAAGGCTAGGCACAACCAAGGAAGTTATAAAAACAATCCCAAATTATTTTTAATTTTTCTTTTTTTTTTTTTTTACTTACTCACTTGTGAAGAACAGTCTGACAGGGAAGGTTGAGCTCAGGGAAAAACATAAAGCCCTGAGGTCCTGCAGCACCACTGGTCCTGAGACATGTCAGGGAAGATGAATGTTCTTAGCTAGAGAGATCAAGCACCTGTTTTAAGATCATGGAGCCTCTGCAGCTCCCAGGGCAGCTCTGCCAGCCTCACCCTAGGATGGGAGCTTTGAGAATGCCAGGAGCTTGCCACTGCAATATAGTTTGTAGCTCCAGCTCAATTCAACATCCTCCTTCATGATGTCAAAATTGGTCAGAATTTTTTTATTTTATTTCCTTGAGGTTATTTTTATCTAAAAGTGAAGAAAAGAGAAACTTACTTATCTTCCTATTATTTTTTCCCCAGCATTTTTGGACTTGGGAAGGAGGAAGAGGGGAAATTACTTTTCTCCTTCATTCAAAGCTGGCAAATGCAGCCAAAAAATTGCCTCCTCCTCCAATTATTTTACTTCTATTAGTAAACGTCACCTAACTTACTGTAAATCAGGCATCTCTGTGGATTATTTCATTCTGTGAGAAAAAACCCCTCCCCTCTTTCTCCTCTCTGAGGAGCCTTTGTGGCAAGAATGGGCTGAGGGAACCACTCTCCACAATTTCAGGGCTTTGATGGACCCATCTGGGGGTACTTAGAGAGATAAGGATATATAAGAGCTCCACACTTCTCAGTCCTGTTAATCTACATCTTCATGTGTACAACTTGGTTGACAAGAAGAGTTGCCTCATTGCAAAATCTGCCATTGCCCTGCTGCCTACCACCCATACTATCCACCTCCACCACTCCATGAAGGACATTGCTTTTGGTGTTGCTACTGACAATGGTATATTACTTCCTCTTTGGTGATGCCTGCTCCATTTTGGAGTACAGTAATTGCAGAGTGGTAATGTAATGTGTGAAATTACATTCATTTAAATAAATAAAAATGGGGTTTTTTTCCCCCTCAAATGGTTGTTGAACAGTTGTGACAATGTTATTCAGTGCGATGGCATTTGCTCCTTGCAGGTGCTGAATCATGTTTGATTTCAGTTTCTGCAAATAGGCTGAAACAAGGGAAGCGGCTTCTCATCACCCACAGCTTCATGTTTCCATAGAACAAAAACATTATGTTAAAAATGTAAAGAGTCTGGAAACACTGAAAACTCACATAAGAAAAAAAAAAAAAGCCAATGAGCAGACTGTCTTGCAATTAAAGAAGCAGAAAATCCTGGAGTTCATAGAATCATAGAATGGTTTGAGTTGGAAGGGACCACCTAATTCTAACCCTTTTGCATGGTCAGGGACATCTCCCACTAGATCAGGTTGCTCAGAGCCCCATCCAACCTGCCCATTAACACTTTCAGGAATGGGTCTGAAGAAGTCCAAGGGCTTTCAGCTATGCTTCCTAGTGAAGCACATAAAACATGGTAGCTGTTAGAAGTCATGCTCTGGTGCTCCATCTGTCCCATGTGCTGGATTCAAAAGTAGGCAATAAAACTCTTAACTCACAGGGTGAGAAAGGCATAAAATGGAAAACCAGACACCTCCATGCCTGAAGAAAAGGTCCAGGAGGGGCAACCTCCACCCCAGCAGCTGCCTGACTCTGCAAGCCACCATCTTCCCCTATGCTTACTTCTGCTGAATGCAGCATGTGGGAAGAAATAACATTTTGGGAGCTATTTGGAAGCAGAGACTGCAGATGCACTGTTGCTAATTCTTACTGAAGGCCTTGCAGCTGGTTTTGCTTCTGTGAGCTCATGACCACAGTTGGCCACTGCATCCTGGCTTAGCATCCCCTGGTGATTCTCCTGGCAAAGATAAAGTAGGAATTAAAGAGGATGGGGGGTGGAAAAGTGGCACTAGGTTATCCCCTGTGTGAGCCCTCCTACCCACACCCTGCACAGACTTTGGAAAAGACACCCACAGGCAGGCACCCATCGCTGACTTCATTCCCTGAGGAAGGGCAAGTGAGCAGGGAACAAGCCAGAAGGGGAGGAGTGGGAAGATCCTGTAGGCCCCATGCCAAAACAACTGTTTCAACTGTTCCTGAGTGGTGGGAACCGGCATTGCAGCTGGCATTTATGTGGGAGTGCTGCCACAGCCCTGGCCCTTGAAGTTTGACTGGAGCAGAGCACTGGAATGCCTCTGAGGTCCTGGCACTCAGGTCTCCCTGAGGCTTTTTTAGACCCTTGGCTGGTGGTTTAGTATTACTCCAGCACATTCCCACTCCCTTACTCTCACATTGGCAAACCCTTTGCAGAAGACCATGCTGGTGTCCCAGGAGAGCTGCCAGTGCCAGCTGCCTCTATAAATAATCCTGCTATAAATTCAGAGGCACAGCCCTGCCTTCCCTCACTGCTTCGTGGGGTGCTGAGCTGGAAACTCACAGGCTGTGAGCCTGGGAGCTGGGCTCAGATGTTGGCATGCTGGGGTGAGACCTGCTTTGCTGTTTCATGGATGACTGACAGGCTTCCACCAGCATGAAACTTCCCATGGTTGTGTGATACATACTTCCATTTTGAAAGCTCCAGTTTCCCCAGTAGCAGCGGGCTGAAGGCAGCTCTCACCCCTCCAACCTCCCTTTCCCTTCTCATCTTGAGGAATAGCAGCAGTGGCATATCTCAGATGGAATTAAAGGGACATTTTTAATGTCCTTGCACAGATTAACTTTCTGAGTCTTTTCACACACTGAGGCTAAGTCCCCAGGAATGTCCCTGTAGGATTCAGATCTGTGTGAGGTAGAGGAAAGCCTTGCCTCCCTGCATGTCTCTGACAGACCCTTGCAATCTTAAAGGAGGTCTTAGGGATGGGCTGCAGGAGGAGCTGCTTTCAGTCCTGAGTACTGCATTGTCTACAACCACACCTCCAGTGATAGGACTGAGATTTATTCTTAAAAGGAAAAAGAATGAGCACTTTTCCTCTTCTCAGGAAAAACCATAGCTCCCTTTTACTCACTTGCCAGGAGGAACAGCTTGCTGGGGGCTGAGGGAAGCTTCTACTCAAGATGTGGAAAGGAGTCAATTCTTTGTCATGCTCTTGGTGCATCTCCTTTTAGCACTGGAGGATTTCTTCCTTGGTGCAGAGAAAAAAGCAGGCAAAAAGACCATAGGATTTGGTGGGTGGCAGAGCCCTTGCTAGCATTTACCTTTCATAAATGATGCTAGTTAACTTGGTGGCTTCAAATAAGATTTCAGTGTATGAATACCTGCCCAGGGCAGACATAGCTGAGAAGAGCAGTACTTTTGCATTATAGGAGACTGAAAGTCATTGATGTTCAGGCTCAGAACAGCCTGTCCTGAAACTGTGGTACTCCTGTGTACTTTGGAGCACAGGCGAAGGTGGGGAGTAGCTCCATGGGACAATCCCATACATACTACTCCTTGCCATAGCCTCAGGGTCTGTGTTGGGGATTGTGGCCACCTTATTGTGGGGCAGAAGAAAAGGTGGAAGGAATGACTGTTCTCCATTGCTCATATTTATCTGCCAGCTGACGAACAGGCTCAAAAGGCAGGATATGCCTTGGAGCTCTTTTTTTTCCCCAAACTTCTACCTGGGAAGGATGCAAACCCTAACTTGGCTACCAAAAATATTCAGGAAAACAGAGATTTTCCAAAATAGAGTTCTGGAAATGCTATATTTGATGGCAATTCATCAGCAAGGGGGAAAATGGCTTTATTTTTCTCCTCTAAGATGAGCAGGAACAACGTAAATCCCGAACACTGCTCATACTACCCTCTCACCTGAGCTGCTGTGCTTTGATGCACCCATCAATAACCCTGTAGGCACTGGCTTCCCAAGAAGGCAGACCTGCCACAAAAACAGGAATCCGTTATCAGGTGGCAGGAAATTCTATTTTTACATGAAGTTCAAATTAAAAACAAAACTGAAAGATACACACTGGGGGTGTGGGCTGAAAGTAAACCTGATGGCTGGCTCCTGCTGCTTGTCTGGTTGAGAAACTGATGGTGAACACCAAGAAGAAGCCTGCTGTCACTGGCTGCTCTCGATGGAGTTTACTCTGCTGCTGTGCTTTTCTCCTTGCAGTGAGCTTTACGAGTCTGGCTTAAATAAACCACCTTGGACCACTGCTGTGGCTAAGCACTCTGCCCTGGGCAAGTGGGAAGAAGCTCTTTCACAGAATCTTCATGCAGCTTCTTACATCTTTCTGAGCCTAAGGGTTTGGTACCTGACTGCCCTGTGAGCTGTCCTAACCTACATTCTCTGCCCAAAATTTCTGTATGAAGGTGGTCTGACACATCTGATGCATCATGAGAGTTTGCCTTGCCCAAGTGACTCCACTGATGCCAGCTTTGGGTCTGCTATCCTTCAAGGGCTGGACCAGCACATCTGGTCTGGATTTTGAGTATTGCTTTACAAAGTTCTTTGTAACTTTTGTAAGGAAACAAGATCTGAGCCACAAGACCCAGATCCCTTCCTTTCCTGCAGTCCAACAGCTTACTGCCAAAACAGTGCTGAGACTGTGTGTTTTCATTGCCACTGTGATTTGTACAACAAATGCAACCATTTTTCAGCCACACATTTGTTTTTTGGCACCCTGGGACTCTGCCACGTGAATCGTAGAATCATTTGTGCTGTAAAAGACCTTTAAGATAATTGATTCTAACTGTTAACCCAGCACAGTCCACCACTAATCCTTGTCCCTAAGCAACAGGTGTTCATGTCCCTAAAATACCTCCAGCTGCTCTGAGGACTTTCCTCTGAGCTGTATCAGCTTTACCAACCCAGTGGTTAGGCTGACACTGGGGCAAGATCCACAAAGATTGCTAGTCGTGAAGGTGGCCCTGATGGCACCTTGTCAGTAGTTCTATCAGACAGCTCATTTCAGGTTTATCTGTATTGGCTTCACAGGGCTTGGACTGTGGTCTTTTTGCTTGGCTTGCAAAAAGGAATTGAAAGATATCCAGGAAAGTCACCCACTAAAACAAATATGCAAGGTACAAGTCTTCTGACTGACCACACTGATGTTTTTTTGTTATGTGCTTATACATCTAGGTACAATATACCTTTTGCCTAGAAAAAGTTCCTTTCAAGTGTCAGTGGGCTTTTGAGCTCAGGTAGAGGCTCTTTGCACCACGACAGGGTTTCCAGATGGGTGAGAGATGCCCAAACCCCACAGAGAGCTGTAATCAGCTCCTCACGGGTTGCAGAGGAAGCAGAATATTCCCAGCTTGTCTTAGGACTCAGAGGAGGAGCAGCATGGCAGTGCAGCCTGTTAATGTTGACACAGCTCGGAAAAGCAGTGAGTCTCCAATGAGAGGACATTCAGAGATTATAAACCATATCTGAAAGTTGAATGTTTTGAAGCTCAACTTTGAAGCTTAACAGGAGCAATGGAGCAAATGTGCTAAGCCATCACTTGTTCTGGGGTGTCACCACCAGTTCTGCCCAGGCTGACCCTACATAAACATTACCCAGTAATTCCTCTGATTTGCCTGTTCTGAGAAGGGGATAAAGCAAAAGTGTGCAATGACCTTTTTCTGCAGCAAAGTTTCGCTCTAAGCCTAAGCTCTAAGGCTGCAAAATGGGCCCTGAAAGATCATTTGCTTGAGAGCATTTGCAGCCTTCCTTGGGAGAGGGGAAGCCCTCAAAAAAGTTTTTAAAAAAATAAAAATAAAAAATAAAAAATCAGGTGGGGCAGCCAGAGTTAGCCAGAACCCTGAAAATGCTCAGTAGAGGTTTGGCTTGCCAGGTGAACAGGACTTTGAGAGCAGAATTTCTTTCACCTGAGCTGGTCTCCTCCTACTTAATCCAATTATAGGCAGATTGGAAAGACTGGGGAGAGAATAGTAGTTTTGAGTTACTGCTGGGAGCTGGCTTACGTGAAGGGAAAAGCCTTTGGAGAACAGGTAGGAAAAGGGGGGGTGGAATGAGGAGAGGATGGAGGATGGGTTATGAAAAAGCATTTGTTCCTGGTTTTGTGTACTCTTGAATGCCTGGGACTGGAGGCCTCTGTCTGTATTTTTGGTTTAGCCATAGTGTCACTCCTAGAACATGGCTTTTTGGTTTTGGGAGATAGTTGCACTATCTATTATTGCTACTGTTTGTGGCTGGCCTAGTCAGCTGCATGTATTGAAATTTACCATTATAGTGTAATTTTCTTCACGTATTTTCCGACTGCTGAAGTGGGTATGTGGGAAGAGCCCTTGTCAATGTTGCTATCTAGTGCTGGCAAGAAGTTAAATTGTGTTGAGTAATCCCATGTGTGAATGACTGCATGTGGCTCATGTGCTGTGACAAATTAATATCTGAAAGCTCATAGAATTGAAAGTCTGTGATCTCTGCTATGTTGGGTAAGTACTTCTCATTTCTGCTTTGTGATCTCTGCTATGTGAAATTTAGCTTAAAGGAGAAGTGATGTGTAATGGTGTCTGGTCTGATTTGGAGAAAACACTGATCAGATGGCTGCTCTTCCTCCAGTGGTACAACTGGTTTTGAACTTCACCCTTTAAATTCATCTTGCTAATGCATAAAAGGTTTGGCTTTGCAAAACATTTGTCATCTTGCTGTTTTCTCCTTGAAATCACTGATATGACTGTTGAGACTGCTGGAGAAACTGGGAGGCCCTGCCTTTGCCCTCCCTGGGGTAGGGACTACATACCAGAGGACAAATGGAGCATTTAAAGTTATTTTTATTTCCTTTCTGGCATGTACTGCATTTTAAGTGGGCTATTCCTCTGAGGTGATTTAATATGAGGTGATTTTATGGGATTAGATATTAAACTTCTGTGTCTGAATCTGCTGCTCCTGGGGTTTATCTTATATCCATATTTGATGCTGAGTCAAGCACATGCAATGATATTTCTCTTATCTCAGAAGAAGAGAGTCTTGTGGAACCAATGAAATCACAGATGCAGCCTTTGGGCTAGTACTGGGATGGTGGGTATCCTCCACCAAAAGCCCCTCAGATGGGGTAGCACTTACAGGGAAGAGGCAACTATAAGTTTCTTCTGTCTCTGATGCAGCCTGTTTGACCCAGATATGAGACCTGTGGCCTATCCCTGATGATGAGGAACACTGGTTCTAGGAGATGCCCTGAATCATTGGAAAGGGCTTCCCATGGAGACCATTGGAATCCCTGATCTCCTACGGACAGGGGCTTCTGTGCAGAAGTGCTTACTGCTGACATTAGGGTTTCAAATGAAAATCTGTGTCTGAGATCCCCCATGTGAATACAGGGACCTACCTACGTCAGCAGCCAGCAGAAATAGCTGCCCATCTGGTGCATCTTGTCAAGCAGGCATGTAATGGGGGTTGTGCCAACCCCAATAAGATAGGTAAATGTAGAGCTTCTTTCACTGGAGATTTCCTGTATTTTAGCCTGTGCTAGAAACTGTGAGTGTTGCCAGAGGTAGTGCAAACTGAAGAACTTGAGAGGAGAGAGCACAGGGTAGGATTAAAGGTTTGTGCTGAAGCTGATCCATCATCCCTAAGTGGGACTCCACACGTTCCTCTCAGGTGATGCGCTTGGGTTTCTTGGACCTGGTCCCCATTTCACATTCAGCAAAACAATGCGTTTGGGAGAGGAAAAAAATATCTGTCAGTCCTTCCTTTTCTGAGATGTTTGAGAGAGTCAATTTTTATCAGGAAAAAAAAAAACAAGCCCAAAACTCAAAACAGGAAACTCTTATCAGCTTGCCAGGAAGCTCTATTGCTTTGTGGAAGTGTTACCCTACGGTCATAGCTACTTTTGGTAGCTATTTGTGAGTAATTTATGACTTTAAGATGGGCGTCAAATCTTCCATGCAAGAAGGGGAGAGGCCCTGAAGCTGGAAGAGGTAGTGGTGGAAGGGGAGGGTGGAGGGGAAATACCAAGGAACAGGATTTGTATTATCTTACTACATATATTTACAATGATAAGATTTTCATTGTCTTCTATGGTAAATTATGATCCTGTTTTTGTTCTGTATTTGGATCAGGAAACAACAGACCCATGTCTTGGAAAAAAAAAAAAAAGCACAGGTTTAGTCTTCAATTACTATTATTCAGTAGAAGTAATCAGGCGATTCAGAATGATATGTAACTCCTTGGCAGCAGAATTTCTAAATCATTGCCTTATGAAATTCTGTGTGCTTGTATTCCAAAGTGTGTAGGTATCTCTGTGTAGAACTATATCTATTTTTTATATAAATATAATAATATCAATAGATTTTAGTACATAAGCTACTAAAATGTGTCATGAGGGACTGGTTAGTTCTTCTTCGTGCCCCAGTCTAGGTGTGCCCATCTCCAACATAATGGGCTTTTTCATGTCCAGAAATGATTTCTTTAGAAACAGCCATCCTTTAAAGTGTCTTTGAATTTTTAAAAAAAGTAGTATGCAGTGTAGTAAAATGTATCTGAAATCTCTGTATGTGTGCTTATGCACACACTTTATGCCAAAGGAGGATCAGGAACTTACAATTCAAATGTGTCAGGTTTGGGTTTTTTGGTGCTTTTTTTTTTGTTCGCTTGTTGTTTTGGTGGTGTTGGTTTTGGTTGTTGTTGTTTGTTGTTTTGGTTTTTTTGGAGGGGGAAGTTTGATTGTTTTGTTTGTGTTTTTTGTTTTGTCTCCTTGTGTATCTGTTCAAGTGCTTTGTGGGTAGCTGAGCTTCTGGACCATGAAGAAAAAAGATAATTTTTGAGTGTGTAACCCATGACCACGCTCTTAAAAGCAGTTTGGCAGCAGGACTGTGCAGAGGAGACAGGTTGATGTCCTAGTTAAGCTCACCCAGTGCCACCAGTGATGGAGAGCATATCTCTGAGCTCTAGCACTTAGACCATAGCATGACCAAACTTTGCCAGTGTGGGGAACAATGTTGTTAATTTTTATTTGTTTTTTGAAGCAATGCTTTTCTCAGCATGGCTTGGGGTCCCTCTTGGCTGGAGGAGTTCCAATCCCAGACATATTCAACATCTCCATCCTTCTATCTCATAACAGATAATGAGTGCACTTGGAAACCTGGCTGTGCTTCATGGTTTCTGCTCTGATATCCCCATCTGAAACATATCTTTCAATACACAGATCAAATTTTTTTCACTCCCCTCCTCCCTTCCCTGTTTTTAAATGATGGTCTTCAACCCAGAGCACTGTGTGCAAAGAGGCAAGCATGACAGTGTTCAGCATTTCTAGGAAATCATTTCATGATTACCTGAAGTCTGTGGCCCAGCATAGTTGATAGAGCATAACTGTACTCATGTCTGAACCCATTCTTCTATTTTAATATGCACTTATCTTTCTAATAGGGTATTTGAAGACATTTATCTGAGACCCTGTAAACTGTGGCCTTTTTTTTCTCCTTGGACTACATTCAGTGTTTGCACTTGCACACTGTTAGGACGTAAATTTGCTAGGGCTGTAAAAATCACTCTTCTTTTCCTTGTACCTTATCTCATCTTCCTGGGCAGAAGTCAAGAGCCTCTTTCTTTCCCTTCTCCACCCCTTCCCTCTTGGAGATAAAATTGAATACAAATGATCCAAAGGGTATAGTATGCCGGGTATTTTGCACACTCATCTCTGGAGAGCTGATAGGAACAGCCTATCTCTCTTGGAAACAGCTTCTTGGCCTGTTCTTTCTTGCTGGAGTCAGCAGTTGCTTGCAGGGCTGGGAGGTACTTGTTTCCTGTACAAGGAAAACTACAAGGATTTCAGGGCAGGTGATGAGGTTACATCTGATGCTGAGTTGCCTCAAGAATAACTAATACTATAAGCTCATTGGCAGGTCTGGTGGCTTAATTAAAAAACCCCAGCCAGCACAGTGGTGTCCTTGAAAGGCATGTTCTTGGCTAGAGAGGGAAAAACGGGTTGTGAACAGGTCTGGCCAGCCTTGGAGATGGTGGGAAGCCAGATTTGAGTATCCTCTTTCCCCAGGGGTCTCCAAGTGGCTCAGGTAAGCTCACTAGGTCTGTTATCCTGACTTTGGCAGTCTTTCTGTGTAATCCACACCTCCAACATTCAGGTCTGCACCAAGAAGCTGGGTGGGCAAATACCCTCCTGGGGAAAGGGCATGTGCCCCTCAGGTTGTGGCAGTGGCCTGTGGCTTTTGGCCAGGCCATGCTGGCTTTTGTTCGTAACTGCCCTCCTGAAAGGAAGTGGTGAAAGGCCACCAGTCTGCCTTTATTTCTGTGAAACATCTGAGGAGACCTATTGCAAGCAAATTGTTGGAAACGTTTGTGACCTTATGTGACCCCTGCACGGCTGGGATAGAGGCAGCTGGAAAGGGAAATGTGTGCTTGTTTGTCATGTTAGCAGTTTACCATCTCCTGCTCTGCAGGGCTTATTTGTCTCCTCTGTGAAGCAGACATCCATGTTTCCAGCTGGGTGGAGAATAGCTGCTTTGAGATGGCTGGACAGACCCTTATGGAGGCTCAACTGGCTTTCAACATGCTCCACTTGCACCAGCCTGCTCTAGCTGTGTACATGTGGCATCTCACTCAACTTCTAGTAGCTTCCCTTCCACACCCTGTGTCTGTGTCTGGGGCTCCCTTTGTGCCTTTGGCAGCTTCTCCTGAAGGCTAGGCAGGAAAGCCACCTGTTGCCTTGGGACCTGATGTGGAATGTCTTTCTCCAGGGGTTTACAGGACAAGGGTCATCACTCTTGCCTATCTCAGAAGGTCTTTGACATATCAGGATAAGCACTTTTTTTTCTCCCTTCCACTCTCCCACTGCACAGGTTGGCTGGAGATCTGTACTTCCCCCAGACTGTAGTAAGAGGGGAAGGACAGAGGGTGGCCTTGAGAAGAGGAATTGATGTGAAAAACCACAAACAAAGCCAGTAATTGCTCCTTCCAGGTTCTCACAAGAGATGTGAAATTCTGACCTTGGGTCTGAATTGAAATGCTGCCAATGCAGAGATGATGTGGTGCTTCTGGAGTTTGGCTCAGCTGTGTAGTGAATGGAAGGGGAGGGAAAATCTGGTCAAGCCTAGACTTTGCCACTTCATAAGCAGCACTTAGGCAGAACAACACTGAGAATATACTAAGTGCTGAGCCTGAGGCCTGGCAGAGCCTCCTTCCCAGCATCTCCTCTTATAGACATGAGAAACATAGCTCATAAGGATGGAGAAGTATTGCATGGAAAGGGCTGAAGCAACTGAATTGGCAGACCTTAGAGCAAAGTACTGCTGCCAAACATCAATGATTCGTCAGTCATTATTCCTGCAAAGTGTTTGCTGGAAAAAAAAAAAAAAAGCAACTCCCAAAAAACCCCTCTGCCAGGTTGCATGGACAGCTTTGAGATTATCTGTGGTCCATGGACTATGGTTTGGTAACTATGGGCCTGGATGTTTGAGTCATCCAACTGCTTTTGTTGCATAGCATTGCTATACTTGATGGCTACAGCTGAAAAGCCAAAGTCCATGTCTAGCTCTGGCAAGAACTAATTGCTGGTTATAGCGTTTATGGCCTGCCTTGGCCTGAAGCAGGTATGAACCAGAGCTGAAAAACTAGGTCCCAGCATATTGCCAGTACTTGACCCAGTGATTCTCTTTTAGTGAAGGCTCCCTGCCTCCCTGGAACTGACATTCAATGCTTGTTTAACTCTTGTTCTGTAAATATCTCGCCTGCTCCTGTGTATGAGACTTCTCCAGGCAGTAAACTTCTTTCTCAATTGCTCTTCCAATTGCTGGACTATCTATTGCCCCTGAGCAACCTGTGAATCTCTAGACTAGCATTAAATGGCAACCACTAGATCATCTCCTTTCCTCTTTCAAGACCGCTCAGTTTCAGAAGGAAGCGTCAGGTCTTGCAAGGCTCTGAGGGAGGAAGGGATTTATGTATGCTCTACTAATGTATGTTGTGAACTGCTGATTTGACTCTGGGAAGCATATTGCCATTTATTTTTATTATTCAGTTTGCACGCTGTGGTTTCTTGGCAGAGGATGTTTGTTGGTTTGCTTTTACCCCTTGGCAAGATGATTCATCAAAGATGATGCTATTAATTAGAGACATGTTGTGTTGGGCCCAAACCACGACATTAATGGTGAGCCATAGCCCTAAAATCTGCCACAGAATGATCCACACTGCACTGGAGAAGGGTGGAGCTTCAGACCATTCCACCCCTTGCCTTTGCGAATCACATACCAAAGAATTACAAGCAAAATCTACATTCAGCACAAAAGTTTTCACGAGTTTTCACTCACGCTGCAAACGCCTCCCCCCCCCCCCTCCATCAAAATAAGATAGCAGCACAATACCACACAGAAAAGAATAATTTACACACAATCCACCCCTTGTCTATTTACCATAATATTAACAGCAAAACATTCCCCATAACCACACTTCAGTCCATGTTTTGCATGTTACCTCTCCTTATTTATATCCTTGTCTCTGTCCCATCTGGGGTGCCAATAATATCGTGGTTCTTTGTCCTTCTTTCCTGCCTGGCTCATCATTAATGCTGTGGTTTGGGACAACACGACAACAAAGGAACATCCACATGGCTGCTCACTCAACTCCTCCCCTCCCCTCTCTCCCCGACACACACACACGCACTCTGGGATGAGGACAAAGTTAATGGGTCAAGACAAAGGAGAAGGAGGGTTCTTCACCGATTAAGGTCCCGGGCAAAACAAACTCAACTTGGGGAAAAAATAATAATTTCACACTAATCAAACACACAAAGGACAAAGACAACACAGAAAGCAGAGCTTACATGTAATCCCCAGCCTCCTTTCTTCCCGCGCCCAAATCCCTTTGTTCCCAGTTTCTTTCCCTCTTTCCTCCCAGTGACACAGGGGGATGGGGTTTCAAGTCAGTTTACGAGCTGGTGGTTCTTGCCGCGCCATCCTCCTCAGGAAAGATTCCTTACGGTTCTTCCCTGCTTCCCCATGGGGTCCCTCCCATGGGAGAGAGTCCTCCACGAACCCCTCCTTCATGAGTCCTTCCCATGAGGTCGGAGCTGCTCCAGCCTGGGCTTCTCACAGTCACAGGGGCTTCGGGAACAAACTCCCCTCGCGCCGGGGTTTTGCAAAGCTGCGCAGGGTCCACAGGCAGCAAATCCTCTGGCCAGAAAATCCAAGTCCGGTGGTCAAGTTCACCACTTCTGGCGCCCCCAGGGAATGTTCCACCACGTTCCTCCACGAGTGCAGGGGGACACCCTGTCTTCTCGCCGTGGGTTGCAGGAAAACTTCTGCTTGGGCACCTTCTTCCCCTCTTTTCTCAGCAACCACCAGCACCGCTTTCATCCTCCTGCAGAGCTCTTCTCCCCCTCTCTTAGCTCTGCTCGTTAGCGCAGTTCTTTCGTGTGTTAATCGCTAAGGCATACCTGTTGTCCCTCTAATGGCTCTTTGGTTGGGTTTTGGGGCAGGGGGAACTTACCAGCTTCTTAGTGGCCTTTCCCCTGCTACAAAAAAACCCACCAAACCAGAATTAGACCTAATCTTCCTTGTGCCAGGTGGTGTGTTTCTTAGGTTGCTGAAGGTTTGTTCCATGCTAGAACTGGACTGACAGGTGCTATTTAGTTATTATGGATGCTTAAGCATGACTGGTGTATGAAGGAAATCATTACTGGCATATTGGGTCCGACAGGTGTTGGGGGAGGCCAGGATGATTCTGTGACGTTCCTCCGTTCCTCTCTTACAGAGAGAGCTTTTTTAAGGGACCGAGGGTACACGCAGCCCCCGCCTCTCACAGAAGATCGATCGCCTCTGGGCCGAATCTCAGAACGGAGACAAGAAATACCACCCTCACCACGCCCACAAATTGTTACTGAGACCAACGTTTAGTTTACGAATTAACCGGCTTATTACGGGTTAACACAAATCGAGGGACCAAGGCTCAGGAGAGGTAGGCTAAGGATATGTCAGGGAAATAATTAAAAAGTACTATGCCCTTATTAAATGTACACTCCAAGGAAGAGGTGTAGAATCAATGGAGTATAAGGATAGGAGTTGAGCCCAGCAGAGAATGTAAGGGAGAGGGTGTGTGTCTGGCTTTGTTTACGCTCCCGTGGCGCATGGTTTCTGGGATGCGGCTTCTTTTCCGGCTGGCAGGGCTCGGTAGTAGGTTCGTGGGGCGGGAGGGGGGGGCAGCCGGACCCCATACAACTGTGTACAGTTAGGTTACAAACCAGAGACACCTGTGCTGTGTGACATGTAAACTTCAAAGATGGTTAGATGCAGAACATTTCCCCTTGTTGTCTTTGTGAATGGCTTACACATGGTAAGCAGACATACAGTGAGCTCTTATTTTGATTCCTTTTCACTGTCTTAAAAAAAAAACCCAACAAAACTGCTTTGAAAGCTATTGTTTGGAGGTAAGATAAGTGGCCAGTGAGCTTTTTCTGGGAGCTGTGCTTCCTTCTGGCCCCTGTGCTGTCATCACCTTTTAAGGAGCATCTGTGATTCTCATCTTACTGATAAAGGCAGAGGGTGGTAGACTTGAGTGGTGGGTAAAAGCTGATCAGAGAGAGCTTATAGTACGCATTTTGCTCAGTGATCTTTTGAGGTGTAAGGAGACCCATGTACACCCTTTGTCTGTGCAATGGCACAGGCAGAGGAAGACAATATAATCCAAGGCCTATAAATATCTCACACGTTCATGTATTCAGAAGACACTAATGGAGTCCTTGCTGATGCTTGTTTACATGACACGTAGCTAACTGGACAAGAGCCCATTGGAAGCCCTAGCATATCGTATAGTGTTTGAGCAGTGAAGGGATCAGTGGAACAGGCACACCACAAAGAATATGTGCTGTACTTGCCAAGGATTTTTCTCCTTTTGGGCAGAGAGAAATTGTTTCAAAGTGTATTTGTTTAGCTTTAAATATGGGCTTTGTCACTCCATTTGCACTGCCTGAATGAGTTGGAAAGCTATGTGATGATTGACTTGTCTGCACTAGCCTTGAACTTCTTGGAATGTTGAGTTTCCAAACTAAGCCTTGTTTTCCCCCACCCTTGCACAGACTGCGAAGAGAAGGGAAAAGTTCATGAGCACAAGGAAGGAAGGGGAAAGACCAGAGAATAATAGATGCTGTATTGTGAATACTCCATGAAAATAACTTGAATGTTACAGTCAAGCTGTTCCTCTGGAATAACTCAATTCTGTTCTTGTGTGTTTCCAACACCCTTCTGTTAGGCTTTGAAGGATTTGAGGACTTCTGAGCATAGGAAGGGGTTAAACAGTCTATCATGTCCCTTGATTTGCCAAAGCCTAAATGTGGATTCACCTTATCCCTCTTACCACAGCTTGTCCCTGTAGTAGGAGAAACATTGAGAGAAGGAAGCCATCAGTGATACAAGAGGTGTGGCATGTTCTGAAGTGAATTCTGGAGAGCTTGTCCCTGGTTCCTGCTGGGCTTATAGGAATACAGTCACTTGCCTATAACTCTTGTTGTTATACAGACAAAGCACTAAGGTGTAAGGAGAGCAAGATAAAAGAACAGTTTCCAGACCTCAATCTTAATGTCCAATGAAGTTTATGTTGGAATGTAAGATGATGGAAAAACTGATTCTAACCTTTTCTGTTTAAAAATCCCTCTAAACTCCAGGATGCTGGATAAATTCCAGTGCACAGAAGTAATTGCCTTTCGCTAAACTACATACCTCCTGTGAAATGTTATTCAGTGAACCTTGTGCAATTACTGTCCTCTTCAAATAAATGGTTGAAGAGTGCTGTTGATCCCATCTGACAGTCACATTCCACAGTAGAGAGAACTTGGATTTTCAAGAAGCCCATGTATTAGCCCATATAGTATGTAGGTACAGATTTTCTTCTCCAAATACTGTCCAGAAAACAACAGAAAGACAGAAGATGAAATGCAATTCTTCCTCGTAGAAAGGACCTTTTTGTTCTTCTGACATTGTGCAAGCTCTTCTGTCTGAAAGTGGGTAGAAGGGCATGAGAGGATCAGAAAAACTGACATATTCATGTGATAAAAATCCCCTGCCCACAGATGTGAGCAGATGAATAGGTTCCTCTGTATAACATTCTGGGGAAACCTTGTTCAGTAATTGAGAACTGCTCTTAGAAAAAGGAAGCACTGTTGGACACAGGTAATTGCCTTTGGGAGCATGGCTCTGTGAACCAGCAAGAAAAGGAACGGGCAAGGGGGCTGGTACACAGCCTGAGGTACTGGTGAGCTTGGGACATGACATCCTTGCCACAGATGTGTGACACAGTACAGATCCCTGGGATTGCCCAAATAGTCATGACCCTAAAGGGAGAGGAAAAAACAAAAAAGGGAGTGGAGGTGGTGGTGCAACTTGTCTGTATGAAGGTGATGGAGAAATTAATTTTTTCTATCGAGAACCTCAGAGTGCCTGAGGTTTGGTGAGGGTTATGTTTGGTTTTATTTTAAACTACCCAAAGAGCTTAGCAAGTGTGAAATGTGGAGGATAAACTTACCCAGGGCTCGGTAGTAGGTTCGTGGGGCGGGAGGGGGGGGCAGCCGGACCCCATACAACTGTGTACAGTTAGGTTACAAACCAGAGACACCTGTGCTGTGTGACATGTAAACTTCAAAGATGGTTAGATGCAGAACATTTCCCCTTGTTGTCTTTGTGAATGGCTTACACATGGTAAGCAGACATACAGTGAGCTCTTATTTTGATTCCTTTTCACTGTCTTAAAAAAAAAACCCAACAAAACTGCTTTGAAAGCTATTGTTTGGAGGTAAGATAAGTGGCCAGTGAGCTTTTTCTGGGAGCTGTGCTTCCTTCTGGCCCCTGTGCTGTCATCACCTTTTAAGGAGCATCTGTGATTCTCATCTTACTGATAAAGGCAGAGGGTGGTAGACTTGAGTGGTGGGTAAAAGCTGATCAGAGAGAGCTTATAGTACGCATTTTGCTCAGTGATCTTTTGAGGTGTAAGGAGACCCATGTACACCCTTTGTCTGTGCAATGGCACAGGCAGAGGAAGACAATATAATCCAAGGCCTATAAATATCTCACACGTTCATGTATTCAGAAGACACTAATGGAGTCCTTGCTGATGCTTGTTTACATGACACGTAGCTAACTGGACAAGAGCCCATTGGAAGCCCTAGCATATCGTATAGTGTTTGAGCAGTGAAGGGATCAGTGGAACAGGCACACCACAAAGAATATGTGCTGTACTTGCCAAGGATTTTTCTCCTTTTGGGCAGAGAGAAATTGTTTCAAAGTGTATTTGTTTAGCTTTAAATATGGGCTTTGTCACTCCATTTGCACTGCCTGAATGAGTTGGAAAGCTATGTGATGATTGACTTGTCTGCACTAGCCTTGAACTTCTTGGAATGTTGAGTTTCCAAACTAAGCCTTGTTTTCCCCCACCCTTGCACAGACTGCGAAGAGAAGGGAAAAGTTCATGAGCACAAGGAAGGAAGGGGAAAGACCAGAGAATAATAGATGCTGTATTGTGAATACTCCATGAAAATAACTTGAATGTTACAGTCAAGCTGTTCCTCTGGAATAACTCAATTCTGTTCTTGTGTGTTTCCAACACCCTTCTGTTAGGCTTTGAAGGATTTGAGGACTTCTGAGCATAGGAAGGGGTTAAACAGTCTATCATGTCCCTTGATTTGCCAAAGCCTAAATGTGGATTCACCTTATCCCTCTTACCACAGCTTGTCCCTGTAGTAGGAGAAACATTGAGAGAAGGAAGCCATCAGTGATACAAGAGGTGTGGCATGTTCTGAAGTGAATTCTGGAGAGCTTGTCCCTGTAGTAGGAGAAACATTGAGAGAAGGAAGCCATCAGTGATACAAGAGGTGTGGCATGTTCTGAAGTGAATTCTGGAGAGCTTGTCCCTGGTTCCTGCTGGGCTTATAGGAATACAGTCACTTGCCTATAACTCTTGTTGTTATACAGACAAAGCACTAAGGTGTAAGGAGAGCAAGATAAAAGAACAGTTTCCAGACCTCAATCTTAATGTCCAATGAAGTTTATGTTGGAATGTAAGATGATGGAAAAACTGATTCTAACCTTTTCTGTTTAAAAATCCCTCTAAACTCCAGGATGCTGGATAAATTCCAGTGCACAGAAGTAATTGCCTTTCGCTAAACTACATACCTCCTGTGAAATGTTATTCAGTGAACCTTGTGCAATTACTGTCCTCTTCAAATAAATGGTTGAAGAGTGCTGTTGATCCCATCTGACAGTCACATTCCACAGTAGAGAGAACTTGGATTTTCAAGAAGCCCATGTATTAGCCCATATAGTATGTAGGTACAGATTTTCTTCTCCAAATACTGTCCAGAAAACAACAGAAAGACAGAAGATGAAATGCAATTCTTCCTCGTAGAAAGGACCTTTTTGTTCTTCTGACATTGTGCAAGCTCTTCTGTCTGAAAGTGGGTAGAAGGGCATGAGAGGATCAGAAAAACTGACATATTCATGTGATAAAAATCCCCTGCCCACAGATGTGAGCAGATGAATAGGTTCCTCTGTATAACATTCTGGGGAAACCTTGTTCAGTAATTGAGAACTGCTCTTAGAAAAAGGAAGCACTGTTGGACACAGGTAATTGCCTTTGGGAGCATGGCTCTGTGAACCAGCAAGAAAAGGAACGGGCAAGGGGGCTGGTACACAGCCTGAGGTACTGGTGAGCTTGGGACATGACATCCTTGCCACAGATGTGTGACACAGTACAGATCCCTGGGATTGCCCAAATAGTCATGACCCTAAAGGGAGAGGAAAAAACAAAAAAGGGAGTGGAGGTGGTGGTGCAACTTGTCTGTATGAAGGTGATGGAGAAATTAATTTTTTCTATCGAGAACCTCAGAGTGCCTGAGGTTTGGTGAGGGTTATGTTTGGTTTTATTTTAAACTACCCAAAGAGCTTAGCAAGTGTGAAATGTGGAGGATAAACTTACCTGAACATGGGAAGCTATTTGTAAACTGCCTCTCTAGAAATGCAGCCTCTCAAGTTGTTGTCCTGTTCCCTCCAACAGGGTTGCTTCATCTCCTGCCTTGTTGCTGAAGCACAGTACAATTGAGTAACTGCCTGTTACTAAAATGCTTGTGTTGGTTTTCCCCTTCAGTGACCGGGGAAGTTGCAGTGACAGTGCAAGTGGTTTCTGAGCGAGTGTTGAAAAAAACCCCCTGTGCTGCAGTGTTGAGGTGATGTTTCGTGCACCTGACCCGTGCTGGCAGAGCTCTTTGTGCCGCTGTCCTGCTGGCACTTCTGATGAAACATCTCAGAGGGGCTGGCATGGGGACATATAAGGCAGGAGCCTCTGGATGAGGTGCAGAGCTGAGGCAGGAGCTGTGGCACATGCTGAAGTGCTGGCATTTCCTGGCCATGGTGCAGGGGGATTTACCTGCTGCTACCAGTGACTTTGAAAATCTCTTGCTGTTTCCTCCCACCCCAGCAATCTTCTGCTTTGTAAGAAAGTGTTACATTTCAGCATGATATGACTGGCATAATCAACAGCCATATGAGTAGCCATCAGAAAATCAGGCCCACAAAGGTAGGGCTGATTCAGGGTGCTCCATTCAGCCTCAACCTTGTCCCTTAACCAGGAGTCAGATGGATGCCAATTCTGTAGGACTTCAACTGCATTAGATGTGCATGCTGCAATGATGGATAAACTTGGGGTTACTGGGTAACTGGAATGATATACAGTCTGTTGACTCTTTTAAATTTGCATTTATTGCTGCTTGCTCTCCACCTTTATTCCCTCTTCTGCTGTACATCTGCTAAATGGAAACTGCCAACCTTTACAGCTCACACCTTCCTTCTGAGCACTTTCTCAGCACCATTCTACCTCTCAGTCTTATTCAGTGCACTTCACTGACCTAGCTTGGGAAAAATGAGTACTGCAATGAACATGTAAAGAAAGGACAATGAAGGCAGAAGTAAAATTAAAGCCAGTGAGATCCAAGAGTAAGGGGTTTTTTTTGTTCTTTCTAGATGTTGATAATTTTGTAGCATTCTCATCTGTGACTGGCAAGAGGAAACTCCTTCAATATATTCCTTTTCCCAACAAAATATAAGGTTGTTACCTCTCTCCTGTGTTGAATCCAGCAAATTGTAGGTACAATTCCACTGGCTTCAGCAAGTATTGAAGTTGTGAGTATACTGCCATAAGAGAGAAAATGTTGCAATGTTAACCAGTCATTCAGCAGCATACATAAGACCAGCAGGGCTGATCTGTACATGCATGTTTGGGAATGTGCTAAGGACAATTTACTAATTCTGTTGCACATAGAGATAAAGTTGCTTGGTTTTTTTTTTTCTTTTCAGCTGCATTTCATTTTGCTATGTAAAGAAATAGACAGATCTGGCCTTTTTTTTTTTAATAATGTTTTGGGACCAGGGTGTACAAAAAAGGTTAATGCATTAGTTTTTAAGACAAGTGATAATGTACTGCAATAAGCACATCCTACATACACAGAATATATTTCTCTATATAATATGAACACAGAGATATAAAATAAGTTATACTTGTCTTGGTTTTCCATCACAGTAGGAGCTCAACTTATATAGATAACAGGAACTGAGACAACACACTGCTCCAAAGCAACAACAAAAACCAGTAGAGTGCTTGTGTGTGTGTGTGTCTTTGAGAAACAAAGTAGGAAATTGTGGGTCTTCTGCCAAAATCAGGTCTTGAAAACAAAAATATCATAGAGCATGAAAGAGGTGGGGAAGGTCTCTTGGCTCAGGGTGGAAGTTCTGGAGAGGATCAAGTGTTACTGTGTCCTGAGGAGGATGGGTAAGTATCTCTGCTGTATTTGTGGGGGCACAGGCTGTAGAGCAAGCTCTGCCCACTGCCCCACTGTGTTATCTGCTCTTATGATGGACCATCTACCTGACAGTGTGTTTTTTTTATCCTTACAGTAAGAGTGGAACCTAGAAGTTTTCCCTGTGCATGGTGACGGTAAGCATATCACTTCACAGGAATGATGAACACCACCATTGTTCAGAAGGAAAACATGACCCACTGGCTGTGAAACCTCCATTGAGCTTAGGAGTGGTGTGCTTCCCTTCCAACCTACCTGATGTCTGCTCCTAGTTCCCCCTCCTTCTGTTTCCCTTGGGAGGGTGGCTCTTGGACATGCCTGCAGAACAAATCTCCTACAGGACTGAATGGGAGGTAGAGGTGACTGGGAATTCTTATTGCCTGTCCCACAATGAACAATAAGGAACTCTACCTGCCTGGTTCAGAGCTGTTTCAGATTTTATTTATAGTTTTTTCTTTAAGGATGGGGAAATGCTTGTAAATTTGCATCTAACAGTGAATTAGGGTTCCTAAAATTACCTCTGGGGTTTAATATCTAGTATTCTAGTGTGGGCTTATTTTAATTAAGAAGTGCTTTTTAGTTTGGCCGGTAGTTCGAAGATTTTGTGGTTGCCTCTTCACCATCAAGATCACAGTTTCCTGAAGTTTGTGAGACCCATTAAATAGCAGAAGGTGCAGCCAAAGCTCAGGAGTGACACTGACAGTTAGCATATTTCTATTAGTGACTATTCTCCCCTCAAGAAAATAGAGTCCACTTCAGATTTTTCTTCTGCTCCCACTTACCAGATACTTCTAGTTTCAACATCCTTTCTTTACCTTCATACTTAGAAACTACACATTAGAAAGCATGGACATTACACTGGAATAGCTAATTGCATATTATCATGAAGAAGGATTGGACTCTTGTTCTGCTTTACTTTTCATACAGCAAAATAGGTATAAATCCAAAGGTGATCTCACATCTAAACATATAACTTAAGTTAAACATTTTTCTAGATATTTTTCCCCCCTTCCCTTTCCCTCTCCCTGTACTCCTTTTACTCTGTTACTTTCCTTTTGGATGGAGGGAGGAGATGGGAAGGGAGCTCATTTGGCAGCTCATGACCCTCCAGCTTGACTTTAATGAGATGATTCGCCAAGGCAAATTCCTCATCATCCAGCATACCATCTTTGTCAATGTCAGCCAGTTTCCATATCTTGCCCAGCACAGTGTTGGGCAGTTTAGACCTTACCATCTCTTTCTTTGCATTGGCACCGGTTATTTTACCATCAACGGGCGAGAGTGTGTAGAAGATCTCATCATACATGGGCTTGTCCCTGGCCACCACCCATTCAGCATCATCGATCCCTTCACCAGCGCCTTCACCATAGCCATGGCCAAATGGACCATGCAAGGTGCCCTCGAAGGCTCCTCCCTTCACCATCTGGGTTGGCCGCTGTGACTCTTCCTGGCGTACAAGCACCATGAGCTGGGCGATGTCATTGGCTAGCATGTCTTCCACAGTCTCCAGCAGCTTGCTCTTCAGAGGCTGGAACTTGCTAAAATCCTGGGCTTGCAATTGATCCTTGAAGTGGGACAACACAGCAAAAGGTGAGTGACATGACCATGTACAATGCAGTAACAGTGTAGAGTGGGATGTCTGTCTGTTGCTTGGCTCAAAAACCTGCTATGGCAGAGAAATGGGGAGCTTGGCACTTCTTCCTCTGCTAGCCCTCTTCCTCAGCATGTGACGGGGTCCCCCTGGCTGGCCTTGCTGTTACTTAAGTGCTCCTAAAGCCCTACAGAAAATCTTATCAGCTTGCAAACGGGGGACGATAAGGCAAAGTGAGAAGTGGTTTACTTAAAGGCCTGGATAATGGCTATATGCAAACAGACTCCTTTCCAGGCCTTGAATACTAAATTGTTCAAGGCAAACTGGTTGTGCAGCTTTTGTTATGTGATCCAGCCAGTGTTTTGTGTTCCCTCCCTCTCTGTATTCTGGGAAGGAGATGGCATGCTGGCAAAATACTGTTTTACTCATCATCATGCAAGACATCTTTCAGATGCCATAAAGACAGTAAAGTCTGTAAAGAGGTGAGCATGTCTCAGTAGAGGTAGAGCATGGCTCAATTGTTGTAATTTTCACAGGTAAGCAAAAGTGCTTTCAGTAGGGCCTGCAGATAACTGTCTTCTAAAAACTGTGAAATTACCTACAGCTTTATTCTTCACCCTCTACTCATCCACAATATTCACTCCTACTGGATTAGTATAGTTATTTTTAAACAGTTAAAGATGCATTTTAACAAGCACTGAATTGGATCTTCTGTTGGATACACTCCAGAGATTTAATTCCCAAGAACTAACAGAAAATACATGTTTTTAAAAAAGGAGCAGATACTGTGTTTTGCATAGGGAGTGAGTAATGACTTCAACAGCTAACAACTCAGAACAGGTTTATGCTTGGACTGAAGCCATGCAGCAATGTAGCAGTATCCAGCATTGTTTGAATATACAATACAAGGCTCTGATCCAAGGTCCTTTGAAGTCTTTGACTTATATGAACACTGGGTCAGGCCTCAGCTCTGCAGAACAGAAAACCCACTTCTCTGCTTAAAATAGAAAAGGGGTTTTAAGTTTCTGCAGCCTCCTTTCTCTTTTTCTAGAAACAAAGAGTGAAGCAGAAGACAAAAAAAAATGCAGCCGTTGAAGAAATGTGCATATGTAGGCTTTTTAAGATACAGCTTTTATTTAAATATAACTTAGCAGTATTCTTAGGCCTGAAAAATCTGCAAATGGAATCTGGATGTCTGGTGCTCTGGCTAAGATGCCACTGCTTACCTGCATCTTTCTCAGATTAGGGAAGTCTCCTGGTGAGATCTGATGCTCCCGTTCAATCCGAGCATAAATCTCTCCCAAGTTGTTAACAAGCTCTTTCTTTTTATTGTCTTTCCCAAACACTGAGGGCATTTCCTTCTTTAGGGAACTGATGATGTAGGCATGGACCTGAAGAGCATTAAATGATAAGAAATGAAGCATTAAAAGAGCACGTCAGAAAATTCTTTCCAGCAGAGAGAATCTGCACCTAGTACTCAACTCCATCTTGTCCCACCCTGAAGAGCAGTCTTTTCAGTTGCCTGTACCTACTGGTCATTGCTTCAGTGCTGTTCAGCTGTGTGTTCTGGCTGTGCTGAGACAAGGTGAAGACAGGGTATGAGTCCTGGGCACACAGAAAGTAACACACTTCCTGGAGCGAATGATGTTTTGATTATTTTCCTTCCACTGGGCGTGGACTTCCAATGAATAGTACCTTTCCAGTCCAAACCAAACATTCAGGTTTTGGAGCTCCCTAGACTTTGTTTAATGTTTTGGTACCAACACCAATCTGTAACTTATGTGACACTTTGCTTTGTGGTTTGTGTTTTATTTTTGTTTTAATTTTATTTTTTTAATTTGTATATATTTTTTGTTTGGGGTGTGGGGTTTTGTTTGTTTGTTTTGGTTTGGGTTTTTTGGTGGACTAAGCATTTTCTCTTAAAAATTAAGACCCTTGCACAGACAGCTTTTTAGGGATCTTTTGATCTCTTTTCTCAGTTGATATGGTGTTCTTCCCAATATTGTGAAGGCCTTCAGTCAGCTCATTTCAAATTCAGAGAGATACAGCAGGTTGTGTTTACTGTTCTTCTGAGTGTCCACCTCCTCTGCATCCATCTAAGCCAATACCAAAGTTTAAGGCAAAAGACCAAGAGCTTACCAATTCCCTTGGTGTTTGATTCTGATGTACTGAATTGGTCCTGATTGCTACCACAGAGCAACTGTTTTTCAGAATCCTTCAAGTGCTACCTGCCTTATCTGTGACTATCTTCCTCTCTCTGGACTGTCATGATTGATGCACCAAGCAGGGGAGGTGCTTTCTTCTCTGAGGTACATAGGACTAATATGCAGGGCCTGAGTAAAATGGGATGGAAAAAAGAGTAGGATCCACCAGCTCTGCAAGACAAACTGGCCAAAACCATCTCCCCATAGCCTGCATACTGCAGAAAGCCCAAACTGAATGCTTAGGTTCTTCTATGACAACACCCACCTTGGCTAGCCGAGCTCGCTTGATGAGATCATTCAGCTTCCTCAGAGCTGCATTGCGGGGCAGGCTCTGGATATCTCTGAACAGGTCCTGCTCCTCTGCCTCAAACAACTTGCGGTTGTCAGGAATAAGCAATGGGTGGGACCAGAAGGAGCCAATGTAGACCCTGATGACCTCAGGAGTGTTGACAATCTTTCCCAGGGACCACATGAGAGCACCGTACACCCGCATCAGCTGTTGAGTCTCTATCTGGTCAGCCTTGTTGAGAACAACTCTCATCTTGTCCTCGTGATTCTTCAGGGCCTTGATGACCTCAGAGAATTCATCAGAGATGTCCAGCTTGTGCGCATCAAAAAGGAGAATGATACGGTCAACCCGCTCTGCAAACCACTCCAGTACAGCAGCAAAGTCATAACCTGCAGGGGGTGGAGGAAAAAGCAGAGACACATGTATGGAGTAGAGAAATCTGCCTGCTGTATCTGACTATGCAATTTGTGGGTAAGTTTGCAAAGAGGAAGCTTTTCCAGTAGATCAGGGAGCTTGATAAAGGAACCTTAAACATTATTTCTAGTCCCAAAGAAGGTGGAGATAAGGCTCCAAGAGGACCTTATAGTAATCTTCCAATACCTGAAAGAGGCTTATAAGAAGGCTGGGAAAGAACTGTTCATAAGGCCATGTAACAACAGGACAAGGGGTAATTTTTTTAATCTAGAAAAGATTTAGGTTGGACATGAGGAAAAAGTTCTTTAACATGAGGGTGCTGGGTCATTGGAACAGGTTGCCTAGAGAGGTGGTGGAGGCCCCAAACCTGGAGACATTCAAGATCAGGCTTGATGGGGCTCTGAGCAATCTGTTTTAGTTGGAGATGCCCCTGTTTATTGTAGGGGGGTTGGACCATTGAATTCAAAACCCAGGATTCAAATAACCTGACTTACCTGAGTAACCATCCTGTCACACCCGCTGCATGTGCACAAAGCAAAATTATTTGTGTGTACTTAGCTAAGTACTTGATGCTTAGAAGACAGCATTCCTGTGAATACCAGAGGTGGACTCAAGCTACAAGCAGTAGGTTCAAATTTCACGTGCCTCACAACTAAGGATAATGCATGCACAGTGTTAGACTTGTGTCTATCCCTACACAATACAGGGCATGATAAATAGTGTTACGTGGAGATGCTTTTCAAACAGCAATGACAGCAACAAAATGACCTTTCCTAGGTCTGTGGTGTTTTTTCCACCTTTGAATCCTCACTGAGAGACTGGTGCTCTCCCTTTGCTCTGTCAGGCTCTCCTGTGCAGTGCAACATCTGGGGTTATCTGTGTTGCTAGAATATGCTATTTGCATTGAAATCCTTTAACATACTATTTTAATCCTGGATTTCATGAATGATAATTAGTTCAGTGATGGGTTCCCCCCCAAATTTTTTTTCCCCTCTCTGTCCTCTCCAAAACCTAGAGGGCAACCAGTGCATCCTAGTCTTTGGATTAGCACTCTAGAAGGGAGGACTGCTAACTCCTTGAGAGTCAATTATAGTTTGCTCCTTAGAAGAAAAGGGGAGGGGGACCTGCTCTTGCCCTGTTCTCTTCCTCAGGATCTACAGAAATCATAGATGGAGGAGACAGACGTTTGTCCCACCAGTGGTTTTCTGCTCACTAAAGACACTGATGCTGCCTCTAGCCGCAGCAAGTGATGCTGGGCCTTGGCTCTTTGCTCAGCTACATCCGATGCAGAGATCTTCAGAGAATTCAGACTTGCTATAACTTTAGACAAGGGCCTGCTGAGCATGCAAAAAACTTTTTGGTATCTGTGTGTCTTGTCCAGTCCATGTATCTAATCTCTGTAACAATCATGACTTGGGACCTCTTGCAAATGAAATAAACTTGGTCCTGTTTGCTTTCAGGTATTAACAGCCTTTAAATCTTAGATGTCCTCACTGTAGGGAGCTCACCTCCATGTGTCTAACTGCCCAAACTGCATTAGGAGGCACAGACAGAAAGAATCAATGCCAATACCTCATTTCCCTCGGACTGCATTCAAACTGTAAGCTGTCCCACTGTAAGCAGATCAATGAAGTTGCAAATGAGGATTCCCCTGATCTTTGCTAAAAATAGCATGCACACCCATATTTAATGTTCAGTTCTCCCTGGGCTGTACTGGAAGTCATATAGCATGGTAAGACTGTATTCTTCATATGCAGAGCTACACAGCTTTCTTTTTCAACATGGAAGAAATGAGTCAGGGCAACTTTGGAGATGTTTGTGCATTGAATTCTGTCAGATATCACTGACTGGGATACTTTCTTGTCAATCTGGCACATGTTTAAATTGCACCATGACTGCTTCTTTCAGCCTTTTTCTTGTGGGAATCTAGGGGGAGTCATGCTCTCTAGCACACTTTGCAATACTTCAGAGATGTCCTGTCACATCCTGGTGATGTGGATGGATTCCCATCTTCTTCACCCTTCTTCAGGACAAGTGGGGACTGATTATTTTTTAAAAAGGGAAAAAAAGGTAGTATTATAGTTTTGGTATTAGCTGAGGACTGACCTTAGTCCTTTGAACTGTCTGGGCTCAACGTTGTGCCCAACAACAATGTGCCCTTGTGGCCAAGAAGGCCAGTGGTATCTTCATGTGCAGATCGAGGGAGGTTCTCCTTCCCCTCTACTCAGTCCTGGTGAGACCTCACTTGGAGTATTGTGTCCAGTTCTGGGCTCCCCAGTTCAAGAGGGACAGGGATCTACTTAAGAGAGTCCAACAGAGGGCTACAAGGATGATTAAGGGACCTGCCTCATGAGGAAAGACTAAGAGACCTAAGGCTTTTTAGTTTAGAGAGGAGAAGACTGAAGGGGTATCTAATTAATGTCTACAAATAGATGAGGGCTGGGTGTCAAGAAGGTAGGCACAACCTCTTTTCACTTGTGCCCTGTGATAGAACAAGGGGCAATGGATTCAAACTCTAGCACAGGAAGTTTCACCTCAACAGGAGGAAGAACTTATTTACTGTGAGAGTTACAGAGCACTGGGACAGGCTCACCAGAGAGGCTGTGGAGTTGTCTTCTCTGGAGACTTTCAAGACTTGTCTGGATGCCTTTCTGAGTGATCTGCCCTAGTTTTTTTGGTCCTGCTCTGGCAGGGGGGCTGGACTCTATGATCTTCAGAGGTCCCTTCCAACCCCAAACATTCTGTGGTTCTGTTTGTCCAAAAGTATCTTCAGGTGCTTAGCTCTTGATTTTATCAGGTGTCAAGCCTGGATCCAGAGTAGCACTTAGAGGGTATCTGCTCTGAGAACCCCTCTCTTTCCTATTAATGAACAAAAATGTATGCCTTTCTGAGTGATCTGCCCTAGTTTTTTTGGTCCTGCTCTGGCAGGGGGGCTGGACTCTATGATCTTCAGAGGTCCCTTCCAACCCCAAACATTCTGTGGTTCTGTTTGTCCAAAAGTATCTTCAGGTGCTTAGCTCTTGATTTTATCAGGTGTCAAGCCTGGATCCAGAGTAGCACTTAGAGGGTATCTGCTCTGAGAACCCCTCTCTTTCCTATTAATGAACAAAAATGTTGATCTATTCAAAAGAAAGGGGAATTAATACCTGGTGAGATCTTTTGTATATTCCCAGCTGTTACAGTAACATACAGTGACTCTTGAATGTTCCTGTCTAGATTAGCAGGCTTGCTTTCCCAGCTTCATTGCTTGTTTGGAAATAATCTCCTGTCAAGTGTTCTGTGTATCTTCATTAAAGAGAGAACAAAGCCCTGGGAGTACCACTTGGTGATGCTTCAGAGGAGTCACAACAGCACGGGTTCATGTGCATCCTATGCTGGGACAAAAGCCCAACCCACATGCTGTATGTCCCACTTGCTTTGGTGCTTAAAGAAACATGTGAGACCTCTCTTGTTGGAGGCCAGCTAAGCAAGAAACATCTTTCTTTGTGTGCAACTCTTAACACAGCCAATCACATATGCATCCTCCTGTAATGGAGGTAGCTGGCAGGAAAACCAAGGTGATTGTGTATTTTGTTCTTAAGTGACAGAATCCTTAAGAGGAGGAAAAAGTAAAAATACCTGGATTGTTGTGTTGTTGCTTAACATATAGCATGCCAAGTGGAAAGGGCAGGTGGGATAGACTCTGTTCACAACTATTTGCTTAAGAGTTGCTGACTGTGATGGTGTTTTCTCAGACAGGTGCCTACACATGGGTGATTCATAGGGTTGATTTTTTTTTTTTAAGTCTTGTTTTTAGCATATAAAAGAGGAGATTGCTACTAAAGCATTTGGATAGCAGCATGACAGTGTAAAACTCTAAGGACAAGCTATTAATAAAGATGTTTAAACATAAGGTCTTAAATTTGTATTTTAATGTTTAGTTCAGAGCTTTCATTTTCAAAAGACTTCTCAGCAGCAGAGTGAACTTGAGACATTTTGCATGAGTCCAGCCAGAGCTGGAGGTGCTCAACACCTGAAAACACATAAATGTTGTTCTGTGACTAAATCTAAGCATTATAGTCTCACTTCAATTACCCTCCTGCCCCTTTTTTATCTCTCAGATGTGTAGGGCCTGACTCTTTCTTCTGGCAGTTTATTATAGTATGAATTTACACCAAGAGCTGATCTTTTTCACAGTCAAATTAGTTTTCAAAGTGTTCTCTTGCTCATTACTCTGCAAATGCATTATGTCTCTTTATACCCTCTTTTAGTGTTGTAGTGTTGCTAAGGCCTCTCTCAAAAGCATCCAGTTACTATCTCTGATTTGGCAGCATTCCAGTAACAAAGTTATCCACATAAAGCACAATTTTATTATGCAGTTACTGGGTATTTGGGAAGCCATCTGCTTGCTAAAGTTGCACAAACTCATTATTACAGGAATGTTTAGATGGAAATGTAAAGGGAAGATTTTTATGTTCTCTGGCTGTTTGAGATTGCACTTGCAGTTCTGCTGAAAAATATGACGCAGTCTTAAACATTCTTTAGTATCACTGATGCAGTTTCTTTCACAACCTTCAGATAAGGGGAACATAAATAGAAAATGAATCACAACCATACAGTACAAGGAGGACACATTAAACATGATAATAATTTTCTTCTGTGAGATGTTTTTTCATGGAACAGATTTCCTTCTGACAGCATGAAGAGAACTGAACAGACTTAACATAAAGCTAACACGTCAGCAGGACTGTCAGTGGATTCATCCTACAGAGAAAAAATTCTTGCAGAAATCCTGCCACCCAGTCTCCACAAGGCCAACTGGCTTAATGAATATTTACTTGTGCACTACTGGAATACCTGGCAGTAGACATTTCATTCACATCTGGCAGGATTATGACAATTACATGTATGTGAAGTCTGACTAGGCATGATACAATCTTTATGCTGACTGTGGGAAGATGAATGACACCTGACCCAGGATAAAATCTGACTGTAAGATTTTAAAGCTAATGTAAACCAGCAACAAGTCTGTGTATATTGTTTCAGCATTTCTCACTGTGTAGCTACACTGATTGTTTTTTTGTTTGGTTGGTTTTTTGTCCAATAGTAAGCTCACTACTGGATTTCCTATCTTGTGAAACTGTGGCCACAGCCCCTGTGGTGGTGGAGTTCAGCTGGGATGGAAGGGGCATAGCAAGATCAAGTAATGCCAAAAAACCCAAAGCTGCTGCTTTGTACTAGGTATCTCACAGCTTGCTGTCAATACTGCTTTAAACCATGCTGCTACTTTTAGGAATTTACCTCTTTCTTGCTGAATTTTAGTCACTAGGAGCTGCCTTCCTGTCCTTTTAAAGCTGCTATTATTCAGAGACTAAAAAGTCACTAGATTGTGGCCCTCCTACAGGGCAGAGTTTTATGGCTATATCCCTATTTGTTAACTGATAGATTGGCTCTGTGTTTCTGAGGTCAGGAGCAGAAGAAGGGATAGTCAGCATAGCAAACACTGGCTACCTAGAGAGGGAGGAGCCCTTGGAGATTAAATGAGTGCCTATTCCAGGGAGCTAGTGACTTGATCTGAATCACTGGTAACAGTGATGTCCTACCTGAAAGCCCTTCTAAGTCCAGGGAAGAACACTATGGTATGGCAAAACAAGCAGGCGGCCCATACTGGAGGGTGAGAATGTGACAGCAGGGGCAGGTGCTACCCAAGTGTGACAGATGGCTGTAAGCAAAGGAGAAGGAAGGTAACATGACAGTCAGGAGCAGAAAATGAGGGGAGGAAGGGAGGGTAAGCAACACATGCATTTGAGGACAGATAAAGTGGCTGGGAAGCAGGGTTGGTGGCTGTTGTGAGATCCAGGGAGGGATAGCACAGCAGAGAGAAAAGGGTACTGGGAAAG